>NC_066319.1:26089931-26395913 GCF_022539315.1 Serinus canaria | reverse complement strand
GCATTTCTTTGCAGTTTTAAAAAAGCACACACTTTAGAAGATGATATTTCTGCCTTATAAATTTCTTCCATTTTGAGCTGCACTCTCCTCTGAGTCACTGAGTGCTTATTTTGTCTCCTATCATGGCACAGATTTCTTACCTAAGTATCATATACCTTACCCCTTCTTGACACTGATGAAATTTAAAAAATCAATATTTGACAAGATGTTTTTGTACCGATACTATTTAGAAATTTGCTTAGCAGTAATTAGGATCCAAGAAGCCGATTCTCAGTTCTATATCACACAGTTTTCTGGGTGTCATAGTGGAGTTCTTCAAACCACATTTGGTAGGATTTGGAAAAGCATTCCCTCCTAGGAAATAAGGGAAAGGAGTAGATGTATGACCTTCACTGGATGTTGCAGATTTACAGTAAAATGCAATATAAGTTAGAAAATAAGAACCTTTCTTTACCCCCTTAATTCAACTGAAAAAAGAACCTTAGTTATTGCTGACTTTTTGTTTTTCCATTAGTTATGGATCACTTAAACCACAGATCTTGCATTGCAGAGATGATTACCAATCAAGTTTTGGATTTTTGGTCATTTGTTTTCTAAAATTATGAAAGATGAAACAGCGATGAGGAAATTGTCTACTTTATGAACTTGATAGGTTAGGGGTGACGGAAATATACTTAACACCCTTACAAAATCTGGGTAAGAATATTAATCATCAAATCAAAATATATGGAAAGAAATCTGAGATATTTTTATATTGGATTCTTGTAATTCAGTTTCCCAAATGTGTTTTTGATAGCGAAGCTGTGTTGACTCTCAGTAAATTCCATGGTGTTTAATTCCTCCAACTTTATTAGGTAGTTACTCAGTAACATCTTGTGCTCTGCAGGAGCCCTGTAGGGAATGAAAGGTATGGCACCTTTTGCTATGTTCAGAAAAGCATAGTGGGTCAGAATAGGGACAGACAAGAACACAAGCCTGGGAAAGATGCAGTCAGCTCTTCTCCCTAATGATTCCTGTTGTGGGGACTCTGGATGCATAGGAGATTTGTCAATTACTGATCTGCTTGCTGTAGTCGTATGCCTCTCCAGCCAGCATCTGTGTTTTTTTATTTAACCTCTGCCAAATGAATACTTTTGGATTTAAAAGGGAATATTTTGTCTCTGAGCTAACACATTCTAATGCTGCATTAAAGCTGCCCTAGAGCTGCACTGAATTTCACTTGCTTTGTCAGACTATGTTGATTTTTTTCTTTTCTTACTATGTATATTGTTTCCCATATGTAATGTAGCACAGTGTGGAACCTTAATTTCATTCAGGTTTCAAGCACTACAGATGAATGCAATAGGTAGGGTATACCTGCTTTTTCTGAAGAAACTATACCATTGCAAAGTCCTATTCCTTTGTATTATAATGTATAATAGGTGCTATACCAATAATTGCATGTCCTCATGGTAAATTATATAGTATAAATATTTATATATACATATATGTATATGCTTATATAAACTCATTCTTTCTCATTTTTCATTTGTAATTTATGGACGACAAATAGTACAGTTCCCTTTCTGTTAGTTCCTGTATATTTACCTCTTCTATTCTCCCCTGCACCCCTGCCAAAAAAATCCGGAATGCACAAATTCTAATAGCCTTTATACCTTGGTATAAAATTGAAGGACTGCTGATTTCTCAACCAGCCAATGTTTTGTGTTGCAGCTTGGTTTTTTTTTTTTTTTTATTTCTAATTTCATGTATACATTTGCATATGGAACAAGAACAAAGACTCAAAAGGTATTTTTATTTTTTATTACAAATAGGTCTTGCTCATTTTTATTTCATGATATGAGTTCTAAATTGTGAATACTTGTCATATAGGAACAGTGACAGTCTATGAATACCTAATGGATGAATGTGACAACAACAAATTCCATCTTTTCCTTCCTGTTTTCAACATGTTTCCTTATGGTATACCGCAAAAAAAAGAATTTGGTCACGTTGTGATGTTTTTGTCCTGGGCACTTGCTGAAATTATTTGTTAAGGTGGTATGGCAGCTCATGATTATTTTTACTTATTTCTGAAAAGCATTTATTATCATCATGTAAGTTTATTCCTATGTTACATTGTCAGTTTTCATAAGTACTAACTTTATGCATCCCTGCCTGAAAATGCTGAAGTTGAGGTATTTATATTTTCTCTCTAGTGTAACAGGATCCAGAAATGGTAACTGCTTTACAGGTGAGAAAACATAGAACACCTCTGTTTTGTTGTCTTCAAAGTGCAGGCTTGTCCATTGTTAGACATTACTATGTAAAATAAACCAATGCTGTAGAAATTCACTCGTACTTGAACTACTTGCCAATGTAAAAATAGTAAACTATGCCAAAAAGAAAAAGAGAAATCAGTCATGATTGGTGCCTCAGGCTTCTTTTGGTGACGAACAGGTAGAAGGACTGTATACCCCCAGTTGCTTTTTTGCTGTAGATTTAACAGGATCTAAGGAGAAAATCATGAAAATGTGAATGGATGAGCAATTGTGAATAACTTAGCTTGAACTACCTGCTCTTCTTGAGTTTTTGTTTCTTGAAACATTTCTCCCAAAAGTTTACAGAAATGCTTACTGTAGTCTAACATAGCAATCTGTTAATGTTATTAAGTAATGGTCAACTGATCAACTCATACATAAATATTAGCTTAATATTTCTAGAGGGCCTATATAATCATTAAGGACTCTGTAAGCCTCAGTATTTGAATGTGGAAATGACTCTGCAGAAAACCACCGATGTGCATGTGTGTGACACTTGTGCAGAGTGTGTGTGAATAGTTTCTGGCAGGTTACCTGCAACACATTTTCAGGGACGGGGAAGATTTTTCTCCATTGTACAAAATGGCTACCATTACTCTGCATAGCACACAACAGTTTATATAGTAATATTAGCTGGGAAATAATAAAATTCAAGGAGCTGTTGCTTTGTCTTCTCCCTTTCTTTGGTGGGCAGTGCAATGGAGCCATGACATGTAGCAGGTGCAGATGCTGCACGCTCATTTCCTCTTTATGGTGTATTCTGTGTTGTGGCCAGCACTTTGGAACATTTTTTAGAGAAACTGAGGCATGAAGCCTTTAAACTAAAATAGAACTTGAAATCACCAAACATTTCACACAGACTTTTGTGCTACAATATTGCATGGTAAAATCAATCTAAGTTACAACCTCAAAAATCAATATTAATTAACCTTTTTATTAATTACAAATGCCAATTACTACTTAGGTAAAACCCTGCTAGAATAATAAAAAGTGTGATACAATAAAGCAACGTTGGCAAGTTGTATGATGCTAAGCACCTATCTACTGCTTGAGCAGGATCAATAAGCATAGAAGATTTCACTGCTCAAAGGCAGGAGCAAGATGAGGTCTTAACTGCTAGTTATATATAAACATACAGGAGGCAAAGCCCTGCAGAGTGACACAAGGCATTCATTACAGCCACCAGCCACATCCTGTCTTGGGAAATCTGGACATATTCTCACCTTGAAGTCTGCATGTTTGAGATCAAGCTTTCTTGCATACCTCATTAAACAGTCTTGATGTATAAGAAAGATTTGGTCCTATATATTAAAAATAGCTTGAAATATTTTTCATCTGAAAAAGACTTGCTGGAGCTCTATCATCTACGATTTGTAGTATTATGGTAATAACTATTGCTGGGAAAACACACAATTTTGATTTTATATATATATATATAAATACACATTTGTACCTAAGTGTATCTTCATATACACTTATATAGATATTGTATATTATATAGAGATATATATATACATACATACATATGTGTGTATATACATATAGATAGGAAGAGTCTCAGCTATTCCATCCTGTTCACTGGAATTTATTTGCCAGAGTGAGCCAAGCCTGTTTTTTCTTTGATCTACTCTGGTCTCCTTTTCATCTACTGCAATGTCCCTATGCCCTAATTCTGATTTTGTGTCTTTTTCATATTACAAGGCCTCATCCTATAGTCCTACTTGGGCAAAACTCCTGTAAGTCCTTCATATTGCAGTAATATTTATGTAATGGTTGACTGTAATGCTTCTAATTTTTTTTTTCTTTTTCTCTTTGATGAGAATGTAGATAAAGCCAGATTTACAGTACCGTCTTTTTTCCTGAAAACAGATTTTTTCTGTAATGAACTGAACATTTTTATGGAACACTTAGAGGCATAAATTCTGGTAAGAAGAATGTAATTATTCCAATTTCTTAAAAGGGTCTAATGGAAAATGAATTATATGTGCCTCCAATTTTTATAAATATCTTAAATGAAAGAGTAGTCTTCTGAAAAGGAATAGGAGAATAAAAGAGAGCTCAAAGTCAAACTCTTTCTCATGACAGGCTTATAATACATGAATTTTTTCATGCAGGACTGATGCTGTGAGGTGATAAGAGCCATGTCTGTCTTGTCATTCTCAGTGAGTCAGGGTCTGCTTAGGTTAACACCAAGATTCCTGTGATTCCTCTGTATGCTTTTCCACTTTTAGGAATGGTCAGAGAACTGTTGGCTGGATAAAGGCCTTGACTTTATCCATGAGTCCTCTCTTCAACTGGTGAAAGCTTTGGGTGCTCATTGGATGGTGAACATGGCAGTGCTAGGTTAGCAGTTGAACTTGGATCTTGGGGGTGTTTTCCAACCTTGATGATTCTATGATTCCTCTTTCTGAAATTTATAGAACAGGACATAATATTTTTATTTAACTTCTTTTAGCTAATCAAGTAGGCAGTGAACTGATTGGATTTGTTTGCTGTTTTGCTTTTGGCTCAAATGTCTTTGGTTGTAATTAGTACCATTTTTCGTTACCAGGAATGCTGGTAAAAGGAAGTGAGGTTCAATATTATGACTACATGCAATACACAGGCATAGGTCATACATTTCTTAGCTCATCAAATTGCATAAACATGCACATCACATAAGAATACCTCACCTGTCTGCTTGAAGCCAGTGTTCCTTTTCCCTACACAATATTTGTGAAAGAGAAATTATACAAAATCAGCTTAGATTCTACAATAATTGTCTTATGATATTGTCAAATACCAAAAAGCTTTTACCACTCATTTTCATATGGTTTAAATAATCAGTCTTTTAAATATATATCTTTAAGGAGGGGTTTTTGTTTGGTTGGGTTTTTTAAGGAAAAATGTACAGGAGTCCATTGTTTAAAAGATTGATGTATTAACTTTGCAATGATTCTTGCCATCCAGGTTTGAACAGGTGGGCTGATTTACTCTCCATTGATGATAACACATTCTCTCTCAACAATGATAATGACAAACCCAAATGCTATGCTCCTCTTTCTCCTCTACATGAAGAGCTTGGACCCTTGGGAGTTCTTGCTGTTCTTGTGCAGGTGCAACTTCATTAAAATTGGTATTGGGACCTGTTTTGTTAAGGCTCTTTCCCCTGATTAGGGACTGAAAAGATAAAGTCACTCTATAAAATTTTCCACTGCTGTGTTTTAAATTGGAAAATGCTAATTTTCGTATTGTTGTTGTTATTATTACATGACATGCCTCTGGATCTCTCCTTTTCTGTCAGAATTACTGTTGAGAGCCAGCTTTGGCCAAGAGTACAATGTGGTTTCTTTTAAAACAGTATCCCAAGTGGGCTACTCATGGGAGGCCCCCATCATCCACAAGTGTCTGTGGGAATTCAGCTGGAATTAATTTCATGTTTGTTTTGAGATCACTTGATCTTTGACCTTTTATGTAAAGGGTCTATGGTAACAGCAGAACAGCTTGCTCCAAAAGATGCAATGTAATTATTTTGGTCTGCCTGGCTTCAGATCCTTTTAAACCAGTTTCTGCTGCATGGCAGGCATGGTCATAAAGGTTTGATGCAAAGTGAAGTAGGATTTTTTTGACAATTTCACATCTTTTTCTTCTGACTGGAGATCTGGATTTCTTGCCAAGCAGCCTTCTCTGCATCCTCTTTACTTTCGTTGGCTAGAGAGCAAGATTGGAAATTCTTCCCCAGCTTTTAACTTTCTTTTCTGTAGAGTCAGCCCAGACTCAAGTTGCAGTGCTTGTGTTAACAGATGCCAATTTTCAAATGCTTTCCTATGAACATCCAAACTAGTAAATTATGGGAATCACCAGCAATGCCTTCAGACAAGTACTGACTTTTTGAAGTGGCCAACCAATGGCTGCTAATCTAAAATCTCTGGGCAATACCACAAAGAATTAAATCTATGTATTAATTAAAAATACAATGTTGTAAACCCCATAAGAAATCAAGTACTTGATAGTAAAGTCTGCAGTGTGATTAAATTAAGTGGGAAGTAGTTCTGAGATTGTTTTTTGCCATTGAGGAAGACAAATGTTGAGTCCTTCAATTCTCTTACTCAGTAATTGCAATTCTCTTCCCCTCCTTGGAAATCCTCTAAGCCATTCTTTTCATTTAAGTTTGCTCAGGCACCCAAGAGCATAAAGAGTTAATGCCCTTGTAATGGTCATTTGTACATAAAGTTGTAATTATTTATTTTCTCATTTGTACCATATCAAGGCTTTGTACAATGTTTAAGTTTTGTTTTCAAATTATTTTGTATTTTATTTTTATAAACTGGTTCTAAATAAAATATTCATTCAGCATGCAAAACTTCAATTCTTGATTGTGTTTGTATAATGATTCATTAACTTAAAAAGCTTTAGCTGAAATATTTTTCAGTGTTTTTTACTACTGTAACCCTGTAATTTAAATGGATAAAGTGCTTCAGCAGTGATTTTTTTTCCCCTCTGTTTCAAGAAAGTAAAAAAGAAGCATGTGTTGGTACTACTACAACATGAATCATATGTTCATATTGCAAATTGAAGTTATTGGCTCAATGGAAGTTTAACTGATTTAGTAGGTTCATGTGTTGTATATTAATAACTACAGAAAAATCCAAATAGACCTCAGAAACCTGACTTCCTATTTGTTCTTATCCCTTCTGTCTGTTCATCTAAACAATAAATGATTGGCGCAGCCATATCAGGTCAATTTTAGTAACAATATGGTGGTCCTGAAAATCCAGCTGCTGATGGCATTTTTCCCTTCAAAACTGTATTTTTTAATTTAGTCACAGGTCACTATAACTGACCTCTTTTGGAGATAATCAGCTGTCTGGATGTAGTCACTAAGCTTTTGCAGTCTCTTGAGAAGACTCGTCTCCCTCTGTACAATAAACTTAAGCAGCAGATAGCAGAGAAATGAATGAATGGAAGTTGTTACTGAATCTGAGTGCTATGGGGAAAATGCAGTGTTGAGCTACCAGTTGCTCTAGTTTCCTCCAAAACCCTTTTATTTCTCTTTCTAGTAACACGAAGTGTAAGGAGAGTGTAAAATTATCACAATTTATATTTGCAGTTTGTGTGTCCTTATCCTATGCTACCAGAAAATAGTCTGCACTTTGCACAGCAGAACAAGTTTTTAGGGAAGTCCAGAAGAATTGGAGAAAATTCCCTGGATCTCTTTCTCAGTATTACCATTGTTATGCCATGCATTCGGGGAAATTTAAAGCCAGCTCTGCCTTTGTTCGAATAATTGGCAGTATTTTCATTAAGCTTCATGACCAGGTCATTAGCTCTTGTCATTTATACAAATAGCCTGAATAGCTTCACAGGAAACAAATTGGGAATTCATTTACTCAGTAACAGTCCAAGAAAATTATGTTTCACCTTCTGTTAAGAGCAGCCAGAAACTTAATGGCATGGCTTCTGGTTGGTGCATGTGATCACAGAAAGGGTGTGTAAAGAAATAGCAACCAACTGTAGTAATTTGAAGATGAAAATAACAATTTTGCCCCTCTGTAGTGATGTAGCTCAGTTTCCTTCTGGATTTAAAAGATGTAAATCTAGAATGTGTCAGAAGTGGAAGAGTGATTTTGATCTGGCTCCAGTATATTTTAGCGGTACAACTAAAACACAGGGAAAGAAGCAAGATCAGAACAAACATGCTGTGGTACATTGATGTTGAGGTCTGGTTGTTGTCTGACCACCACAGTGTTTTTTAGCATTGCCTGGCTCGTCTTCATTCATACAAGAGATCCAATCTGCCCCTTCTGCTCACAGGATCTTGCTGCACTTCTCTACTCACACTGCAGCTGCCTCTCATGTAAACCAGTACTGGAACATGAGAAAGCAGACACAAGTCACCTCTCCCAAGAAATGCTGTAGTATGTGGAATTGAAGAATTAACAGTTGCAAAAAGAATGGAAACATCAAGAGAAGGACAGGTAGGAACTGCCAGTTGTGACCTGGACAAGCTCAAACTGCCCAGAAGGACCAGGTAGATCACATTTGCTAATCTACCTGGAATGTCATGGTAGCATGAATTACCTTCTGTGTCCATGAAAAGAAAATACAGAAAACCCTGCTCAAGAGAGGCCATCTGTACTGATAGGGGAGAAATGCTTCCAACAAGTTAATGTGGAAAGCTTTTAACAACATAGAAACAAAATGATTTAGAAGGATTCTTTGCCATTCTTAAACTCAGCAATTTCTTAATACCTGTCTCCCATACCATCTTCTTTTGTTAAGGTAAACCTGGAAAAAACAACTTTCTCTTCTTTAAGGCATTAATCCCAATGAACATTGTGCTGTACACGTATACATCTTATTTTTGTGAGATATTTTCATATTTTACTCCATCTGTGATTCTGAAGGGAAACACTTGCTAACTGATTACCCTGTTTTCACATTTTAGTAGGCAGCAGTGGCTGGTTTTTGAAGTGCAGACGAGTTAATTCAGTACACCAAAATGGTGTAATGGCGGACACGAAGTACATTTTCATATGGTGGTGCTTAGTCAAAGCTGACTGCAAAAGTGGCATACCTTATGCTATGATTACATATTCTTATGCTTCTAGGAGAGGGGCAGTTTAATTGTGATTCCCTGTTATTTGTAATTGCTAAATTCCTGCAGCAGGAATGCTTGTGCAAACTGACTGTAACACTAGAAACAGCTAGTCATTGCTATAGGCCAAATTTATCTGCAGAACCTTTTTAAATGTTGGTAATAAATGCTTACAAAGAGCACCTGTATGATTTTTCAAGTCATTGGACAAAATGACAGGTGAGACTGTTTTTGTCTGACCTCTGGTACAGATGCCAGATAGAAGACCATTGCACCTCTGCTACTTCTGAATTGTGCAAAGTAGAGTGGCTCGAATACATAAGCCTGAAACACAAAATCGTGCCAGCGACAATACGAAATGGCAATTTTTTCTTTTTGGCATGAAGATAAAATGATTTTTGCTTGTCTCAGAGTTGACACCAGGTTACATTTTGCTCCAACTCTTCCTCATTTTCTTCCTCCTTGGCTATATAGTTATGAGAAAGGAAATGATAATGAAAACTTTCTAAATTATGCAGGAGCATTTGTCTGGAATGAAGTGAGCCCCTGTCTCCTGTAATTTAACAGCAAATCTGATTTCTATTTCATGTAAAACAATACAAAGCTCTTTGTTCTCTGTGTTTCAAACACTGTGGTATTGATTCTGTAAGGCTTACAAAAGCAGATGAAGATACAGCCTACATATAACCTGTATGACAGAAACAGGCATCACTCATCCATTCCTCATTTTTCTGTATTTCTCTGTTTTAACCATGTGACTGGTTAAAAAAAGAGACTACCCTGCTAGTGCAGTAAAACACAATGTCTCTGAAGAGAAGGTGCATTTGAAAAGCCAGCCATTTGTTTAAATGAACAACAGCCAAGTGGAAAAATGCTGTATGACTTCTGAATGCCAGTGAATGTTCAGTGCTAAACCATTCCTAGAATAAGCAAGTATCTCAAACTCTTCCTGTGATGCCTTGCACAGCTCAGACTTCTAAAACCTCAACAACAACCAAGCAAACACCCCCAACATAACGATTAGAAAAGGGAAGCACCTAAAGAGCCAGCTACTTCTGAGGCTTTTTTAATCTAAGAATCAAGTAACTTCTGTAAGTTAGCTCCTGGTGCTAGTAACCATAATGTTACTTTTTTACCCCACTCTTATGCCTTTTATTTTTCACAAGGTGACATTAAACAAACATTGATACAGACAAAAGTCTTACTCAAAATAGATGTGTTTGGTTTTTCTTTTAAGAGAATAAGAGGATAAAAAAAAGAGAATAAATTTATTAGCCAACTGCAACAGGGTTAACTGGAGGCTGGTAATTAGTGTTTAATGCCACCTATAGCAAAATGTTTCCCACTGGGAAAAACATGGGAGGCAAGTCCACTTCGCTCCTTCAAAGTCACAGGCTGGAGCAGAACATACATCAGCACCCAACAACACAGTCATTTTACATCTATTCAAGTTTTACACATCTGCAAAGCAGAAGTAGTAGCAGCCATTTGGATGTTCTTTCTTAATGGTTCTCAGGGGGGGCCTAGGAAACTCAGAAGGACCTGGTTCTTGTGACATGGAGCTGGAGCTGCAGCTGCTGCTTCTGCTGCTGCTTCCAGCCACTTGTGCTCTAGCTCTGTCCTTAGCAGGGGAGAGCTGGGGGGATCCTGGGCTCAGGTACCCAGCTGTGGTCTGAGTAGATGCAGTGGCATGTGTGGTTGGGCCAGTGTTGTTTTTCACATAGATGTTCTTGATAGCAACAAGCGTATGTGCCATGATGCTGATGCTGTTACTCAGATCTTGCATGCCTTGCTGCAGCAGCCGAAGATTGTGGTTGACACTGTCAAAGCCAGACTGGATCACCTGTATTTGGGTCTGCTGAATCTGCAGTAGGTCCTCTTCAGTCATTTCATTTTGGTCTGCCTGGCACCCGCCTTTTGTTTTGGCTTTTACTTTCCCAGAGGAAGCACCGCCTGATGTCCCCAGAAAAGGCATTTGTTCTTGACTAGGTGGAACCACTACCATGTCCTCAGAGCTTTCTTCTGGCTCCACCACCTTCACTACTATTTCTTCTTTGAGGTTCATCTGCTCAAGACTGGATTGATGAGATGGGCCAGGACTGCCATTAAACCCTAGAAGAGGTGGGGGGAGGGAAGAAAAGCAAAGCCCGTGAGAAAATTCATAACCTCAGTGGTGACATATTTTCTCGTCTACTAAGCACTAACATCAGTCCTTGAAACAAGACTCTCAAACTATGTTATCTTTGATGGTTTTAGAATACAAATTACTTTGACAGGTGGTAAGAAGATCATAAATACACATTCACCAGTTAACCACGTATCTGCGTACTACAGCTCCCTTACCACCACAAAAGCCAAGCTTTAGGATCCCAAAGACCAAGTTCACTGCAAGCTCATTTCAGGCTCTATTATGCATGCGGTTAACAGTAAAAGCACTGCTGAAACACTGGATTGCAAGAATCCCTTGGTATTCCAGCATGCTAGGACGCTGGCACGTATGAAGTTATGTGCTCGCAGCACTTTGTACTGGGTAGACCTGCGTGCTGTCATGGCTTTTTGCATTTGCAAGAATAAATACAGCAATAGCGAAGATCGGTGGCCGGGTCTAACGCCTCGTGGATGGGCAGCATCAGATACGAGACGCTGTTTTTACTCTTGGTGCTGTTCTTAGGCACTTCTGTGACCCAGAGCACGAAGTCTCACAGTTCTGTGTGCGTGCATATACGTTTTGCCTTTCCAAGGATCCAAACCAGCGCTTTCCTGCGGGGCCAGTCCCCGCGGCCCCTGCGCGCACGCCGCTGGCGGGCGGAGCTGCTCCCCGCACACCGGGGCTCCCGCGGCTGCGGTGGGGGACGCCGGGCGGAGGGTCCGTGGTTCCCGCACTCACCCATGTCCCCCACGACGGCGCCGGGCAGCTCCAGCGTGTCGATGCCACCCACGATGGGCACGGCCTCGGCGGGCAGCAGGGAGCCGTAGGGGCGGCGCTGGCGGCGGGCGGGCGGCGCGGCGGCGGGCGGCAGCTCCTCGGGGGCCAGGAGGAGGCCGAGGGCGGGGGGCGCCGGCGGCCCGCAGCCCTGCGAGAGGCGGCACAACTTGCTGCGGTCGCGGCGCTTCAGGTCCCGCCACCGCTTCTTCAGGTCCTCCACGTCGCGGGGGCAGGCGGCCACCGGGTTCACCTTGTGCCGGATCAGCTCCCACACCTTCCGCTTCTGGCCCGCGGAGGCGCGGCCGGGTCCCGCCGCGAACAGCAGCTGCTCGTGCTTCAGCACCTGCTCGATCAGCACCTCCGTCTCCGCCTCGTTGAAGTTCGCCTTGCGCCGTTTCGGCGAGTCCTCGGCCATCCTCCGCCGCGGTGTCGGCGGGCGGGCGGACGAGCGAGGAGCCCGGGAGAGGGAAACGCCGCTGCCCTTCCCTGCACCCCGGCCCGCGGGTGCCGCCGCTGCTAGGCCGGGCCCCGAGCTCTGCTGGGGAAGCAAATACCGCGCATGAGAGGAAAAGACGCGCACGGACCGGCGCAGGCGCCCCGTGCCCCGCGTGTTGACATGGGGAGGGGGCGCGGCCCCCGCCCGCCTCCCCGGCGGGAATCCCCGCTCGGCGCCGCCCCCGCGGGAAGGGGGGGACACGGCGGGCCCGCCCCCGGCGCGGGTTGTGCGCGTGCTCGGCGGGAGCGGGGCCGGGAATGGCGGCGGTTTTGGAGCTGCTGCTGCAGGAGGAGGTGCCGGTCAGCGCCGTGGTGCGGTGGCTCCGGCACGGCCCCGGCCACCGCCCGGCTGAGGTAACGCGCGCTAGGTCGTCCGCCTGCAGCGCCCCGGCTCCGGCGGGGCCGGGCCCGCAGCCGCGCCACTCCCCCAGCGCCCTCCGCTGCCGCGGGCCGGGGCCGTGCGGGAAAGTTTGTCCGCCCCGCGCTGCTGTGAGGGGCGAAGCCCGCGTGGGTCAGGCCGGGGTCCCGTCAGCTGTCGTTCCGCGGCCGCGGCCGAGCGTCTGTCGAACACGCCGGCGGCACCGCCCCCGGCTCGGGCGGGCTCCGGGCACGGCGGCGGGAAGGCGAGGCCGTCGGCGGGAGCTGCGCCGGGAGCTGCCCGGCGGGCGTGTGAAACCCGCTGGAATGCGCGGGGCTGAGCCCGCCGGAACTCAGCGCCGCCGGCGCCGGGCGGTCTCTGGCGGGCGGTGGCGCCGCGCGGCTCCGGCAGCGGGGAGGCCCCGCGGGCGCGGGAAGCGCCGGGAGCCCCGGGCGCCGTGTGCCAGCTCAGAGCCCAGCGGGACGAGCGGGGGCAGCGCGGCACGGCACAGCACAGCTGGTGTCCTGAGGGAGCGCGGTGACACTTCCCGCATCTTTGTAGGGGAAGGCAGCGGTGGAAGAAGGACGAGGCTGTTGGTACCCGGGGCTTGGGGCTTGGTGCTGGCTCTGTGCAGGCGCCAGCGCGCCTCCCGGCTGGATGTTCGTCCCGCCTGGACCTTGAGGACGGTCTTTGCGGGCTGGGAGAGGGCGCTTGATGGCAGAGTTTTGTAACGAATGATTTGGGTTCTTGTGGAAATAAAAACATTTGTAGCTGTAGATAGACTAGGAGCGCTTATGTTTCACATAGAGAATAACACAGAGAAGCAATTGGTATTTAAAGCATCTTCTACCTGAGCCCCTTGCATAGTGCTACTTAGTATTAAAATCGAAACTCACGGAGGTAACTGGTGTTAACAGCACCTTTTATGTTGTGTGGTATTTCTTCAGCTGTGACTTGCAGAAGCACACTTGTGGACATTATGAAGTTTGAGATCCTGGCAGCTCAACTAGCACTGTGTGGGTGCGGGGTTGGGAGGTCATAAAGTTTGCCCTTGCAAGGAAATTTCTTGCTGTTGGGAGCAGTGCAGTTACTTCAGCATGAGAAAGCAAGTGGGAGGTTTGAAGCTGGCAGGTGTTGACAGGCTGCTGTTATCCACTTGTGGAGGAACCAAACCTCAGTTAACAAAGCTGGAGAAGCTACCCAGCCGTACGTATAGTGTAGACTGTAATCATCTTTGTGCCCGTGGGGAAGGAAATGCTAGGCCATGTCTTGCTCTAGCTCTCATGGCAGTTTTGGGCTGGAGATGGTCTTCTGACCCCTCATGGGGGTTGTATTCTGAGCTGTGCTTTTTCACTGATTGTTGGCTGCTTGGCTTGTTATCTGGGCTGTGTCAGAATTTCACACTTCTCCATGGAGCTGAATTGGTCTCACGCTTTCAAATATGAATTTTAGTATAGGTGTTGAAGATTGTGTGAGTCCAGTTTACAAGCATGTTAATTTTGCTTTCACTTCTTTCTTTCATGCAGAAACCACCTTCAGAAATAGTGTTTGCTTTCTTGACTTGTATTCACAACCCTAACTAGATGACAACTTTACTGGAGTATGTATGCAATGCTTTCAGTATTTGTAAGGAAAAAGTTTTGAGAACTTCTTCTGTTGTTGCAAACGTTGCTGAATCCCGTTGAGAGGAAACCTGATGGAGTGTTAGGAACAAAAGAATTTTCACCCAGGGTACAAAACTTCAAACTGCGCATGTAGTGTGAAGTTGTTTTTGTCTAGATTTACCCTTGTAAGATCAGTGCCACCTGTCTAGATTTCAAGTCTGTTGAGTCAGTGGTGAGAAAATTTTGTTAAAGTTTCTCAAGTATAAACTTTATATAACTTAAAGTTGCACAGACTCTGTTTAGACCTCTGTGAGGTCTCAAGCAAAATTTTTTAATGGAGATGGAAGAGGAGCTTTGGTCTTTTATTTGGTGCTGTAGGACTCCAGTGCTTCAACGGTTGTTGTTATAGCACCCCTCTGTGGGAGGAGGCAGCATTCACAGAAAAACAGGGCACAGAGACCTTGCAGATTGTACATTTTTCTGTTAGAATTCAATGCTTTCAGTATTGATGTCTTCAAAATGTTGAACTTAGGGGCGTCAGTTGCTCCATGTCCTCCCTGGAGGACTGCAGAGAGTGTTACTGATGTTTCCATGAAACAGTTCCACTATTTTCCAATCAGAAACCAAAGTGAATGACTCCATTTGAAAACTTGTGCCAAAATGGCTTGTGTGTAGGCTGATTTTCAGGTCTGTGACCAGCACTATTCAATTTCAGTGATGTGCTTTGACAAGTCAAGTTGGTTTTTATTGTGTGTTGAAATTCCATAGTTACTACTTAAATGTGTCTGGGTACTTGGACAGAAAGAATCAGGTAGCATCTTTATATTAATTTTTTGTCTACTTCTCTTGTAGGAGAACCACATCCATGACAAGCTGGTATCTCTTAACTTGCTTCAGAAAGATTTTGTGCCTTTTCTGCTGAATTTTTTAAGGGAGCAGACCAGCCAGATCCTGACTAATGGACCCCCTACTCCTGCTAAAACTCCTAATTCCAAGGCTCATGGGAGCCAAAGGACAGGATCAGAAAGGAGGGCAGGCCATGCAACCAGCAGCCGAGTGCAGCTCTTTTCTCAAAGGACTTCAGTGACCACCTGCACCACAGATACCAGCTTTTCTCCTACTGCAGCATCCACTGGTTCCTCTTCCTTTTCTGGGTCGAACCTGTCTAGCCCTTACGGTGATTTCCCCAGTGTGGTCTCCAGCGGCAGCAGCCCGAGCTTTGGGCACAGCCCTGTGCTCCACCACGGTGAGAAGCGTTCCTCTCAGAAGGCCAGCCTGGGGAGCTTCCTGGCGGCCACGCCCGAGGCCCTGCCCGTGAGACGGGGCCGCAGGAAAGGCAGCAGCTCGGCCGGTGCCTCTGGCCGGCAGGTGGCTCGAGATCTGGGGCGTTCCCTTGCCGAAGAGGAGGATGGAAAGAGTGACGGTGGATCGTGGAGCGGAGGGAGAAGGAAGCGGAGTGAAGTGCCTCTTGTTTCTGCCAGATCCCCGCCCAGCCAGCTAAACCTTAACAACTTGGAGGAGTTTCCACCCATGGGTGCTGCCTCTGGCTGGACAAAGTAAGAGCAAGTCGGCCTCGTTGTGTTACTGGGATTGTGCTGCAGGTTGCATCCCCTTGACCAGCTGTTGTGGGTGTCCAGATGCAGAAGAGGCTGTAATACACAATACCTGGCTTCTGGGAAACGGGGTCAGAACTGCTTTGTTCTGGTCACCGTGTAGGGAGGGGAATATTGCCTTGACAGGGAGTCAGGTTTCCCTCTGTGGACTCACCCAAGACACCTCTTTTGCCTCTCGCTTGTGATGCTGCCTGCAGCTTGCCAGTGCACAGCCCAGCTGATACAAAGCTGAGCACATCTTTGTCCTTGTGTGTTCTAACGAGTCAGCGTTATCTTGGCTCTTCACGTTTCTCACTTAACAGAATATCAGTCTGTCAGGAAGAGCTCTCCTGGAAGGCTCTTCAGCTTTACTGATGCTAGCAGCAAAGCTTTTGGATTGACCTTCTGTGGCTTCTGGTAGCAGATGTAAGCATGCAGCTTCGTTTGTGCTGTGTAATTGTGGACAAAATAGCAGGCTGTGTTCTTGGTCTGCAACAAGCCCCGGTCTCCTTGGTGACTTCGGCTAAGCTTTGGGACAGCTGTTTGTGTTGTGGTTGCCTCAGTCCTTTAATCTCTGTCTTTGCATTCTTTAAAATTCTCATTACCAAATAGAAAGCCTTTGTGTCAGCCTGTTTGCTCTGTATATCAGTCACTGGTCTCTGAAAGTGGGACTTTCTAGTTGGACACGCAAAATTCCAGCTAAAAATTGTAAAGTGAGTGAGTCTGTACAGCAAATCCAAATGCAGGATCTGGGTCATGCTCTAGATGCTGCTTTGGCCAAGGGAGATAAGGTGTGTTTCCAGCACAGCCAGCAAGTCTCTCTTCCTCAATTGCATTAATGCTCAGCTAGGAAAAAGAAGGAGGAAAGAGATCACAAGTCTTTGGAGATCATTGTTACAGGTATTTTGGGAACACCTTAGCAGTTAATATGTAGCAACCAGCATTTCTGTGGTGCTTTATGTTTCTGTATCAATTTCCTTTTTTTTTTTTTAGTGTTTTTTTGCTACATTACCAAGCCTATTCCTGAAGGACAAATAAAAGTATTTTATGCAGGAAGGATGAATTTCCCTGAACTTAAACGCCCTGATGTAACTTGGGAGCCTGGACTCTTACTGATAGACAATGGCAACTTGATTGATTTTGGTTTGGTTTTTTTTTTTTCTCCTGATCATGTTAGAAATTAATTCACCAGCAGTTTCTTACTTAAATGGGGCATATCCTGTCCTGCAAATTAGAAACATTTGGAAGGGTTGTTTGGCACCTGTTAGATGGCTTGCTATTTGATAATTAAGTTTGCTGCAGGTTCAGCAGGTTGTTTGTAGCAGTCTATAGCTCCGTGATTTTTTTTTTTTTCAGTGATAAAATAAAATGGATAGCTACAGGTACAGTTTAGAAACTCAATATCCCAGGTCAACATCCGTTTTGTTTTAGCATTAGATTCCTCTGGAAGAGTTGATTGCACATTGTGGGAACCCAGCACATCACTCCTGATGTCCAGAGCTACCGAGAGAGCCCTTGGGGGGGCTCAGGGGCCTTGGAATGTTGCCAAAAGCACTTGGTGGCTTGATTTTGATCCATCTAGGGATGTGCCACCAATGTATGAGGAGATGGAACCTGTGAGAATCACTTGGGTGTGAATGGTGAAGGGAAAACATAATTATAGGGTAAATCACAGATTTTGGGGTTTTGGTACAGGGGGGTTATCGAGACAAGATGGAGGAATCAGGGCATGTCACAAGACTCTTCTTTCTTCTTCTTGTCATCCATCTTCTGCTGTGGTGTTGGCACTTGGGGATTGGTCTGGGGTGAGAGTGTATCTGGTGACGAGGGTGATAGGTATTGGGGATAAAAAGTAAATATGACATACGTAGTTTTTGTTATAAAAGATGTGCCCGCCTTGGGGGAGGGTCAGAGTGCCTTTGGCTGCCGTGCTGGTCAGATCCAGGTCGGTCAGAGAAGGGACTTTGTAGATAAGATATAATAAACAATTCTGAAGACCGAAAAAACCTGGAGTCCAGACTCATCTTTTGAGGCCCAGCGAGCCAGAACCATCCTAAGCGTGTGTGGGGACAGAGACAAACAGCCGAACCCCATAGCACATCTGTCTTGAGACTGAATTTTTTTGTTGTTGTTGAGCTTGATTTTAGTGGAATTACTTTTCTTCTTTTCAGCAAAAGCAAGCCATCGAGGCGAATCAACCCAACTCCTGTGAGTGCTGAGCGGCCCCTCTCGAAACCAAAGACCTGTTTCACTTCTACACCTGTCAGCCGGTCCCCAGCCTCAAGCTTTGAGGCCTTTGCTGCTGTCCAGGAAGGAAACCTCTCATCTGTGATAAGCAACAGCCTTCAAGAGGAGAGGGAGATGCTTAAGAAAGAACGGTACAGTCTGAGCAGGGGGCTGATCTGATTCTTAATTCTCTTGTGTCCTGGTTCCAGCCAGGATAGGGTTAATTTTTCAGTAGCTAGGAGGGGGCATGGCCAGGACAAAGTGAAAAGACAGAAGAGTATCCAAACCAGATATTGGTGACCTTAAGCTATAATTTGCCTGAAGCCAAGTGTGTCTGTGGTATCAGACTAGGATATTAATGCACCTAGCTCATGTTTGCCATTTTAGAGGTGTGCTGACTCTGGAACAACGACCTCACTTCAAAAGTATAGCAAGTTCTCACTACTTTGTTGAGATTTTCTCTTCATGGAAATTAATGGCTATCTCCTGTGCACCTTTCTGTAGATAGCACAGTCATAGCAGTTGGGTGTAATTAGACTGTGTTTGAAGATTGCACCAAAACACATTGGTTTGCAGAAAATGAGTTAGTGATGCAATTGTGTGGAAAGTGTCAATGGTCGTAATGCAGGGTAGACTAACAGAAGCTTGCAATCAGAGAAAACAGAATATGGGCACTTGAGATTCTGTTTTAAAGATTACTGCTGTAGTTATCTGTTGAAAATTGCTGTCAGATGAAGCGAATCTTCTAATTTTGTCTCTGCTGTTTGGTTAGTGTGACTTTCATTGTTTGTAAAATGGTACCACTGGTAGTCTGTGAAGACTGATACTTAGAAAAAAACCAAAGTGCAGTAGTTTGCACTATTGGTTATAATTGCTGAGAGAACTGTTGCTGTTCTTTATAGGTTTTGTTCTTGGGGAAATTCCTCAGGACACATGGGTGTAATTCTTTTCCTGCTAAGTTTTGCAGTTCACTTCAGTGGGAGCAGAACTGGCTGAAACATATCCAGCAGAGTCTAATGAATTACTGCTTCTATTGAACCCGCAGCAGAAATGCTCAGGATTCAAACCTGCCACTCTGCATTTAAGTCTAGCACCTATTCCAGTCTGAATTCTACCTGAAATGTCCCAATAATGTGTATCAACTGAAGTCAGTGCAATGGCAGCATGTGGTTGGTTGGATCTTGCCCATGCAGTGATATTCTCATCTGACCCATCACACTTGAAAGCTGGGAGTTGCTGCTGTGTTCTCAGTTGTGGTGAAATATAGAAGTAAGGCAGTCTTCAGCCAGCTGGATCCCTTTGAGCAAGGGAAAAAGGTGAATTTCATCCTGAGGTAGATGGTAGATGACACTGGGCAGAAGTGGAGCACAGTCTAACTGCATTATTGGAAACTTGCCATGGATAAGGTCACAAAGTACTTGATAGGGCTCATCCCTTGGGTGTGATCACAAAGTACTTAATGAGTAATTTTCTTCAGTTCTGTCTATTACTCAATGATTTTCTTCAGTTGGTTGATTATGTTAATTGCAAGGAGGCTACTGGTAATCTTTCTACTTCCATTTTGGGACCAGTTGTTCTTCATCACTGCTAGAAATAGGCCAATAGTAAAGGTTCTTTGCTGCAGGTAAAGTGTTTCTGACTTCCCAGAGCCCTCAAAGTGACTTAAATCTTTCACTTTTGATGGAGTGTGGCAAGAGGTAGTGTGATGTTCCAAGTGTAAATGTTCCATTGGAGTCTTTGACAATCATTTGACATTGCTGTTCCTGCCTTATGTCCTGTGTCTCACATGTGTTACATATGCCACTCTGGTGTTGCATTTTGGATGACCTCTCTAGATATAGTTTTGTACAATGTCTGTGTATTTAACTGAGTGATCATTGTCGATATAGAATCCAGCAGTAAAAGTAGTTTGTTCCCTCTATTGTTTAACTTGCCAGTCCAAGGTTTCATCAGCTGTTGCATTGCCTTTCCACTTAAGTGGTATTGGGTCTTCTGAGAGTGTCATTACATCTCTACCAAAGGGATGGATGTGAGCCTTATTTTCATAGATGTTTTAAAATGTCTTGCTGTCAGAATCCATGAAAAGAGGATTTTTAGGACCTGGTCCCTAACAGATTCCCTGTTCTTAGCAAGTACCAGTTCAGATGAGAGAAGCAATAACATATGTTAGTTGGTTAATTTGGTCAAAGTGCTACACTATTTTAACAGACTTGGAATTTGATTGGGATTCTTTAGTCTTCTGCTTGCTAGCCCCAAGATCTGTTCTCTGTTAGATAAAGATGACTTAAATTACTGTCATGCTAAAAGCTACTTTAGACAGTGTAAATGACATGTTATTAATAATTTAGTTATTGCAGGATTTCCTTCATGCTGCACTGGAGGCGAAAGACCTCTTCTGGCTGCATGGCTGCTCCAGATCATCCTCAGTCACATGGTTATGTTGCTGCTCTTGAATTTCAGATGCAAATTGCTGCACCAGGCATCCTCTCCTGCAGGGATACCTTTTGATCCTTGTACTCCAACTAAACCTAGCTACACTCGCAGTGCCAGCCTTCCTGCTGAAAGCCATTTGGTGACCTGTGCAAATCCTGCTAAGGTTTCCTGCAAGAAACAGCTGGAGTGTCTGGCACAGCTCTATTCATCGTGTATAGCAGGTGAGGACACAGAGGATGTGAGGCTGTCCTTTCTTTGGGCTTTGAACTTGCGTGTGTGTTGTGGGAGGGAGATAGATGGGAAGTGGAAGCTGTGGGATAGTTATAGTGTGCAACCAAATGACATCTGGAAAAAGAAAGTAAGCCAATACAGTTATTTAAATAAATGAATACTTGGCAAAAGTGTAGGGAAGGAGGTGAGCCTGTTGCAGTACTCTGAGCTGCAGCTGGATGTCCCATCTGAAACCAGACTGTTCCCTAGCCCATCTTTCTCATGCTGATCTACACTGTATCACAGTATCATGCTGTGGGGAGACAATTCTTTGCTGACTATCAGAGAAAAGGAATCTTATCTTTTTACCTTTGTGTATTAAAGCAGAACAGTATTGAGTACTCCACCTTTAAGATCTCAATTACTCTCTCCCAGAAAACCTGGTACCAAATATTTTTCTGGAACTGTTTTTCGTTCTGCAACTGTTGACATCTAAAGGCACTTCTGCTGCAGAAGATGGGGATAGTGACCCTGAAATCAGTGAAAGAAATAGAGGTAAGCAGTAGTAATGAAGAGAAAGAATCTTGCTTCCATAGAGTGAGAAAGTGTTGTAGAGTAGCTTGGACAGTTATTCTTAAATGACATAAAAATGCCTTATTACCACTGTGGGACTCATCTGAGATGCTGACAAAAGTCATGCATGTATGGGAAGTGCTTCCACAGTATGATAGATTGGGGTTGCTAGTTACTGTTGGAATCTAGTTGTCTGCTATTGTGTGAGATTTGCTGTGGCTACTTCCTATCACTGACTTTTAGAGGGAAGGACAGATGTGCTTGAGTTGTTTCTCCACCGATCCTGCAACTCAGATGTGCTGTTGACCTGCTATGTGTTTATTAAGCTTCAGGTTTGGATCTGAGTGCACAGTGCTGTATTGTTGCATTTGGGTTTTGGCAATTTTAGCCTTAAACTTGATGCAGTTATTACTTTGATATGGATAGTACAACCAAAAGAGTGGCTTTAGGCTGAGACCCACCATAGCCTCCTCCACCCCACGTGCCTCAATTGACTGACCTTTGTTTTGCTACTCTTTGATTCTTAGGGCTGAAATTAGGAACATGAAATCTTCAGCTATGGGAACACTATTTTATGATTGTAGTTGTTCGACTTTTCTTGTCCTGTATCTGCTTACTGTTGTTCAGAACACTGAGAAAGAGTCTTTTCTTTCCCATACGGCATTAAACAATTCAATTACCTTTAGTATAGGAAGAATAGGGAATGGGAACCTCTGAAAATTGAATAGGAGTCTGGAAGATTGTTTTTGTTTATGTCAGTTCCTACTTTCCTTAGAAGCTAATTATTGGTCCTTTAGTTTCTAAATGGTGAAAGGTACTGTTGTCTCATGTTTCTTTTTTCCTCTTAGATGTGTCAGGAAGACAGCATTTTGAAAGTGTGCACAACTGTGTTTATTTTGCTGTTCGAGTCTTGGATTATCAATATGAGTGAGTTGAATTCTTTTTTCTTTTGTGTCTGCAGTTGTGTGTGGGATTAAGCAAGTGTGCTTGGGTTGTAGAACTTTACCAGTTAGAGGCACAGAGTTGTTGATTTTTCCTCAAAACATACAACTTGACCTGGATTTGCATGTCTGTGGGTTTCCTTGCACTGATGTGTCCACTGAACTTTGTTGTGATTGTGCAGGAATGGGAAAGTCGTGAGACGAGAATGATAACAAATCAGATACCAGTAGGATTTCCTGCTGGTACATGTCCTTTAGAACTCTTGGCAGCATCATAAAACATTTCTTTAGAACTGCTCATGTGTTGTTTATGTCTGTCTGTCTGTCTCTCTGAGCTTTATCCCCATTATCTTGGCAGAATTATTTCCCATTTGGAAAAGGGGATGCTGAAGCTTTTGGCCGAAAATGAGCGGATTGCATCATTTTCTCCCACCTTGCACAAGAGGCTCAGGCAGGCTTATGAAAGCAGCACAGCTAAGGTAAAAACTAGCAGACCCTAAGTGACATTGCTTCAAGCCTTTGTGTCGTTGTTCCTTTATCTGCAATGGCTTTGATGTTAAATCTCATCCCTTCTGTTTCATCTTTTTGTGTTGCCTTTAGAAACTGTCTAAAAGCTACTTTTTTTTTTCTTGTCAATGGGTGACAGAGTTGCTGGGTCCAGTGATTGTTAGCTGTGAATCACTGCTGGCTAGCCTTATGTTATGCTCCAGGCCCTGACCTCAGCCAGAGACTTTGACAGGGTCAAGTTTTGCTTTTGAAATTTCCCTTAATAAACATGGATCCCAGGAGAATGATTAGTTAGGTGCAATATCAGAAGGTAGTTTCAAAGATTTGGATTTCTTTCATAGATATGGATGCTTTTTAGGCAAACAACATTTCACAGGAGACAGTCCAGACTGGGAAAAATGGCTCCCTCATGTGATCAACTGGGTTAGAGAACCAGTTTGTTTGGTAGGAATTGGATGGTAGAAAGGTATTTTGTATCTCGTTTCACCCATCTTTTAAAAATGGAAATTACTCTTGGCAAAGAAAGGATGGTGTGCTGAGATTGGGACTCGTCAGTAGCTGAACTTTAAAGTTGTTAAAGTTGTAAATAAAGGTCTTGTTACTTGAAGAACAGTAAGGAGAAAGAGTAAGGTAACAGAAATTGCCAGCCAGGATCCTGGATTTTCTAAAGCCCTATACTGAAGGTATAGTTCAACTGTTTGTGTCTTTCCACGCTGTATCAATACTGGTTGCAATCTGGTCAGCAGAGATTTAAGGGGACCAGATACTTTCCCTCTTATTGCTGAGTGATTCTGCCTCTGTAGCCCAATGTAGATTGTAAAACTTGGTGTTTGCTAGTAGTTAGCAATTGGGATGTAAAGTGTCTGAACAACTCAGCTAGTGATACTTCTTTCCTAACCATGCCTTTTCCCTGCTTTTTTCTTGGTCTCAGAATGTTTAGAGACTTCCATTAGCTTAATGGCTGCCTTTATATTTTTGACAGGTGTCTCTCCTGCTGCCATGCTCTGTACAGTCTGTTTCTTTTCAGCCAGAAACTGATAATCGCTCTAACTTTCCCAGTGACAGAGCATTTCACATATTTAAGAAACAAAGGTAAGTTTCTTCTACTGTTCCTGGATGCTCAAGGGTATAACCTTTGCATGATTGTGACTAAAAGATATTAAGAATGTCTCATGTATGCTACATGTTGTAGAAAAAAATCTTGAATTTTTTCTCTAATTAAATGAAAAAAAGTCTTTGTCCATATTGACTGCAGGAACTAGATGGTTAATGTCTTTAGAGAAGAACAGCCTAATTCTTCAGGAGTTATTGAGACTTCTGATAATGCCAGTACAGTGTGTCACCCTACTGGATTGCTTCTGCATATATATCTGGTATGCTTTTATTCTTCCTGCTGCCTCCCTCCATGCTTGCAGCGACAGGGTGAGGGCAGAATGAGAAGTTGTCTTGGTCCTTTTCTTTTTCTCATAGGTATTACTTCATGTGGCTTATTCTTTGCTGCCTCTCAGTCTTCACTATGTCTGTCTGGTAATGGCTGTTTTGGTCATTCCATCATAGATTGGGCATAACAACCTTAAGCACTTGCTGTCAAAGACATGGAAAATGGAAACTCACTGAAGTACTGCTAACATTTATGAGTTTTTCAAAGGTATCTGAATGCTTGGAGGCTGGAGTTACTTAATCTGAGGTAGATTCTTGCTGGGAAGCTTTGGAACAATTAATGCTCAATTGTTGCTTCAGATTTTGAAGAGTGGGAATTCATTCCCTTAAATATCTTGATTTGCAGGGATATATTTTATGAGCTTCTGCGTGAATGGGAGGATAACAATGAGAAAACTGGCTGGGACTTTGAAAGAGTTCTGGGCAACAAGATCAGGTAGGAGTCTTAAGCAACTTCACCTAGCTCTTTAATGCAGCTGAATTGCTGGTGAATCATTCTGCACTTGGCATCCTTAGTTCCATGTCCTGCCTGGTCTTCTGCACTACTCTGCAGGGTGCTGTGTGCTGCTCAGAAGAGGCTGTCATGTACACTTGCTTCTGATTTTAAAAGCATCAACCTTTACCTTAAAGAAAGAAGCCATAAGTGGCAGGGGCCTAATTTGATCAGTCCTGATGTTGATCTTTCCCTTTCATAATCACAGAAAGAGCTACTCTAAAACCAGTGTATTGTCTGAACATTGTTATTGTATACACTTGTGTGTGCCTGTTGTGTTTTCCATGTCAGGCTCCTCTTAAGTGAGGAGAAGTTCTTTATATGTTCAGAAGCTGTTCACTCTTCTAATTATTTCAGGGGGTCTACTGCATTGGCTCTGAAAACAAGACAGCTCTGTCTCTTTCTGTGGAAAGCAAACTGTTTTATTCATTTATTCCTCTATCAAAATGCAGTATATATATATATATATATATAAAGAAACTATTATAGCATTGAAAGAAGTTGCCTTGTGGGTTTCTGTGTTAGTCTCAACCACCAGCCTACTTAAGTAACATGTATGTGGGTGGCATTTCACCACAAGAGCAAAACAAGGCTGAGGCTTAAACTGAGAAATTTTGGGGCATCAGAAGTAGCACTGTTGCTGTTTCCTTACTTCCATATGTGTGAACTCTCAACTTGCTGTTCTCGACAGGGAAGAGTGGGAGCTGAATGAGTTTATTCTTTTTTCTAAATAGCAACATTGTTGAAGAAAAGGAAGAGATTCTTTTTATCTCTAGAGCTGTGTTTGCTCTGCAGGTGCTCAGGGAGAATTTTTCTTTCCATGTCAGCAGCAGGTGGGGCTCAGTGCCTTGGAAACTGGGTTATAAAAATACTGCTTTTCTTCAATGGCCTTTGGAGATTGCTTTCTTAAAAGTAGGTTTTTTATGTTTTTGATATACTTTGAGGTTAGAACACTGTTTTTTGTACCACAGAGTTCCATTCAGAATTTGATCATGTTTTCCTTCACAGGGCCATGATGGCTCACCTATCTGCAACCTGCAACCACAGCCATTTTGCCAGGCTCTTTCAGAAACAGCTTATCCAGGTAAATGACTTGGGTTGTTTAATGACTGTATACATCAAAGCGGATTTCATCCTTCCTTGGCCTGAGGAAACAAGCCATGTCTTGTAAGCTTCTTTGAAATTTTCCTATTGAAACTTTTTTTGGGGAGAGACAAGTTGTCAGGATGGGAATTTCTTTCCTTCTTCAGAAATAATCAGTGATAAATTACCAATGAAGTCTCTTTAAATCAGGAATTAGGCACGTTGAGAACATCATGAGTTTAAGCATTCATTCTTCATGGCTATTTACTTCGACCTTCTAATTTTAGTACAGTTATAGTTTCTGGAAGTTTTAGGGAAGTATTTTGGCTTTTGTCAAGTGCAGAGGTTCCCAGTTATGTTTGTTGGCAGCATGAGTGCAAAAAATCTCTGGTTCTTCTGTGTAACACTCAACAGGCTGGTTTTGGTACAGTATTTCTGTTGTAATTTGCCCGGGGGGGGGGGGGTTGTCCAATTTCAAGCATCATCTGGCTTCATTGTAAGTAGATAAATGAAGAAGATTCACTGTGTTCTCTGTAGATGTGTGGCTTATTGGTGGGCTCCTTTTGGAGAGCAAAACAGCCAGAGAACCTCACCTTGAGTGTTAGCTCACACACATTGCCAGGAAGTTGCAAGCTGTTGGAATGTTGTAAATTCCTCTAGTGTCAAGTCTGAGTTTACATCAATGACCTATCTGATTGTGTGGGTGTGCTCATGGAAATTGTGGGAAAGAGGTAAGATTAACTTTGTTGCATCAATAGGATTTAATTAGTCATAGGTGCTGTATTTTTCCTTTGTATCTGTGCCTTCTTAATGAAGACTGCAGGATTTCACAAGGGTAGCTAAAGATCTAAACTGTGTGGGAAGTGATTTGCAGAATCTTGTGTGTATTATGGTACTCTTGCAGAAATGAACCGAGACTGAGGACTTGTGTCAAGACCTGATAATTTAAAGGTAGAGAAGTGTAGCAAGATATTCCCTTGGGGGGGTGAGGATGCTCTCTTTGGAATAAATGGACCTAGTACTTGCTCACTTGATAGATATTCATAAATGTTGCTTCTTTTTATTATGACCGCTCTCATTAAAACCATCATGACTTAGATGCAGGGACATGCAGTCAACTTTTCCTGTTGCTGAGTATTTGCTGGGTTATGTCTGGAGTGCTGTGTCCAGTCTTGGGCTCACCGGCGCAAGGAAAGAAAGATACAGACTTACTAGAGCAAGTCCAGCTCAGGGCTTTGTAGATGATCAAGGCACCAAGCATTTTTTGTATGAGAAAAAGTGCTGAGACCTGGGAGTATTCAGCATGGAGAAGAGAAGGCTCCAGGTTGTCCTAGTGCTGTTGTAAATACCTGCTGGGAGGGGATGAAGGAGAGGGAGCGAGATTTTTCTCAGTCGTGTTCACTGACAGGTCAGGAGGCTGAGCCTGACTGAACAAGAGGGTTGGATTAGATGATTCAAGAAGCCCCTTCTTAACAGTTCTGTAATTCTTTAAGTCTTGAGTTGTATCTGCGTCTTGAGGCAGCAGGACATTAAGTTTTATTTAACTCTGTGGGAGTTCAGGAAAACCTGCTCTGGGAATATGTGGTGCAGCATCATGGGCCTTAGGGACTGAGCCAAAGATCCTACTGAGTGGTTCATGAAGATTGTGAGAGTGATAGGTATTCTTTCCACATATCCACATGTAGCCTGCTAGATATGCCCTAGTTAGATGTGTAGGATTGGAATTCCATCTCACAAGACCTCTAGGCTGGGTATGGCCAAGATGGGTAGCATGTTTTGGCATGGGGAAGAGTTGTTCTGCATGTTCCTGGGCACCAGGAAAGACCATGCATGGATTACTCCAAAAACAGTCTTGTGAGGAAGGGATAATGTGCTGGGTGAGAGATGGAGTGAAATGATGCCTTGTTACAAATATTCTACCTCTCTACTCTTTCTGTCTCCTAAAGATGTGCAAAGGTCCTGTTGGTGGTGGTGCAAGCTGGGGAGACACCCCAGACCAGGATGTCCTTAATATGCTGGGCTCTGATAATCTGAGCCGTCTGAAGAGGCTGCAGGAAAGATTTGTTGTTCCTCAGAGCATCAGAGGGCCTTGTCCACCCCCTTCATTCCCAGGGTGCCAACAATTCTTCAGGGACTTCATCCTCAGTGCTGGAAGGTGAGTAGACTGAACTTGCTGTTCCCTCTGAAATGTGTGGGCAGTGGAAGCACCAGCATATTTCTCTTGCAGCAGGAAGCTATCCAGAAAGTTTGGGACTAGATTATATGGTGATGATTTTTCTTCTATAAACCCATAATATTTTTTTGGAGTTGTCAGCATTTTCCAGTGCCAAGGCATGCAGTGCTACCTAGCAAGTACACTGGACTGGACAAATGCTTCTTGTGTGATAGTTCATGAAGCCAAGGTGTGCAGGATGAAGTCAGGTTCATGGTTTTCTTTAATAGGTTTTTCACAATTCACAGCATGGGGGAATTGTAATTTATGTGAGATTTTAATCTTAAATTCAGTTATTTTATAGATTCCTGCTTTGGCAGATTGATTTTATTATCCTTATGCTGAGACTTGTTACATAGCATCTCTGAAAAAGCACAAAAGAGTGGAAATGAAGGTGGTCAGCCGGTCCCAAGTCTTCTCTCTTGCTTCCTTGTCTGTCACTGTTTTGTGTTGTATGTCTGCTGATGCTTGTTATAACTCACGAGACAAGCTCAAAATTCTGCAGTGTGTTAGTTGAGGTTTTACTGCTGTTTTCAGCTCAGTCTGACTCATCATCATCTTTTGCTGAAGTTACCAGTTCAATCAGCATCTGATGGATAGTCTGTGCCTGAAGATACTTGAACTGAATGGTCTTACTCTGGTGGAGCACGAGCACAGCGATGGGGAAGCAGATATGGAGGAGCAGGTAGGCTTGCTTTGTGCAAACACATCTGTCAGGAATTTCTCTGAGCAGTTCCAGTAGTCAAACAATTACTGGCTTGATTGTGAGTTGCTTGGAGCTTCCACCATGGTTTTTACAGGACAAGAGCTTCTTAATTTGGTTTTGTCATAACTCTGCAATTTGCTTATTTGTCTGAACTCTTTGCCACTTACTTGCATACTTCAGAGTGCTTCATAGAATTGTCATGAATGCAGAATAGTTGTGAAAGTGAAAGCCTCCTCTTTAGGTTGTTATAACCTGTGTTAGATCAATGAAATAACCATGTCCAGTTGTGGCACCCCAGTGCAATAAGTTCCTTGTTACTTTTCTGCATAGAAAGATTTTAGTTAGATTGAATTTGTAGATATACCTGTTAATAGGTGTACAGATGTTTCTTCACTCAAGTCTGCATATCAGAGGTGCCACAGCTTACAGTCTTGTAGCAAAGTGGCAGCCAAAGGTGGCAATGTGAGATCAGCTCTGCCTCTCATTGACCCCAAAATTCTTAATGCAAAGATATGATTGAGCAGCTGCTTGTTTTAGAAAGCTCTTGAATAATTCCTTCTTGTGAAGAGGTGAAGCAGTGGAGACAGAAGCAATTTAAAATACTTGATAAATACGTATTTTGGAAACTTACCTTTATTAAAAGCAGTGATGGAGCTATGTGGCCCTTTTACACAAAGGCAGTGGAAGTTTAGTGTAGACATTTGCTTTGCCAGTGTAGGCTAGCATTGCTTCAGCTCACTTTTCTTCATTTTAGGATGAAAAGAAGCGTTTCGCCCTGGCCCTGCTGAGTCTCCGACTCCTGGCCAAGTTCCTGGGGTTCCTTGTTTTCCTGCCCTATCGCACTGCGGAGCAGCCAACCAGAGACCTGCAGGATTCCGCGCTGGCGCTGAGAAACCAGGTAAGAGAGAGCACTGCCTTTTGCTGGACAGGCACTGCTGCTAGCCCAGGGAGCCCACAGACTGTGGGTAGTCATGCACTTTCAAAGTGAGCTAGTGGTTCCTGGGAGAATGTTGTGTGGTCCTGTGTCCCTGCTGCATATCCTGGGGTTGGGAACAAAGGAAAAAAGAATTTGTGTAACCTCGAAAAGAGGGAGCAATGCACCAATGGTAAGGTACTCAGTCTTCTGTTATTTCTGCTAATCTGTGTCTGTCATGCCAAAACTTTCACCTAGCTAAGGCAACTTGTATTTATAGTGTAAAATCCAGCTACCAGGACTGGTTGTGTTACTTTGCACCCATCTCCCAGCAGTGTGTCACCGAATGGAAGCAACAGATCTTGACTCTACTTTGTACATAGTCAGGCTTTTAGCCTTGCTTTTGAAAGTTCCAGTGCGACCTTTGTTTGCAGTCATAGTTTGGTTTTTACCTCTGGTCATGTGCAAAGAAGTGTTTTCGTTAGCCAGAGGTCACCAGTACAGAAGATGAAATCCTAGAAAGGTCAAGTCAAAAGTTTTTCTCTAAGTAGTAAAAGATAACTTCAAGCTGCTGGTTTAACTTTTCTTGTCCTTTAAGACCCTGCCTGTACTGGATATATTAAAGCTTCTGAGACAATCTATTCGGGATCAACGTTCTATCCTCACTATTCCTTGGATTGTGGAGTACCTTTCCCTTGTGGATCATATTGCTCCTTTCCTTGATTATTACAGGAAAGTGTTTGGTCTCTTGCTGCAGGTATACAGGTAAGAGCCTGGGAAAACATTTCTGTAAAGAATGTTTCAGTGAATATTTGATTTTTTTTTTTTTGTGGTGCATGCTTTTTATCTTACATAAAGCTGCAAAGAGAAGACAGCCTAAACTTGGGGATTAATACTTGATTCAAAAATATGTGTTTTTTATTAAGTAAACAAAATCTTTAAATCCCACTTGATCACTCTACGCCTGCAGCTGTGATTGACCTTCAAGCTGCAGCTGGAATTTTTTACCTTAAACCTACAACGTTTCTAATGCCTAAATAATTTTCTAGTTTCCTTTCCTATAGACATGAGGAAAATTTGAAGCATATTCTAGAGAATGGCAGTCTAGTGTAAACTTAAGACTGGATGTTATGCAGGTTCATACAAAAAAGAAGAGCTTACTGTCTCTTTAGGCAGACATGCAAGGAATGTGTTCATGGTGTATAGATAGTGTAATTGGGAAGTGAATGGTTTGGGAATGTTTTCCTTAATGAAAATTGAGCTGCTGAAAACTGACACTCTGTCTTGCTGCTTCTGCTGCATGGCAGGTTAATGGTCCTTTCTGAAGACAAGGAGATGAGTTTCCTGAACAAGCTGCTGATCCTTGCAGTTCTGGGTTGGCTTTTTCAGGTAGAGTCTCCTCTGTGCATATAACTCTTCTCTGAAGAAAAAGCAGGGCACAGAACTCAATTAAAAATAGTACTGAACTTAATTAAAACAATTCAATACAGTAGTTTGTTGTTTTATCATGGGTTTTTTACACTGGTGTGGGGTTTAAAGAATAACTGTATTTTAGTGGAGAATTATTTTCCTTTAGTGGAATTGTGTGAAACAACAAATTTTTTCCCAATAGGAATTGTAATTGCATCTGAAATACATTCTGTATTTACTAATCTGCAACCTTGCAAGAAAATTGACAGCTGATTCCTGTTAGACATGGAAGCTCTTGTCACAGAGATGGTGTGCTGGCTGTCAGCCTTGAATTACTGAGGAATTTATTGGATAGAGGGATGGTGTATGATGAGCTTTTAAAATTCTTTTGTGCCTCCAGTTGGAAGCAAGGTAATTACTTAGCAGGAACCTGTTGGAATTGTGGAAGATGCTGTATAAGGAGGAAAAGAAAGGTGGCTTTTGTTACTGTGATTAATATAACTCTTTAATTTTATGGAAAGTTCTCCTCAGGGTGCGAGGATCCTTAGTGCTAGGGGTTATCTTTTGTGGGGGGAAGTGTGGTGAGATTTTAGTGTCCTGTTATCAGAAATGGTGGAAGTTACTGACTGCATTTTGGGTTGCAGCTGCTGGGTTTTCTGTTTCAGGTCCCATCAGTCCCTGAAGAGTTGTTTTTCACTGCTGACGACAGGCAGGAGAGATTTGTGATGGATACTGTGACATCTGCTCAGGCTCTGGTGAGTTAGTGCAGCAGCATGTCTTCTGAATCAGTGAGGGAAGATGGACTACCACTTCCTGAGGAGCTGTAAGATTTGATCAGGAACTTGGCTTCAGGGCAGCTGCACTGAGCATATGGAGGCCAAAGGATGTGATTCCAAGTTTGTCCAAGTGCCTGAATTGCATCTGTGTTACGGGTTGTGAACTCTGTGTTGCAGCTCTGGGTTTTCTGTCAGGCAGGAGCCATCTCACCTGATGCAATAATTTGCAGAGCAGGTGCCAAGTTATGCTGGAGGATCAGATGCTGTTTTCCTGCAAGGTGAGCTGACAAAACTGTAGCTCTTCCAGAAATGAGCAAAAGTAATGGTGAACAGAAATAGAAAGATGGAACTGTAAGAGCAAGGTTGCTGTTTGTGAGATCACCTGTTTTCCAGTGTCATGATAAAGGGTGACTGAACTGGAAATGGTATGAGCAAGCAGGAAAGGAGGTGAGGATATGGCATGTGTGATGTTTCAGATAATTCCTAGACATGCCAGGGGATACATAGTATTCCATGGAAAAGTGATATGGATGCTAGGATACATTTTCTTGGTGGATGGGATCTGAAATTTCTGTTCCTCCCATGGCCCTGCATGTGCTGTGTTAATACTGACATGGCATTTCTCCATGGCATGGTGCTCCAGTGAGGCTGGATGAAGGCACTTGTGGAGGTGTAATGCATAGCAGATGTGCCTCATTTATTTTCCTCCATGGAAAGGTTTCTCTCTTATGAGTAGGAGCTGTGGCAAGTCCTGGTTCTCTTCTTTAATGCAGCTTTCAGCTGGGCTTTGATAGTGATCAGGGGCAAAGGCTGAGCTACCCTAATAAATGAAGAGTGGCTCATTCTGTGTTGCAGGGCCTGAACACTTGGGCTGCAAAGTTCATAATTTCACTGTGTATTTGAAATCCAGCTATTGTTTTCATGGAAAGGTAGCCCTGAAATCTGCCTGTGACTGCATGTATGGGATTTCTGACTCGAAGACTGTTTATTTTGTGCTGTATCCTTTCAGCATTTCCTTAATTTTCTCACCAGGACTTTGTACCATTGGTGGATCAGCAATTACTTTACACTTGCTGTCCCTATCTTGGTGAGTGGTTTACTTACTTTTATTATATTCATAAAATATATTAGTATGTATTTACTTTTATTTAGTCAGTTGTTTATATTTGTTGTTTGGTACTGTGAGTCTTTGGATCACCTTTCTTACTCCTCTTCACAACTTAAGGTCTCAGTTGTGTGTGGAAGAGCCTTGATAAGAAGCTATGTTGCAGAAGCTCCTGCAGCTGTGGGTAGTATCTGGTGAAGCTGGGGAAGGGATAGTCAGGATAGTTGATCCACAGAGCTTGAATCCAGAGGGACAGGGGAAGCCACCCCTCACAAGCTGTAAGGAAGCATTATAACAACACAACTTTTCTATCCTAGCTATAAGAAGAGGTGTTGGTTCTGCAGGGAATGTCTTGATCCTTGAGCAGATTTCTGCTGCCAGGCAGAGGGGAAGAATCCTTTTGTGCCCTGGTGTTTTGTCAGGTTGTTGTTTGAGATAGCTTTTTCATGGGATCTGTCTGCCAATGGTAAAATTCCTCTCTGTAGGCAATAGAGTCCCAGATGGGGAGATGGTGTTCTTCTTCCTGAGACTTAGTAGGAAAACTGTATGTTAAACCTGTATCACAAACTGTATGTTAAACCTGTATCTCAAAAGCTTCTAGGGAGTGAATAAGTTGTCCAGCTTTTCCCCCAGGATTTGCTCCTGACTCTGGGAATTTTGTGTAAGTGCTCCCCTTGTTGTCCTTGTAGACTTTACAGTTCTTGCTTGCCACGCCAAAAAGGAATGCACAAAAATAACTGCTCCCTCATCCTTCTGAACAAGTCCCATCTGCTAGGGGGCTTTTCAAAAGCTTCCTCTTCAGAGCCTTGCTGTGCCCTGCCAGTTGTATGTGTGGGATGCCCCCTCTGCTTCACTGAAGCTTCTGCTTTTGTAGGAGCTGAGGGAATCTGCTCTGGGAACAGGACTGGAAAAGTGAAAATCTCTTTCTTGAGTTTTGGTGTTAGTTTTTCTCCTTGCTTATGGGGTTGATGATTGCTTTTGCATGTTTTCCTGTACAGGTGAACTGCGTAAACTACTTGCCTCTTTTGTGGCTGGCAGTGGAGGCAAAAATGGTGGTTTTATGAGGAAAATCACTCCCACAGCTGCAGAGTCCTTAGCACCCAAGGCTTCTGTCACGCAGCGGAAGCTGCAGGTAATGAAATTTGGGAGTCACAAGGGGGAAAGGGGCAGGAGAAGTTTGCTTGTGTGAGTGCAGGGTTATACAGTGGTCTCTTAATGCCAGGGAAAGAATGGACCTGGACAGCAGGGGAGCATTGTCAGGTATCTTTACTCCTTGTTTTTATGTAACAGCCATGTGGCTGGGATAGGTGTGGGTGCTGAAATCCAGGTAACCTCAGTAAACATTGCAGTTGGAACAACTAATGGTATTTATCTGTTTCCCTCTTTTTTAACATAAAATACTTGGTTTTGGTTAGATTGTAGCCATGCTTTCCACTGAAAGAAGGACGTGCATAGGAGCCTACAGGATTACCAGCCTGTAATTAAAAGGGCTTGTTCTTCCCAAAACAAGCTCCGTGTGGTGACTCACTGCTAGTAGACACTGTCAGAACTCTCCCATTCCCCTTTACAGGTCTTTTGTAGCTTCAGAAACCCTTATAATAAGCTTTAGGTGATTAGAAGGGAATAGGGAGTAAAACTGGGATGATGAATGCTACAGTAGCAGAAAGTTCTAGTGGATGCAAACTGTCTTTTAGTAGATCTCCAGAAGGTAGTTCTGTCCATTCCTGTGTTGGTGAGAGGAGGATCTGGGTGGAGTGCTCTAATCAATTGTAGTGCTTTCTCTTGAACAGGTAGATTTGGAGCAGGCCTTCTTCCACAACCAGCCTCCTTCCCTACGGAGGACAGTGGAATTTGTGGCTGAGAGGGTGGGATCCAACTGTGTGAAGCACATCAAGTAAGTGCTGGTCACCTGTTCTGTGACTTAAGAAGTAACTTTACATTATAATTAGACAAAGAGTTGATCCTTTAAACTTGTGTGTATGAGGGAAAGAAGCTTCCCTGGGGATGTGCTGTGTAGCAGAACACCAAGGCTGTGTAGGACTGACCAGCAACATCTGCTGTTGTAGAGGGGAATTTGTGAAGGAATGTAGAGAGGAGGGGGAAGCATCTTTGGGACACTTTGGATGTGAATGCAGTGCAGCATTGAGACTTTTTAGCTTGTTCAGAGCCTTCTTGCTAATGATAGAAAAATCTCATATCAGGAATGACCTCTGGAGGTCACTTGATCCAAACTCCTACTCAAAGCAGGCCCAGCTTTCAAGTTAGGTCAGGTTTATTGGCACCTTTTCCAGCTGGAAAAGTTTCCATCTCTTAAGGAGGAGGATTCAGCCACCTCTTTCTACCATGTTCCAATGCTTAATTTTCCCAGGCTTTGTGAAAAATGTTTCCTTGTATCCTGTCAGAATATCTATCCATTGTTCCAGCTTGTGGATTTTCCTGTCAATCTTTAGCAGTGCCCTTCCTGGAAGTCTTGTTCTGTCTTCTCTGTAAATTTCCTTCTCCCTACAGCTTTTTCTTGTCTCCAGGCTAGGTGAAACTGACTCCTCCTTGTAGGTGTGTGCTCCAGCATCCCAGCTATTTTAATAATTTTTTTCTTTTCTCCTGCAGTTACTCAAATTGTCAATGACTTTCTTGTCCTGAGATTCCAAAGGTGGACACATTACTCCAGATGCAGCCTCACAGTGATGAGGGAAGCAGTAACTTCCCTTGACTTGCTGGCTGCACTATTGCTATTGTCAGCCCAGTATAAGGTTGGCTTTCTTTGGGCACTCCTAACTCCCTTCCCTTGTTCTGGGAACCCCAGGTCCTTTCTGCAGAGCTGCTCTGTAGCCAGTAGACCCCAGCCTGTACAGATGTGCAGTCAGCTCATTTCTCCCTCTTTTCACAGCCCTCCTGTGTGGCAGCCCTGCCCTGCAGCTGATGAGCTTGCTCAGTTTGCACTGTTCTGTTGTCCAGCTTGCTGAAGGCATTAAAAGTTATCAGCCCCAAGGAATGGTTGTAGTGGGCTGCTGCTGACATCTTTGAACTTCTGAGCAGTTGAGCATACAAGGGTATTGCTGCCAGATAGGAGACCTGTAACCAAAAAAGTTTTTAGTAAAACCTTAAGGCTTTTGACTCTTGAATCTTAGTACTGTTTTGGTGTCTTCATTGCTGTTGTCTTCCATACACACAGAACAAGGAGATGATACAGCACGAGTGACTTATTGCATTTGAGATTGGTATCCCCCAAAAATGGGGGAAGAGCTGGGTACACTTAGTGTGCACTGTTTCTTGTATTGATTTCAATCTGCCTGATTGTTCTTTGTTTTGTTGCAGGGCAACACTGGTAGCAGAGCTAGTTCAAAGGGCTGAAGCCATGTTGCAAGAGAAAGTGAAGGAGGAGGATGTTAATCATGACAAACTGCTTGAAGAGGTGTGCACTCATCTGTATGAGGAAGGGGCCCAGGCACTCATCAAAGGCAGAGAGTAAGGAGGAAAAGTTATTTAAATGTGTGCCTTCCTTTCTCTTCTTACTGCAGAATCTAAAAGCCTTATTTAGCTTGGCCTGTCATGCTCAGGTTTTGGTAATTATAAACCATGCCCTCTGCTCTTCTTATGGTGAGTGTCTGCTGTGCTCCAGCCAGTAAATACTGCATTTGTAGGAAGGAATAAAGGTGCTGTGTGTCCCTCTGCTCCCAGCAGACATCCACTGCAGCTATTGTATTTCCCCTCTTTGGAAAATTGATATTGCAGCTTAGTTGCTTGTCTTACCCTTTCCTTGTCTTGTTCTTTTAGTCTGATTCATTGCATTGCTACATAATGAACCTCTGAGTGTTGTCCAAGAACCTAGACTAATCATGTGGCACACTTTCTTCCTTTTGTAGATTTTGCAAAAAAAAAGGTCCTGAGGCAGTAAGAGTGTTGTTGCCAGAAGAGACATCTGCAGCAGTATGTATTTTCCCTAAAACCTATTAAAAGCCTTGACTTTAAGTCTGGATCATTACCATTTTTCCATTGCTGCTTCACTTATTCCTTAATAGCTCAGGTAAAGGAAGTCTATTGATGCCCTCATGGGAGGATTGAGAGATAGCTAAGAAGAGTCACTTCTACTGGGCTGCCTTGCATATTCTGGGTAAAGTGATACTCCAGCTCCTAGCTGACTAATGAGGCTAGAATGTTATAGAAATTGCATTTATCTTGCAATGATATAGTGCATTTGTTTTAGGATCAACTTCCACAAGAGTTGATGAGGGTTTTGGAAAATCAAGATGGGTCAGTTGTATTGCTCAAACCAGCTGTTTCCATAGTGGTGGTGGTGTTCAGTTTAATTGTTGCATGCCAAAATTAAGCTTTTTCCTCTAGACTTCCTTCTGAATTTTCACTGACTGCAGTGCTGTGGGTGATAATAAATCTCCTGTGATTTGTTATTCTCCCTGTAAAGGTTTTGAGTAGTGCAGAAAGCATTGCGGTGGAGCTGGCTACAGAGAGAGCCTGTGGCTGGCTCTCTGCCAACATTGCAGGTGAGTCTTTTTACCTTGAACTGGAGCTCCTAACCTGTGTGCATTGTACTCTTTTTTTCTGAGATCAAGGGACAGACAGTGTTATAAAGTTCTTGGTCCTACTCATTTTTCTTTTAGTGAAAAGTATCCAGTTGCTCTGTTCCTCCTTGTTTAGGAAGAATAAAAATGATTTTTAGCTCTAAGAACTTCTTTGGGGATCTTTTGAGCTTGGCCCATGGTAGTGATTTTTAGTTATGGAGTCTTGTAGGATGGTGAGAGTAAATGCTGTGGAAGTGCACTCCCAGTGTATACAGACACTGCTCTCTCAAATCATCTTATGGTTCACATGTACGGAGTGCTTCTGAAATCTGTAAAACAAACACTTCTTGCACTGGGGGTGTTTTCTGCAGGCTGAAGGCAAATGTCCTTTTATTCTGTAATACTGCACTGGCAACTCTTCAGGGTCTCTGAAAACCCATTTTTTCAAGAGGTTGTGCCAAAAGCCTGGGGAGGAATGTCCAAGTACCATTTGCAGCCACAGGAGTTTAGTGTTTTGGATGCTGATAAAAATGTATTTTGGTAGAAGACATATGGTTTTTAGGGGCACAGTGGTTGAACCGGTATGATCACACTGTATCAGCTTTCTACTTTGGCATTGCCTTCTGGCTTAGCTACTGTGTTTGTTAAACTCATAGAAATATTTTTCTGGGAAGTGAAATGAGTTGCCAGTTTTACCTGGCAGTGATGGGTGGCTGTCTTCTGCAGCTGTAGATTAGTACACCCTCTCCACATTTGCCTCTCCACATTAAATATAGTAGGAGGTCAGAAAGAGTGGGTTGAAAATGTAAACTTTTTTTTTTTTTCCTTATTTGCTGTGGACCTTGGAATGAGAGAGGCTTAGAGTGCTTGGAAATGATTCTCTTCTTCAGTGGAGACACAAACTGAAGCAGACAGGATTTGTTCTCTGTTCTCTATAGCACTCATCAAAAGGGAAGTGAAAGCAACCTTCAATAGAATGCTGAAAGTCCCAGGATTTCCCTTGGCAGGCGAGGATGCTCTTGAGTTGAGAAGGGACTGTCCTCCAGGCTGTCAGCACTGTGCTCCATTTCCTTCCCAGATCATCAATGAGATTAAGGTACATGGTATTCACTTCCTGGCTTGCCTTTCTGTTTTTCACATTGGTGTTTTTGTGGTTTGCTTTTATTGTTGTTTCTGGGGGTTTGTTTGTTTGAGGTTTTTTTAAGAGAATGTTCTGGTTCTGAGGAGGTGGCTGTGGGGAGTGCTTAGGAAGCATGATGAAAAGTTCTCAGGTTTTTTCCAATCCCTTTTTCCACAGCTTGCTGTGTCTAGATCAGAGCTCCCTGTTAGGAGTGCTGTCTCAAACAGAGGATTTTTGGTAGCATGGCAGTGTGGCCTTTTTGATATGAGTAGGATGGAAACCACAGTGCAGACCCCCTGGTATTGCGTGCAATTTCACAATCATTTAACCTATGTACCCCATAAGGAAAAGAATTCTGAACACCTCACCTTTTACCTTTATGTGTTCTGACTGTGTTTTTTGCAGCTGCTTGTCTGCTTGACAGACAAGTAATGCTGGTTATCACTGTTGTTGCTTTCCCAGCAGTTGTGTGAAAATGAGTTCACATCCTTTAATGCTTTCTTGCTTGTGCTAAAAAGGAAGAGAGTAAGTAGTACGAGGAAACTTCTGGATTGGCACTGAAGTTTCCCTGACAATGTAAGAGGGGTCTGGATTTCTGTAGCACTTCTACCCTGAACTGCTTGTTGTGCTGTGAAATTTATCTAGAGCTTTCAGTGCTAGTACTTTTAAGAAATATGAAATTGTTGCCATCATTAAATTTTACTTCGTAACATTAATGAGAACTGTGCAAGAAAATGAGATCTTGGTAAGGTTGTGAAAAATCAGCTTTACTCTGTCTTATGAAATGTATATATACTAACTTAGGTTCTGGTTTTAATGAGGACCCAAGAACTATTTATGAACTGCCCTGTCACAGGTCCAAGGATCTGTTTGTGGAAGGGCAGGATACTAATGTGTGTGTTACTGCTGTCTTTCTCATCAAGGATGTTCTCTGTGTTGCTGTGGGCCCACGGGAGGAGGGTGAAGTGGTTGACTGCGTGTGGCTGGAGTGCTTGCTGGGAAGGTTGAGTCAGACACTTCAATGCAGAAAGGTAAAAGATGTAGAAAAGCAGCATAAACTCCCTTGGAATCACTTTGGGCTGTCTTGATACCTGTATCTGAGCTCAATGTTGCACTGCATTTTTTTTTATACTGTGTAGATCTGCGTATTACTTCAGTTTGCCTTTGTGAATCCCCTTTTCATATATGGCCTTTTTGTCTTTCAGTCTTTAGTGGTCTCCTCATTACAGCTCTGTGCTTCTTGATGTAAATTGCCTGCTCTTCTCAGATATTTTTTATCCCTTGTGAAGCCCTGATTTGTCCAGTCTGCTCTATGGGGAAAAGAATATAACTTTTTTTTGTGTTTTCCAGTTCATATGTCCCACATCAGAACAGCAGCTGGCCAAGTGCACGGTTGAGTTGGCATCCTTGCTGGGTAAGTAAGTTATGATAAGTATTTAAGACTGAAATCTGTTATTATAGTTCTCTTAGATCCTTGAGGTCAGAGATATAAGTGTTAAGAGCTCATGGATATTTAATTTTCTTTGGCATCACTGAGTCTGAAGATTTTTTTCTGTCAGTTTGAGTGGTTTCTCTTATTCCCTCTTACATTCTGCAAAACAGAATTGTTCAGTGACTAACCACCCTCTGATCTGTTTCACATCTGTTGTTTTTTTATTTGTTGACATTTTCAGTTAAATATGGGATATGTTTTCCAGTATTTCTGCCTCTGAAAAATTGTGATGGAGTTTGGGCTTTTTTCCCCTTAAAGTAAGGACCTTTTCCATTAAATTATGTTTTTATGGCTTTTTTAGGGAAAGAATGGAAGTAACTTTTTTTCTGTGAATTATGACTCCTGTGAACGTTTTCAGTCTGTTTTTTTCTCTTGTTCTGATGTGTAAATATAGTTTTTCTCTGTTCTTCATGGGCAGCCTTCTAATTTTGTGGGTTTAGAACCAGCTTTAGAAGTTTTATACATAACTCATCTTTCCAGAAGGCAGTCCACATCTGAATATTGTGAAATTTTATTCTGGGGGCAGCAGTGTCAGCCTGTCCCATTCCATTAGACTGTACCAAGGAAGAGCTGGTATCTTCTTCTGTTTATGTTCATCTGCAGTTAAGCACTGTTCAGTTTCACTTTCACTTGTGTGAAGTCATGTGACTCTGCCTATAGTTTAAACTATGGACCACTGTTCAGTCTTTCTGTAGAGTTAAATGTTTAACTGTGTTACTCTCCTTTGCAGTAGTAACACCTAGGTTCTCTTTGACTAAATATTAGGCTGACTTTCAGGACTTGGGGCTATATTCCAACCAGTTGGTGTTCTTTGTCTGAGGAATAGAAATCTCTTCCTATGTCATACTCCCTGTATAGTTTCAAAGCTCATAATTTTGAAATATTGAGCTAATATTTCTGAGCTTCAGTCCTCTTAGGGAGTACAAACCAGTGAACCTAAGTGTGCTGCTGAACCAAGATGATGACTATAAAAAGAAATAATGCAGCTATAGGAGTTCATTTTTCCTCCTTCTCTTAGTTTCAGATCGTGTTCCTCTGAGTCTTGGGATCAAATCCCCAGAGAAGAGCCCTGAGAGGCTGCCTGTAAAGAACAGTTCTGCCTGTGGCCTCCTAAAGCTGCTGTTCTCCATCTGGAAGGAGGACTTTGGCACGTCTGTGCCTGTGCAGCTGATCTTCAGCAAGAAGAACATGGCTTATCTCGCAGAAGCCAAGCAGCGCGAGGTAAAGCTCCTTCTGAGGTGTGGAGCAGCCCCACGTGGCACTGGTGGCGCTCGTGTGGAGTTCTGCCAGCCCGCAGTGCTCACGGGTGGCTCGTGTGACTGCGGCCAGCGGGGCTTGGCCACTGCTGCCTGGCCTTGTTTCTGGGGGGCAGTGAAAGGGAGGGATGTGTAGCTTGTCAGGGGTTGGTGCCTGCCTGGGGGGCTCTCAGGAAGCCAGGAGAGCCAATGGCAAAATGGCCCATTTGGCCTGGGATATTGCAAGGGCTGGACACGTGACTGTCACTGGTTGCATTCTTGTGCCTTTTATCAGCTTGCATTTCTGCATGCATGTTGGTGTTACAAGCAGCCCAACAAAAGCTGAAAATCACCCTATTTAATTGCAGGCTAAACCCAGCTTATTTCAGGAATCAAAGAAATAATTTTTCATGCTATTCTTGATCAGACAGAAATTAAATTCTTGGTGCATTTATAAACTGAGAATTTATAATACCATATACCTACTTTATGGTAGAAGAAAATCAATGTATGAACTAAAGGAATTGGGTTCACTCATTCTGGACATTGCTCTTGCCCTCATTGTCACACGCAGATAGATAACGTGCTTGCTCCTTTTTCCCATGTTCTGATGCAAACAGAAAAGTGTGAATTATAAATGGATAAAGAAACAAGCACACAATCCATTTCTTTTTGAGTTGTTGATATTTTCTTCTCTTGTGCAGTGGGATTTGTTCCTTTTCCTGCTTCATGGTCTTATAGAACATGAACTAATGAGAACTAGTGAAATCCAGAGTTGCCTGCATAGCCTTGAAGAGCTCCCTTGGCCCTCAGTAAGTAATTAGAAATGCACAAACAATAAATGAAATAAAAAAGTAAAACTATGTAAACAGAAAATCCTTGTATTTCTATTTCATATAGATAAGGCCCATAACCTTCCCATCTGTTGTTCCTGCTTAATGCAAAGGAAGGGCTAGTTTCCAGCAAGCTTGTTTCTGTTGCTAGTGTTTGGCTGCAAGCTGTATTTGTGTGAATCCAACATTGCCCATGCAGTGGAAACTTTTCCAAGAGAATTGTAAACCAGTTTGGAGACCGGCTGGCTCAGTTACCAGTTCTCAGTTCTAGCCTGAGTGTGCTTGCTGCCTTCCAGCTGAGAATGACGTGTTGGGAAGCACCTTAACTGACCAATCTTGCACTTATATCCCTGTGCCTCCTACCACCAGAGTGTGAGAGCAGTTAGAATGTTCTAGAGGAGTCTCACTATTCTGGCCACAATCAAAATGTAGGAATCCACCCAAATGCCTTGCTAATAAAAGTGGACAGTATTCTGAGGCTGGTGAGCACTTGCACGTCGGAGCTGTTTTAACCATTTAAATTGTAGCAGCTGCCTTGCCTGAGAAGGTTGTGGGGATCAGAGGGGAGACTCAGCATGTCTGCAGGCATTCATCATTGCAGTCAATTCTAGGTTTTTGCACTGGAAAACCATCAGCATGTTAAACCTTGTGAAATTCTTTATGGAAAAATTAAGTCAGCCTCTTTTGTTTCCATTACTAAGGGTTCTCTGGTTTGTGTTTGTTGCAGGATTTTGTAAAAGACCTGAAAAGGCTGTCCCGAGTATTTGTGTTAGAACATCAGATAGAGGAGCACAGGACTAACCCTTGTGAGCTGACCAGACAATCTCTAGCTACTGTGACCACACAAAGTTAGCAGAGGTGGACTCTGTGGACAAAAATTACTAAGGAAGATGCAAATGGAATTTTCAGTGTGTCTGAAAGGATTGGGAGCTCTTTGCTGGGAGCATACTGAAGAGGCCACTTTGTGCAAAACCTGCACTGGGCTTTCTGTCCTGGACATTTTGCTGTGGTGACTCTGCTGAAGGATTTACATCAGCACATGGATCTCCAAGTCAAAAGTCTTTTAAGCACCTTGATTGTATCTCAGAGCAGCTGCTCTTTGGACTCAGAGACACTTTTTGTATTTGTGCAGCAACAGACTGTGACCAAACCCAGGAATCAACTCAAGTTACTTTGTGATCAGAGAGATGGTTTCTTGGTGGCTGTCTCTTAACTCTGTGTGACTTCTCATGTTGTCTTTTAACAAAGCCTCTACAGTCAGGGGAAGGAAGAGGTGAACCTATATGACACAGAGATGTGCCTATATTTATTTTTCATTGTAAGCTCAGTGTTGAAGGTTTGATTTTAATTTTTTAAGACTGATTTTAAAAGTTAAACCATATTAAATAAATTCACTAGACCATTGATGGCATTATTCTTAAAGGATGCTTAAGTGTTTTTCCATCTCTTGTTGGAAACAGAACTTGCAATTCCCAGGGTTTTTCATAGAAATAAGGAATAAAATATCTGTTTATATTTTTTACTGAAGACAGCATTTTTAAGACACTTTTATAGTTGTGAACATAAAATCTGGCTGCTATTCACTGCTTTTTTATAATTTTTCTTGTCTTGAGTTTGGGTTTTATCAGTCAGGAAGTGCTGCAGCAAGAGAACAACAGGCTGGAAGAGCAAAGTGAAGAAGCACTGTGATGTTCCCTGGAGAGTGGGTTTTGAAAGGGGCCCATTTCTTGGAAGACAGTGGCCGTTTTCTGCCCTTACAGACACATGGTCTGACCTCCTGCTCATTTCCTTCTTCCCAAGTGTTTCCTTGAACTGAGGTCTGGGGCAGGGACTGCTGGTGAGTAGCAGAATGTGTTTAGGTGCTCATCAGCTGTCTCATGGGATTCTCTCCCCCTGCCCCAAAGCAGTGAGGACATGATTTGCTTTTGTCTAGGAGTGTCCTATTTCTGTAGGTTTTTCCAGAAAGCAAGTTCTGTGTTATTTAAGAACAGCCTCTGGATAAGGTGAAGCTCAGGGCTGTTTAGCTTGCTAATTAACAAACCTCTTCCCTGTACAAGGAGAGAAAAGGTAACATCTTGGAGTTAGTGACTGAAGCAAAACTACAGACAGGACTGATTAGGCAGAACTGTGGCTTCTGTTAACATATGTGATACAGAAAGAGAAATCATAGAGGCACATTAGTGTCTGACCTATATTGTGAATTTTCATGTTTTGTTTACTAAGCACTGTATTGAAAGATTTGGCAGGTTCCACCTGCATTCCTCTTTTTAGGGACTTTCTGATGTGAATGAAGGAGTCCCCAAAAGTAGGTGTGCTGCAATACAAATACAAATGGAACAATTCAATACAAATTGAAGAGCAAGTACACCATATCGTGCCATACCTGCTCCCTGAGGCTGAGTATGTGATGTTTCGCTGCAGATTTCATTTGAAATTGTTACCATAATAAACATTATTAAATGTCTTATCTTGTGTTCAAGGTGTCAGTATAGAACTTCTTGGTATTAGGCTGAAGAATGAAATGGGTACCTTGCCACAAAGCACAGGGCAAAGTGCAGCACAGGCCTCCTGTCTGGCCTGTTGAGCTTCTGCTGAAATAGAAATCTACTTTGCTATGTAAGGGAGGGCAGGGTGGTGAAGGGGGGAGAAGCTGGAATCCATGAGTTAAAAAAAAAGGTGCTCTTTGTTCTGACACGGATTTTATTTGGGTCTTATAAAACTCTTTGCATAGCTGTCATGGCCACAGCCATTTACATGAACTCAGCATACTGGAATTATCCTTCTCTAATACAACATGTTTGGAAGTTTTTATTTAAAAGGTGACCAAGCTCCAGGAGCACATTCCAGCAACCAGAGAACACAGTTGTGCCCTGGGCGGCTGGAGACACTTCTGCAGTGGGACCCAGCAGGTAAGAAACACCTCTGTTTCTGTGCTCCTATGACTTAATGCAGTGACACTGGTTCTTGGGCATCCACAGCCCCAGGGACCTTTGCTCTGTAAAACCTGACACCCCACTCTGTATGCAAGGCACAGGGGCAGTTGTGGAGCACAGGTTTGCTGCCTGTGGGCACCTGGCCGTGGGACCACGCATGAGGACCCTGCAGTGCCCTGGGCTGGCGGCTTTCTCTCCGTGCGAGTCCCTCGGGCATTGTCCCTCTGCCCTGGGCACTGCTGCTGCTGCCAGAGGTGCTGCAGGCAGGAGAGCAGGAGCTCCCTGAAAGCCAGCTCTGAGGGTGTGGCCTTTCTTCTGCCAGTCTTTCCTATTGCAAACTCACGTCTCAAAAGAGAGTTAGGAGAAATGGTGTTATATTAACTTCCTTCTGAATGTGCTGGTCTGGGGAGTTGTGTAACAGGACTCGGGAAGAAGCTTCACCCAATTTTTGTTTTTTTAAACAACCAAACAAATCCCCCTTTGCTTGGAGAAGGGGGATTCTTGTCTCAGAACTCCAATTTAAGCAGTGACTGGCTTGCTGATTCTTGTGCCAAAAGTTCATATTCCATGCTCATTCCTCAGCAGGTAAGTAGGAGACCTACAATCTGTTATCACAAACTTGCCTTTGTGATGATTTTCTATCCAGCATAGTTCCATAGATGGGTATCGTAGCTGGAGCAAAATAAGGTGGGGCACGTTTTGTTGTGTAGAAAATACCATTTATTGTGGATATGAAAATAGCAACCTCGATTTAGGAGCAGAGATGCAACCCGAGGTGGTACGATATAATTGGTTTGATCATCTGCTGCTCAGCAGTAACTTACAGGAAGTTGGTTTTTACCTGTTGTAGATAAAAAAATTTTATATCTGCTGGGCCTTTGTTTCTTCCTTCCAAACAAACCAAAGCCATACATTAGCAAGTACCAAAAAATGTTGTATTTGCAAACAAAAACATTCATATAAATAGGCTTTTTAGTATCAATTGAAGACTGTATTTAAAAAAAAGTTACATTAATTCAATACTGATAAAAATAAAATTTAGCTTTGATAGCATATAAAACCGCTTCAAACCAAGCATATATAAATAACTTAATTTGTAAACGTAGAAAAAAAATTAAGTATATATAAAAATAAACATCTGATGCACTGTACAATAAGACACTATCCTTCATAGGCACTGGCATCACTGATCAACAGGAGTCCCCCGAGATGTTTTTCCTACAAAACCTGCTTTATCACTAGTGCCATGTCCAAAATAAAAGGGAAAAAAAGCAAAGCACTGAGCAAATCTGGTGGGTTGTACAAAGACCTCCCCTATCTCCTCTGGAAAGCTACAGGAGCAGCACTGGGGATAGAGCCAATATCCCGTGCTGCTGGTTCTGCTCATTTTTCCTGGGGCTTTTCTGTACTGCCTTGTCTGCTCTTCCCTCTGGGTTTCCACTGAAGGGAGGATGTTGGCACGTTACAAATCGGGAAATGTGTTGTTTTGCTCAGTTGCAGAAAACTGTGACAGCTTACCCATTCTTCCTCGAGGGGCTGTATAAGATGTGTGATGCTCCAAGTGAACCATGCTGTGACTCAGGCTTTTAGCAAAAGGCTGGGCCTCACCAAAAAAAGAACACTAATCTATTGGTGTTAAGATTGTAGCCATGACTATCCAAAGATGAAACAAAGCAAATTGGTAAGGGAAAGGTTTTGTTACCCTCCCTGATCTAGTTAGAGGAGGAAGCCTTGGGTGGGTGTGTATCAAAACTGCTATATTCTTGAGTATCATTTTAAAATAGCTATTGTCTTTTCATTTAAAACTCACTATATTAGTAACAGGAAGTGACAGAGAAGCTGAGAGCCAAAATTACACCTGTGCAAAAATAGAGTAAAAGTAGATCTTGGCTCTTGAACTCAAAGGTGGGAAGTGCAGCTAACTTCGCCACGTGCTGGGAAAATGCACCTTGTATTGAAAGTAACTGTTAAAGTAGCAGGCACTGGCTGCAGTAGGGTGGATGCTTGAGTACACATTTCTCACTTGACAAATTCAAAGTGCAAGAGCTTCTTGAACAATGTGGGCTTTTTTGAGCTTATGAAAGCATAACACAGCAGCTTTTATTGCTTAGATATATCGAAAGTGATTCTGTACTGTTGTGCTGAAGAATTAAATGAAGTTATTTGGATATTTGAGGTGGTTGTGGTTTTGCTTGAGTTTAGGAACATGTGAACCAGCCAGGGATTGTGTTGAACAAACGTGTGAAGCCTGACAGCAGCATTGTTGGACTAAGTGCCACAGAAGTCCCATGAGGTAATTGAATGGGAAGAGTCTGTATTTGCTGCAGTGAGACAGCTGGTCACAGTATGAACAAAGAAATGTGGTAAGACTATGACCAGGCTATATTTTCAGATCCTAATGCATTTGGGTGCAAGGGTAGGAGGGCTGATGGGCAAAGCCATTATGGAGGAATGTTGGAGCTACTCTTACTTGCAGGACTTAGATTCTAGGAACAAGCTGATTACTTGCAGGACTTAAATTCTAGGAACAAGCTGATTGCTGAGCACTAACCTTTTCATGACAGTGTCATTGTGTAGAACGGTTTGGTTTCTTTATTTCAAAGCACCCGATTCTGCAGTACAGTAAAACTGTGTCCTGAGGTATGGTGGTGTCCACTGATGCTGCATAGTGTAGTGGCCATCTGAAACACCTTACACTGGCTGCAAGCAGTCAGCAAATACATGAAAAGATCTATCCAGGGTGTAGGATGACTAGTGAATATTGTGCTGCTCTGACTTCCCTCTACAAGGGGAAGGGAACAGGCAGCCAGCTAAGATAAATGAGTTATCTACACAGTCAGGAATTCTGCATTTGGTACTTATCTCATCATTAGCAAGTGGCTTTGCAGCTCTGCTCAAGAGCTTGTAAAAGTTCTCAAGCCATACAGCTACTGCTTTCAGCCTAAACTTACTCAAAGAAAGAAGTTGATCTCTGAAGCTGCTTGGAAATAGGAGTTAAGTAATATGCACTGTGATTCTGGCTATTGCAAAGCAAGGTCTCTTCCTCTGCTCTTTATAGAGCAGTACACCTTTCTTCTCTTCCACGGAGGTTTTCCACTGCTGCTTCCAGGAGGAGAGGTTCCCCACCAAACTTGCTGCATTTCTTATAAGAGGTGTGGGCTAAAACAAACGATCCTTTTCTCTAACTGCACTTCCATATAATCCAGCAGTAGCAGCCAGGCTCCTGAAGTGAGGCTTGGTGGTGGCTGCCTCAGGAGGCAGCATTCTCCATGACACTTTCTGACACTTGTGTGTCCCTGTGAGCTGTCAAGGGCTCTTCAGTGCCACTGGAGCAGCAGCACTAAGCGGTGAGCAGGTGAGCCAGCTGAGCGATCACCAGGGGCTGCCGCTTCGCCACGGAGCTCAGGAGCCTGGTGGGGATGGCCGGGGCACCAAGGTCCACCTGCAGGGATTACAGGAAAGGCTGCAGGCTGGGGTTTGTACCTGCTTTAACCAGGACACTTCTCCAGTCTGGAACAGCTCTGAGGTAACGAGTATGTGTTGGGCACAAAGGTGGTTAACAGCCAAATGCCATCATTACTGTGTGGCTTGTATCTAGCAGGTATGACCCACATACTTTTGAGTTTGAGTTTGGATTAAAGTACTAGTTTGAGACACACAGTGTTACTGAAAATGTATGTGAATATACTAAAGGGCAATATAAAATGCATGTAAAATTTTTAAATGCATCTATACATTTCACCTATGCATTGTAAAATGCATGTGCTAATTAATGATATTTTTAAAAATATTTCCTTAAGTTTTAAATAGGCAAGTTTAAAGGACTAATGGCATTTATCACTACCTAAGCATTGAAATAAATTTTACACATTAAAACATGCTCTTCTGGACATTTTAAAATACTTAGTACCCCAGTCTCAAGCTGAGCCTACTTTTCAAATTAGTCTAAAAAATGGATGATGAGATTAGCATTTTCTTATTCTTAACTGGAATCCTAATCTTGACTTCTTTTTGTATCTATTAAGTGAAGAATTAATGACTTTGGTTAGAAAAATGCACCAAATATTTTCATGGATTTTGAAAATAGTGTAACCCAAGGTCGACCTCCTGTGTCTACAGCAAGGTAAAAATGCAAACAAGACTCCCCATACTGGCTCTCCACAGGGGCACAACATATACTAAAATTGCTAATAAACCTCTACAGAAGCGCTTGATATCCAAGGAAGCAGCCTTGAACGCGGTAAAAGCTTGGGAACTTGTTCTTCAACACAATCCTGGTAAGAGTCTCTGCACTGAGAAGTGTGAAAGAGGTGACTTTGTGGTCATTTTGTGAGGTTCATGGAGCTTAGCATAATGATTGTGGGTTTTGTTGCTTTCCAGCTCTTAAGTGTTCTGCTGTGTAAGAGCTTTTTGCATTCCAAGTTGGACAGAAAGAAAAATCCTTACCTGTGCCATGTAAATAACTCTGGTGATCTCTCTTCCATTCACTATGTCAGGCTCCAGTATCCAAGCACTTGGCAAAATCTCCCCTCTCACTGCTTCTTTACAAGGCTGAGGCATGGATGCATCATAGACAGACTGAATGGCCAGGACAGACAAGTTCTCCTGCATGACAAGGTGTAAAGATGACAATTTGAAAAATGTCAAAATTTTCAATGAAAAATTGCATATAGCAATGTTTTCTTTGTTTGCCATGAGGCATATTTCCTACTTTGCTTACTTAACACGAAAAATTACGACTCTCTTATCTATTAAATATGTTTTTGTCAAAACCCTGTGTGTTTGCAACCAGAATATACTGTGTGACACTTGTGTTACTACTGTCTGATGGGCCTTGGTTGGCAATTGTCATTCACAAGAGGGTTTTACACATAATTCACTTGTGTGATACTGGCATGGCTTTCCTTTCTTCTACACTGGCACTCCTGCAGATATGAAGATTGACTTCTTTCTCTCCTTTATCCTTGAACCAGGATATCAGAACAACTCCTCTGTGCTGCAGACAGAATGTTCACTTTACCTCTTTGGCTTCTGCAGTAATGCAGCAGAAATCCCGGGGCTGCTTTAGGTAACATAGGGAGGTATCAGTCACTAAATATACTGGGGGGAAAAAATAAGGAAGGGGAATTAGACTTTGACAACTTGACCTTTCACAATTTTCCCCACCCTTTACATACATATTTTATTTTGATTTACTGCCTGGGAGCAGAGGTCTAGTTCATATGCTGTAATATATATTTAAAATGCTTTTTCAAGCCACTTCAGCTTTATTTTTACTTTCAAACCACTGTCTCTAGTTGCACTTCACAGCAAGATGTGTTTAATATCAGCCTTGGAAAAGTCTTGCAAAGCTGAAGCTCCCAAGTTAAATAATGAAATTGCTTATTTACACCTGAAGAAATGGAACAAGATGCCTTTAACTTTCTTCCTGGCTGCCTCCATCCAGATGGTGCTGGTGATTGTCATCTGCTCCATGTGAGGATACTCACCCAGTTGGATGTGGCTGGTTACCTTCTTGTGTATTCGAGCTGTAGTGATAGAGCTGTCGTAGAGATGCCTCTTGCCAGGATCTCTCACCAGTCCCCACACATAGGGAAGAGGCCTTTCTATCACTCCTGCTCCCAGGAATCCATGCCTTGTTGCTGAAGGGAAGACTTTGTAGTACACCTGCACCTCTTTTTCTGTACACTGATATCTGTCAAAGGCAAGAGAAAGGTATTGACCCACAAGAGGGCCAGGTACAGAGAGAGGCCTCCCCTTACACAGACCTGCCAGAAACTTACTTCCACCCAGCTGCTGCTTGGCACATGTACAGGTTCCTCAGGTTGTGAGAGCATGCTGCCATGACCTTAGAAAACAATGACAAATGACACCAGCTTCACTCAAACATTCCAGCCAACACCCCACACTCTCTTCTGCACCCCATGGCTGCAGCCTGGCTCACTTCCACCCATCCTTCAGAACTGCTCAGTGTGTGTGTCTGTACCTGACAAATGGGTGACTCTTTGTGATGCAGGACAAGACTTGTCCCACCCATTTTTGTTGCAGCTTCCAGAAGGAATAAGTGAAAACTCTGTTTTTACTTACCTCAGTGGTAGCATTAGCCAAGATATGTTTGGATAAATCTTGGTATCCTTTTGTTGAAGAGGAGTTGACAGAAATGGTTAATCCATGAGTGAACCTACAGCTGGTGCCACTTGAAGGAAGAGGTGGCTGAATTCTGCTGGCTTCTGCAGGAAATAAAAAAGCCAGAGAGGGAATAAAAAAATTAAAATGTAACCCCATCACTCTTCTTACATTGTAGGGACTTAAACTCTCCACTGGAACCCCCAATCCACCTGATGCTAATGAAGGAGTGATAACATCCCTTGCCTGGACATTCTGTGTGTTGGTAATTACACTGCAGCTATATCTTGCAGTACTGAAATTTTAACAGTTATTGCCACATATAAGAATATAAAATAAGGAAAATTAACTTAACTCTTGAGGCTAAAAATAAGAATTTGCTTGTATAACTCTATACTCATTACAGATTTGGGTCCCACACCCCTTGCTTCCTTCTTCATTCAAAATATTATCCTCATATTATCGGAAAAAGCTGTGCTTTGATGTTACCACATCAAAAGAGCAACTTCAGAGAAAGCAAATCACCATTTAGTATTTAAAGAAATTCTAAGCAAGCTCTGGCTACTGGTTGGTGGTATTTTTCTGAAGTCATGTAAAGGTAGGGGCGTCCTTGCAATATCCAGGTTCAAATTGATTTGCACAAATGACAAATCTCATTAGGCTCTGGGACACAACTCAAAAGGAGCAGATGTATGTTTTACTTACCAAATGTTGAATCCTTATGCAATTGCTCTAATGTATAGAGCTGACTATTTCTAACAGCTGAGCGACCTCGTGTATCCCTTGTAACCAAAGTATTTCCAGAGGAAACCTGGTTTAAGAAAGTGCAGAAGTGGCAGTGTTCATTTGAAGTGGGAAAAATAGTTTGTGTTACATAGGCAGTGGAATATTAGTAGCAAATCTGCCTTACAGAGCTGGAAGCTTCTCTTTATCATGAGCTAATCCCTTTGTTTTTCCCCTAGTTATGAAATGATACTTTACCTTGGGAAATTTAGCAGAACAAGTGTAAGGAACTAGCATGGGTTCACACTGCAAAAGTGACTTCAGGAAAGTCCATTTTCACACATGGAAATTCAAGTCAATGCATGTATCATTGAGGGAGTCACTGAGAATACCAGATTTATCACAAGAAAAGGCCTGCTGTTTCTAAAACATTTGACTGTCAGATTCTCTGACAGTTATACAGGCAGTAGTAACTACCTGAGTTTTCATCCATGAATTACAAAAAAAGTCCCTGCAAAATAAGTGTCACTGTCCTTTGCAATTACATTACAAAAGGCTCCCTCACCCCATGTCACCCATCTATGTACTGGTAATGCAAACTTGTCCTGCTTCAAAGCTGTGACAGAATTCAAATCATCTCAAAAGCCATCTCTGTTCCTGCACGGTGCCTCTGTGCTTGAAGCACCAGGGGACATCAGTCTCACACAGCAGTTGTTTCTCACCTGCCCTTCCTGGCTGCTGAAGTTACTTGCAGTGTATGTGGCAGTATTACTGCTGTTGTAACCAGATGTTGGGCCAGAGGAGAGGCTGAGGCTGGAGTCTGTACATAAAGTGCTTGTACTTGCAAGAGTCTTCAGTCTTGCTTCTTCCTGTAATAGGAATCACAGTATTGCAAACAAACCAACAAACAAACAAACAAACAACAACAACAACAACAAAAAAACAAAACAAAAAACCAAAAAAACACACCAACAAAAATAACCCTGAATTGAAAGTTGAAAGAGGAATCTAAAGAAATCCAGTTTCCTCTAAGAAGTGTTGACACAAACTTGCCATACAGAAAGCATTAATAAGCAGGTTTGTTTGAAAGCCTGGGATCATATAAACCATAGAGTGAATGACCCTGTAAAACTTGGCAGTCTGGGAAAATGCAGCTTTTGCTGTTTTCTGCACATATAAGAGTTCAGACTATCAAACTAATGCTAGGATGCTTTTAGGAAGAAGAAGGTTTATAAAGAGATATCTTTTCAGTCCATTTGCTGCTCTTTGGCTACTTCTCAAGCCCCTGACTTAACTTGCTGGTCAATACAGTTGTTAAAGACTGAAGATTTTACTTTGCCAGTGCAACTACTGAAAGCTAGAAGACCAAGTAAAAATTACACACAAAGAAAATCCTGAGAACTTCAAGACTATGTATACTTTCAACATAATGCTCACCTTCTGTAACTGAGAAAATATTTGTTCCCGTATCCACCTTTTTTCTTGCTCTGCTCTCTCCCTAAGTTTGTCCCTAGCTCTTGCAATTTCAGTTTTGGTTTCCTCTCGTGCCCTCTGATAGTCTCGGAGCAGCAGTTCAATGTCTGAAGGGTGCTGAATGCTTCTTCTTTTTGGTTCTTGAACTCTGTAAGGATGGACAAGTGAGGGGAAAAACACATAATTACTTGAAATACCACGAGAAAATCCTATTTCAATTTAGAACAGGAAAACCTGCCAGAAAAGCAATTAAACCCCACCCACCACATCAGCCTCCAAAAAGCTTTTCGTTGCTCACTAAAGGCTAAGTAGACACAAGCCTTGGAAAATTACTCAGATTGAAAGTCCAGTTTCTACTGAGATTACTAGAGTGGTTTCTAAATCAGGTCTCCATATGATATAAGGTTATGGCTTTGGCATATCACATACAAGATTATTGTGTTGGGAAAATGCAAATCACATAAAAGATTATTGTGTTGTTGTCTCCTGACCACAAAGGAAGCAAAACATTTAGGGAACATGGTGGGGAACTAGAAACTGAAATTCTAAATAGTGAAGTGGTGCTGAGCTTTTCTGATACTTAAAATGAAACTGAACTCTGTGGCTTTTAAGTTAGTGAAGGAGTGTTCTGGTTCCTGCCAGGACAGGGCTAATTTTGCTAGGAGAAGGCATGGCCAGGACACAGAGGTCATTCTGTGCCACCTCACATCATTGCTGTGGTGGGGGAAAGGCACTTTTCTGGCAGAAGGGGTTCCTCCCAGCTGAGATGTGGCAGAGGGAGCCACTCCATATTGTCTATTGTCAGGGGGCTTTCAGTTTGAATAATTTCTTTTCTCACACCCTTTTGTTATTAGTGCTGTTGCTGTTACTGCTCTTTTTCTTATCTCATTGCTGTTTCCAGCAAATTGTTCTTATCTCAACCCATGATCTTTATCTTTCCTACCTCCTGTTGGAGGGGAAGCAGCACTGATTTCAGCAGGAGTACTAAACTGGAGAATACCATTCCTAAATCACAGCAAGACTGGTCTTTAATCAGTCTGCAGAGAATACTTGGCTGTCCCCATCCATCAAACCCATATAATAAATTAGACACTTGTTATGGACTGAAATAAAACTATTCCCAAGATTTTAATGAATGTTTTCTAAAATCAGGCATGTTTTTTTTCCTGAAAGCATTTTCTATCCAAAGGTGAATGCACCCACACTGAGAAGAATTCTGCCCCTGAAGTCTCTGATGTCAGCAAGCACCATTAATGTGCCCCCATTGTGCTCCCATTGTTCATGAGCATCAGGACTAGAGAGAGGTTTCCAATGCCCTACCTGGTGTTTTCCACCACATCTCTTCTCAGCTGTTGCAGATATTCTCGGCGTCTGCTGGGGAGATCGGGATCCCTCTGACTTGCATCCAGAGTCTGGGACAGACTCAGATGCTTCTGGGGGCTCAGGCTTCGGCTTCTTTGGTATCTTTGTAGCCTTTTTACTCTTTCCTTCCTCAGAGTTTCAATAGTTCTCATGTGTCTGTTAGGGAAACGTGAACAGAGTGACAAAATGCACCCTGCAAAGTTAAATTTTCTGATTTTTTAAGTGCTTAAATATTAGGTAGATTTTTAATGTAAAATTTTTATAGGAATCTAATACCATCTAATACCTCTTTGTCTACATGATGAGAGATGATGTAGAAACTCTAAAGTGCCACTGCTTTTCTGACAGCAGGAAATGTAAGAGAGGGTGGTGATTACTGCTGGTAACAGCTCAGAGGAAAATTGTGGGTGGAGACTGATGCAGCTGCTTCAAAATATTTGTTTTAACGTTTTCCCAAACTCAGTTCTACAATCACAAGAATCAAGTATCTTGTTTTTATAAAAAATTATTTTGTATATTTATGGGGGGTTCAAATTATTTTTGTTTCTTCATACTGCAGCATTTATTCACAGAAGCATGAATGGGATATTTCCATAAACAGGATGTATCAATTATTCTTACATTGCAATAAAACAATTAAATATATTCCTACTCAGCAGGTACACATGATAACTCTCATGGCTGCTGGAAATTTTAAGAGTGAAGTAACACTAGATTTGAATTACACCAAATCACTTTTCCCTGTTTTGTTGGAGTAACCCCAAAATTTTGTCCTAAATGCATTGCTTAACAGTTTTTAAAATAGGCCTGATAGTGTATCTCTTCACATTCAGTGGGACTAAGTGATTGGCTCATTACTAACTGCTATTTAAGCTGCATGAAGTGTATTAAAGATACTTAAAACAACACTACATAAAGTAATTTACCTTTCATAAAGTTGCTGCTTCACTGGAATTGCCCCTGGCTCATCTGCAGCTCCTCTCTGAAGCACCCTCAGCAGGGCATCTGTTTCCCCAATGCCGTAATTGAGCTTTGCTTCAGTCAGTTCCACTGTGAGGGGATGCTGATGCAGATCCAGCTGAATGCTAGACATGATCTGGGCACGCTCCCTCTGAAGTCTCTTGATCTCTCTGCTCCTGCTGTCACAAGAGGGGTAATTCCCTTCCACTTCTGTAGATTGTGTTCTTCTGGGCTTCTTGTCTGCCTGAGCCCTTAAGTCGGTCACGCTGCCGCTCAAGCCAAGGAACAGGGGAGGAGGGCTGCTCTTCACACCACACCAGTTGCTGAATTTATTGTGTAGGGGCAAGTCACGGAGGCTGTAGCTCCGAGGCCTGTAGGGCTTTGCAGAAGCAGAGCTCTTGCTGAGAGGGATTTCAGTGTCACATTCGCTGCCGGTGACAGAATCCGCGCTGTCGTCTCGGAAGGACGGCTGCACATCGCTCCCGTCAGAGAGCGGGGGAGGGCAGCTGTCCTCATTCCTCCAGAAGAAATCATGAAATTGCACAGAAGATGCTTCTGCCAGAGGTTCTGAGGATGTGACAGCATTTGCCTTACTTGAACAAGTGGCACTAATTTTTTGATTGAAAAGTAAGTCAGCGTTTGGAGAAGGGTAGTTACGAATCAAAGCAGAATCAGAACTCCCAGAGTACTTTTCGTGCCCGGTTCCAGCTGCAGAACTTCTTCCACCCCTTGTAACATACACACAGCGAAGGGAATGTGCCACTGAACCCTGGTCTCTGGCATCCCCCGTGACAACTCCACTGTGGCCTGACACCTCCAGCGTACTGCTGGAGTGGTACAGCCGCTCTGCACAAATGGTAGTGTGGGTGTCAACCCTCAGCCGGTGCTGCTGCTCCAAGTCTGTGGAACCATCCTGCCCTAAAATGTCTTTGGCTGCTTTCTTCTCTGAGAAAGTTCCAGATTTCTTTCTTATGCTCTTGTGTTCTCTAGAGGCGCTTGATTCACTGTCTGTTTCTGTCTGTGAAAAATTGTCCACATGATGTGGCGTGCTGAACTGGGGGCCTGCCCTCAGCTTCCTCTTGGTGTGAAGGGGACTTGAAGCAACACTGGAGTATCCAAGAGGTTCCTTAGCAGGGCAGGCAGACTTGCCAAAAGCAGTCTGGCTGCTGGGACTAGCGCTAAGAGTAAGAATAGGGGAAGAGGCCCTGTCGACTAGCAGGGTATTTTTGTACCAAAATTTTCTTTCAGCTGGAGTCTCTGTTTCATTGACGCTTCTTCTATCCTGAGTGTAAGACGTTGGAGAGTGAGAGGTGCTATTAGTAGGGCTGCTAACTACGGTGCATGAAGAACCATCTTGCCCTGAACTTGGCAAAGATGGTGTGAGAGGTGAAACTCTAGTACTACCAAAAGCAACGTTCTGCTGTGCATTTAGTGAAGTTTTTTGAAAATGTAAGACTGGGGTGGAAGTTTTGGGTAAACGAGGCAGATGCATAAAGGAGTCTTCCAAAATGCTGTCAAGACTGTCATGGAAGTCAGAACTGCCCAGGTTTTTCATCCCTGTTTGTTCTTGTGTTCTTTCTTCAAGAGTGGGTGTTTCCTCTTTCCTTTTGGGAATCTCTCCTACTGTATCTGCACTGATTTCTTTCCAATCAACATTTACTGCCTGAGCTGCTCTCCATTCCTTTTCTATTTTTGCCTCTGCTTGTTTTTCTTCATTTTTGCTTTGAGGTTTTTCCAAGATCTCAGTCTGAGTGCCTACATCTGCTGTAGTCTGAGTACAGCTATCTGACCTAATAGCCTTTACAGCACCTTCAGTTCTTTTTTGGTTGATTTTGGCATTCTGCTCACTGTCTATAATACTCTGTTGGGAAAGGTTTCCCAGCAGCTCAGAAGTGTTCTGAAGAAGCTGTGACAGATGCATGGACAGGTTTTGCATGCTTGTCCAAGAAGAAGGTTGATGAAACAAATCTCTGTTTGTTTCCTCCTGTTTTGCAGAAACATCTGTATAGCTTCTCTGGTGTTTTCTCTGCCTTTTATACCTTCCTGAAGTCGCTGTTTGTGTTCCTTGCTCACATGTAATCCCTGGTGTTTTTTTAGAAGGTTTTTCAGACTCTGAAGGATACAGCAGTACAATTTCATCAACCTGCATTGAAGAGTTACCAGGTTGTGTGGAAGGATTCTCAAGTTCAGCAGTGTTGTTTTCTGAGTGAGTCTCCAATGTTTCACTGGATATGTTGCTGTACTGTTTGGTGCTGTCACTCGAGCATGCTGATTGCAAGCCTTGTCTGACACTGCCCCATTCTTGAAGACCTTCAATGCTACTCAAAGTGCTCGACAAAACTTTTGCTGTAGCGTATGAACTTAGGTGAGAACGAAAAGGAGAATTTTGAGAGTTCAATCCATTGTCTACACTGGAACATCTCATAACTTTACGATTTTCCATAGTCAAAGGAATTTGATTGCAAGAGACATCGCTTGCACTTCCAAAAGCAAACTGTTTCCAGCCAATCCTGCAGGCTCCATCTTGTTGCCATGGGTGAATGTATGGGTTGATATCACTTGATCTAAAATGCATTGCATCTTTATTATCTTGCAAAAATAAATCAGTTTCTGGCTGGTATCCAGCTTCTTCTCCCTCCCCTTCACTACACTGAGCTACAGAATTGCTCTTTGAGTGGACCTTTGCTTCTGCACACACAGAACTGCGAGCTGTGGGCAGTAAGGGTGACGGAGATTGACTAGTGCAATCTTTCAAAGACTGGCTACTTTGGCTTCTTGCTGCTAAATTTTGTAAGTTTTTGGAATCACAGTTTGCAAGCTTTTTAGTTTGTGCCATTTTTTGCTGAAATCTTGGTTTAGGTTTAACTTGTAATAAGTTCTTTGATTCCTGCTTTGAAAATCTTTCAATTCCATAAAGATCATCTTCAGTTGGTGACGGAGGCTCTACACTCATATTCAAATCTTGCAGTGATTTAGATGCAGAATACAACAAAGGATCTACCTTAGATGAAGCTTCCAAAGTACATTCTGTGTCAGAGAAAGCAGCAATAGCTGGAGCTGATACCCTGTGACTTTGTAAGTAAGGTCTCATTTCACTTTGTTTGCAGCCCTTTGTACTTCGCGTGGTAGAATATGATCTTTTTCTCCTGAATTGCACCAATTTGGATTCTTGAGGAGTTAAATCATGGTTTTCAGACAAAAACTTTATGGAGGTTGTTTCATTATTTTTTACAGAATTGACCCTTTCTGATTTCAGGGTATTATTCCTCATTGTAGTGTCTCCCATTGTTGAGCAAGTGTTTGCCTCAGCAGCAGCAGCAGCAGCGCTATCAATGCTTGAACATATATTATTTTTGCAAAGTAAAATCTCTTTTCTACCATCTGAATTTGTTCTACCTGGCACCTGTTCTATCTGTTCACCTGCAGGCACATACTGGCAGTTATCCTGCAGATCTGCAGGGTTTCTTTCAAAACCCAAGACAGTGTGATATGGTTGCCTGGGATCAGGGCTTCTGTATGTGGGATATGCTTGCCCAAATGAATTGCAGGTGTATTCAGGATCCACTTGAACATCTCTTAGATGCAGATTTTCCAGCATTGTAACTTGTGAGCCTATTAATTCATTTGGAGAATTTGAAGATACATTAGTTTGCTTTTCAGCAGGTTGTCTACCTAACGTTTTTCTCTGCTCTGTCTTTACTGCAAAATGTTCAGCTTCAATATTTGAATGCAGCTCTTCCTTACTTCTGTTAAGTGTATTTCTCATTTGTCCCTCTTTGATAAGAATTGCCCTTCTAGTATCCCAAAAAGGTAATGATGGTAGTAAAAGAGAATTATCATTTGGTATTTTCTCTCTGTGTTTGTGGCAAGCTTCTTGGGGTGGAACTTTATCCCAATGATGCTGATCAATTTCTGCATCACTGTCAGGTTTTTTACTGTTACTTCTGTATGCAGGTTCCCCATCTACAGCAGAATTTTCATATGAAGTACAGTTTGTGTCTGAGACTGGAAAATGCCTGTTTTGTTTTGCAAGAGAAAGTAAAATACTTCCTGAAGCACATATTGGCTCATCAAACACCACAGCTTTATCAGACTGAGTGTCTTGTATTTGCAAAACAGCAAATGGAGACTGTTTCAATATATTTGGATGTGAAGTGTCATATGTGCTAGTTTCACCATGGCCTATATCTGCAGTTGAAGGAAATTCTGAAAATGCTGTAAAGACTGGGTAATTGACTCTTGCCAATGATTGGGGAAAATCTCCTTCTTTTACAGAGCACACACCTGCAGAATTGCAGGACACTTTCTCAGTCGAACAGCTGTCCTGAAGTGAGTGAGCTGATCCTGACTCTAAATACTAGAGATTTTGAGTCCCCAAGTGAAGAAGATGTGTTAAAAGCACTGAAGTTTTTGGAGCTTTGAAATGGTGTCTCAGGTGGAGTGCCTTCTGCAGAGTGTGATGGCAGAGACTTTGATTCATTACGGGCAGTCTGTCCTTGGCTCTGGAACGTGAGCAGACCCGATTCTGGTACAGTCACGCTGTTAGTGTTACTGCAGTGTTCTGAGAACTCATGAATTTTATCTGCTTTTTTGTCACCACAGTTCTGGAAATAACCTTGAACAATTTTCTCCTTTTGCTCTGTTTCCACAACTTTTTTGGGGAGTGTATTACTCTGAGCGTATGTGGTCTCTGCAACCGCAGAATTATTTTCCTTCTCATCTCCTTTTTGAGAAACACCAGGAAAAGTTACAGATACACTCAAATCTGTTGATTCACTTTCAATGTACTTTGTTTCTTCAGAGAGAACAGTATCATTTTTACCTTTGTCTCCACTGCTGACAATTAAACTATCTGCAGACGATGCTGGACAATTCAGAAGACCAGGAGAACATTCAGAAGTGCCCAAGTTCCTATTATAATTTAGAAAGTCTTTACTATAATGTGGATGTTCCTTTGGAGACTTGTTCAGGCCTTCTAAAAGGGCTGAAGCCTTCTCAGAAACAGCATTGCCTGACTGGTCTACACAGCACTCTTCAGAAGCATCATGTTCCTGGTTTTCTGTGGGCTCATGCTGATCACCAGCTACACCAGGAAACTTGGCATTTTCACATTTACTGCCTGCTGTCAGATAGCTTGCACTTAAAAATGTCTTCTCATCAGGCAGTGATGAACCCTCCAAGTGAGGTACTTTCTGAGTTGTATCAATATTCTGAAATATTTTTTGGGTAGAGCTTTCTGGTAGAGAGTGAAGGGTTTTTCCCACCCCTATATCTTCCATCACTTCTTTCTCTGAGGAAGACAGCAGATTTGAAGTATCCAACACTAGTGAATCTGGCACAATGCTACCCTTTACCTCTTGAGCTCTATCTTCGATGGAATTAAGACAGTCTTTTAATAATTCCTTAACCATTAAATCCATACTGTGTTCTTCATAAGCATTATTAATATCTTGTAAGATATCTTCAGAAGAATCTAATTTTTCCAAGAAAAATGAGCTTCCTTTGGCCCCTTGCTGAAGTACAACAGTCCCAGACTCAAGACCACCTGCACTGTAGGGAGTGAAAGAGCAGTTATCATTGACAGGCTGTGCAGATATATCATAATCAGGTCCATTTTTAAATACAAAGGATTCTTCCCCCTGCCTCTGCTGCATGGTCGTGGCTTGCAGAAGAGCTACACTCTTGCTCAGTGCTTTAGCTGGAAGATGTTTGTCTTCTCCCCTTTTGTCAGCTGTAACAGATGTGCCAACACCCATCTCACTCTCCGTCAATGTTTCGTAGTAAGGCAGAACAGCCCCAGTTCCAAGACTGCTGTTAGATGGTTTTGTACATCCTCTCAGTGCAGTGGGAACGTCTTGAACAAGATGGGAATCATCACCTCCTCCAAGATATAAAGGCTGTTTCACAGACTGGCATGGGGAGTCTTGAAGTTCTTGGTTTTTTTCTGTACACTTTTCTGATGCTGGTGGATTTTGTTGCTTGCCAGTGTCTTCATTATTTCCAGAAAAACTGGTAGACACCCACTGGCTTTCTCTTAATATTTCATTTAATCTGCTATCATCATGTGCCATTTGGTAGCTGCCTTTGTTTTCAGGGAAGAGTTCATCCAGGTTTTGTAAAAAGATCAGTTCTACCTCCTCTTCCATATTTTCTGCATATATCTGCTTTTGTCTGTCTGCTTTGGCCATTTCTACTGGCTTCATCAATTGCAATGGCTCTTCCTCAGCTCTGGAGCCCACTTGATCCAATTCACAAATGTCAAAACTTTTTCTAACAATACCTACATTCAAGTTTTCTGAAGTGCCATGCTCAGGAGATTGCACAGAGAAACTCATACACCTATTTCTGTCAAGACTTGTGAATTTTTGTTCAGTTTTGTATTGGTCAATATCAGCACTATCTTCAACTGAATATTCACATACATCAACTATATTTCCCATCTCTGCAGCAGAGTCCACTGAATCATCATCCTCACTCATTTCAGCAGGGTCTTGGTATCTTGAATTATCCTCCAACAGTGTATTTGATTCTGTTTCAGAAGCCATCAGGTACCTTTCAGGGATCTTAAATTGATCTAAAATGTCTTCCTTGTCACCTCTGTCACAGTACGTTTGACACAGAGCTGGAGACTGTTCATTTAAGTAAACATTTTCATCTGTGCATAAATCTTTTTGCCTCATAAGAACCAGCTCCTCAGTGTTTGTCATGGCAATTTGTTCTTCACTCCCAGTCACTTCACATTCATTAACCTTGTCTTCCTGGTGCAAACAGTTTGGTACACAATGCTCAATTATATTGTTAGAATTTATTTGTCCTTCATTTTCCAGTTTTGCTGAAACACTTCCTTGCCTCCTCGGGATTAGTGGTGTTTCAGCTACATTCTCTGTTGTTCCATTCATCTGTAAAGGCCCTTTGCAAGTATCAAGGAATCCCAAAGTATTCTGAATAACATCTGTTGTGTGGGAACACAAAGATGAAGGAGTGGTTTTGGGAGCAACAGAAAGCTCCTTTGAATAAACACCTATTTCTATTTTCTCACTTATTTCTTTTTGGCAAAGGCTGCTTGTTTCAAGTTGGCTGCCAGAATGCAGAAATGTTTTTGACTCCTGAGCATGTTCTGCCCCTGTGCTGGCTTCCTGCAGTTCAGCTGTGTGCACCTCTCCATGTGTCAGGCACAGATTTGTATTAAACTCACAGTGAACTTCACAAGCTGTGATATCAGTATGTTTCTTTGGATTCTGAGTTAGACCAGTGTCTTTGAAATCCCTTTTACTGTCTTCAGTTACACTTTGGACTTGGGCTGCTGGTCTGTCAGGTAAACTTTCAGTGTGTCTGGATTTATTTTCCAATGCACTTTTTTCTAAGTTGCTCACCTTATTGATTGATTTTGTTATCTCCTCACCTGTGGCTGTCCCTGTATTCTGATAAGGAGCCATGGCTTCTTCTGTATCTGTTTCCATGTCTCTGAAAAATTTGGATTCTTTATTTCTACAGGAACTCTCTTGAGAAATGGCTGCTGCTGCATTTGTGTTGCATTCAAATACCCTTCCCAACTCTGAATTTGCATTGTATTCAGCATGAAAGTCCACTGGGCAATCACTTTCAAAAAATGCCTCTTCCTCTCCTCTAGATTCAGGTAGAAATTTGTTCTGTGTTTCTGTTTCCAAGAGAACAGAGGCACCAAATTCTGCAGAAATGTCAGTTGTCTTGTGTGTAGTGTTCTTCTCTCCTGTTGACTTTGAAGAGCATGTTGGGCAGAGGCAGCCAGAATGTACAGAATGTACATCAGAACAATTTTTTGTGACACTGCCTTCCACAGTAAGATTAGATGTAGCATCACAATCTCCTTTCACTGTTGTGACATGCTCCAATAGTTTATCATAGTTTTCAGTCTCACATGCACTTTGAAAAAGATTAGCTTTAATTGAAACTTTGTAAAATAGGCTTGAATTAGATTCTGGGAGAAAATAATTTGTATTCTCACAAATAGCAGCAGGAAATGAGTTGGTGTTTTTCCCATCTACATTCAGTAGGAAATAACTTCCTTCATTTACCACTAGGTTTTCGTATTTGGATGAAAATTCTTTCTGAACTGTAGCCTGAGAATTCAATACATTGTGTCCTTTGCTTTCACTGCTTTCTTCTCTTATGTCATCGGTGCATAATGTAGAATTTTCTGAAATTTGCTGGGATAAGCAACTCACCTGACTGTCTGCTAGAGCACATTCAGGGGAATAATCCTTTGAATCAGGTTTGTGTTTGAATTCATAATGATTTAGTGAAGACAAGTCTTCATCCTTCGATATGTACTCACCATGATCTCTGATCGATGGCACCTCTGGCACAATGTCTGCTAAGCTATCTGTGCTCATTTCCATACAGATTCTCTCTTTTTGAGACATCTCTATTGGTGTTGCAGACTGGTCATAGCTTGTGCTGGCAGCAGCAACTAAAGGGAGACATTGATATGCTGTCTTCTGTGAGGAAAAGTCTGTCTCTGCTGTTACTTCTGCAGGTATTTGCTCATGATCCGTTTCCTGCATTGTTTCCAGATTACTCTCCCCAGACCTGGGGGGTTCTTCTGTACCAGATGACTCTGCTCCTTGTCCAGCCAGCATCTGAAGCTTGTAAGTGCTCACTAGAGAGCAGCTCTTGTTTGTTAAGTCACTGAGGAAGAAACCTTCATCACAGCATGTGGATATTTTTTGTACAGGAAAAAGCTGCCCACAGTTTCCAAATTGGATGTGTTTTACTGCAGATGTCTGTGTTGAGGTCATTTTATGAGCAAGTCCTATAGAACACTCAGCAGCAGGTTCACTGACAGGTGCATTTCCACTGCCTGAATCCGTCACACCTGACTCTGTCATCAAGTTATTGCAGTCATTGTCAAGCTCATCTTTCGAAAAAGTTTGGAATAAGTCATCTTCTAAATCTGTATCTACACAGCCATTCCTCTGCTCCACAATTTGCACAGGCAACACAGAGGTAAAAGGTGTTTTTTTCAGAGGGTGATCTTTTGGCAATTCTGGATGAGTTGTGGTGACAGAACTCTCCTCTTCCTTGGATACCAGTGACAAGCAGTCTGCAGTGGAGGTGCTTTCCAAACAGCTGAATGCTTGTGCACATTCGGTAGCAGACCTGTAAGCAGACATTTCACTCAGTTGCTCTTGTTCAGGACAGTGTGACCTTGAATGCTCATAATAATCATGCTCTGCTGAAGTAGGAACAAAAGGGGAACTTGGTCCTACTGAGCTAGCAAACGAGGATTTTACATTTGGAGATTCCAAGGAAGAACTTTCATTAGAGTTTGTGTATCCCTTTAAAACCTTATTTAATGATCCGCTCTCTGAAGTCCTGCTTGCAGTTGTTGTTTCAGGTAAAGGTACTTCCAATGTGTCAGAGGAGAAAACTGAGTTTATTTGGATTACATGATGTGGACTGTGAGTAATGCTGTGAATCTGCTTAGAGCCAGAAACAAAAGAAACCTCAGCAGCTGACTGCTTTAGATCATCTTTCTTTAGCCAAAGTTCTGGTTTGCTCGAAGAGCACGGATGAGCATCTTGAAATTCCAAGTTTTCATGGGAAGAGGATGCTGCTGTTCTGGGGCTGCTGATGTCAACCTTTGAGTCACAGGAAGACCAGGCATCATTAGTAAGCAAAGGATTTCCACTTGCATAATACAGTCCTCTTTCAGGAGACCTTTCTTGCTCTACAAAGGAGACTTTTGTTCCCTCCAGCAACTGCTGGCAAGCATTACTGGAAGCAGTCTGTGGCTTGGTGTTCAAATAAAAGGAACTGCTCAGCTTCAGATCATAATTTGTCCCTTCTGTACCTCTGTTGCAGGTCTTGGACTCATGGTTTTCCTCAATCTGTATAGCTGGTAATTTAGGAGTTTGTAACTTCCAGAAAATCTCTGCTGGCATTTCATCAGATGAGTCAGATTTGGATTCTTCTACCAGATCTTCTGCTGGCATCTCTTCTCCATCAGCCAAGCTATCCAGAGAAAAGCTTCTTTCAGCCTTCCCCAGTCTCCTACGAGATACATATGATGTCACCAAAGATGAAATATGGTTCTCGGTTCTGCTTTTGTAAAGTTTAGCTGGCTCATGATGGGCCTTTAACTTGTGAAATTGGCTTGTATTTTGCTTTTTGGCTTTATTTTCCTTTTCTATCAGAGAGTCTTGTGACATTTGACTGTCATCGCTTTCAGAATCTTCTGGGTTGGCAAGACATTTATTTCTGTCAAAATCTTCCAGTTTCAGTTTCTCTGGGAAAGCTTTTGCATAAGCACAGGAGAGCGAATCTACAGAATAGGAACTGTCAGTATCAGAAATCTCATTTTCATCATCCTCTTGCCAGTTCCCCAGCGTATCTGTGGCTGTCTTGGGCACTCCAGCACTAAGCATCTCAGCACTGTGCCACTTTTTTTCAACATAAGAGAGTGGTGTCTGTGAGTTCATCTTAGTGAGATTTCCTACTGATGTCGCTGCCACCAGATATTCTTTCTCTTCCACTGATGATTCCTCATGACTTGGCAAGGCTGAGTTTGCCTCTCTCCTCCAGGTCTTGACTGTTTGGTTTAGATGCACTGATGGTGGGTTTCCATACACTGTTTTCTTAATTTGTTTAGGAAAGTTTTCTGGAGAAGACCTATGGCCTTTTCCATTGATATCCATTCTGATCTTTTTATTGAATACCTGAGCTTTATTTTGTGCTACATTGCTGCTGGCAGGCTGACTTAAATCTCCTAGCACCTTTGATTTTGTCATTCTTCTCCCTGTAATAAAGGTTTTAGGCTCATCTTTCTCCTTAAAATGATCAGGAGAGGAACCTTTAGAGGTCTGGTTTGGAGATCCATCTTGCCCTGGACTGTCATCCAACTTTTCCATTTTTTTATATTTTTTATTGATATAAGCCATGATAGCTGAATCATTAGAGTGCTTTTCTCCTCCTTTTTTATTTTCAGTTGAAGATGTTTTTTGTTTTTCAGTTAGCTGCCTCTGGACTGAAAAGGAGATCCCCTTTTCATCATTAAGGTCATCACTCCCAGAAATGTCTTTACCACTCCTGTAAAGGTATTCTACAGGTGACAGCCTCTCTCTTGTACTACCTTTACAGTATTGATCAATATTTGGTGAGGTAGATAACTTGGAGACAGACTCCCTCTTCGAAAAACAGCTGTGGAAATAAAGAAGAAATAAAGTCCAATCCTTGCTTGAATAATATAGGTGACATTTTCACCACAGTAACTTATCTTGCAAATAAGAATAACAATTCATGAAGCAACAATCTTAACACCTCTCAAAATTCAATTCTAGCAGGGAATAAAAAATAAAATTCTGTGATTAATTATAAAATCCCCTTCCTATCTGGAAAGATGCCCCGCACACAAAGAAACAGCTCAATGCTATGAGGTATAGCTTCATATTGAATCTCTGTAGGCTCAAGTAGCTGTAAATGTTAATTAAAAATAAAAGATAGTTCTAAGTCACAGAAATCCACTTAGCAGAGTTTAGTTATTTCCTGCTGTGGAAATAGCTAAGGACCATGCTGTGATAGACACTGTAGCATGCCAACATTTTAGCTTTGCATGGAGATGATTATTTAGCTTGAGAAAGGCTGACCAGCATAAAAGTCCTTTCCATAATCACCCCACAGATACCAATATTCTGGAGGAGAGTTTGATGATGATCAAGATAAGATTGTGCAGAAGTTAGTATTTACCAACAGTTTGAACAAGGCAACAACAACAGCTAAGCCATTCTAAAAAGCTTTCTCAAAGAGGTAAAAAGTGCGGAAAGGCTTGAGAGAGAAATGTAAAAAAGTGGAAAGTCCATGTCAGAGAGATAAGTAGGGAATGCACTGTACAAACCCAAAGGAAATGGACAAACAGCTCCAGCTTGATGTACAATAAAGTGGCCTCACTGATATTGCAGATTTGGGGATTTTCTTCAATACATTGAAAGGCATTCAGGTTAGGTGGCCTGAAAATACCTTGAATTTACAGTACTTTTGAAAGTGCAGAGGATTTGGCAGATGTTAACTTACCTGGGTACCTGGGGTGGGTACGAGTCACAGAACAAATGCCTGTGCTGCAAGGAACTTGAACCCAACAATTTCTGTCTCTTTTGCAAGTGGTGATCCAAAGAGGACTGTACAGCAATATTATCACTTAGGACTTGGGATTGTTTCACACACTCTTCACTGAGCCAGCAGCTAGCTTCCAGCTGCTCCAGGTTTTGCTTGGCTTCCAACAGCTTCTGCTTCTTGACTATCCTTTCCAGCCGGAACTTGACCTTCTTCCGCCTTATGTTTCTTTCAGCCTTTTTTAAGGAGTACCTTTGCAAGAGCTCCAGCTGCACCAGTCTCTTCTTGTTCTGCTGTAGCAGGGAAAGGCAGGTTTCCAGCCCAGTGGTGCTCTGCACCTCAGCCTCTGCACACAGCGTAGGCTCTGTTTGCACTGCAAACTCCCTCTGCTGCTGCTGAAGAGCAGCCAGACGTTTATTCTCATTTATCAGCCACTGCTGGTCTGTAAACAAAACAATGATTGAAAGAAATTAAAAATCATAGGAAAAACACTACTTCTTACTATCTTGTTTCTTAATTTAATCAGCCTTTAGAGGTTATTTGAGAACAGAATTTCTATGTGTGACAAACTATTTAAAGAAAAACGTACTGTTGCTCGACTTCATTGATAACTAAAAACCTCTTCATTGGGTTAAGGACTCAGGTAGCAACTGCAGAATAGAAGCATGGAATCATAAAATTAAAGAATCATTAAATGGCTTGGGTTAGAAGGGACCTTTAAGTTCAATCGGTTAAATGTTCACCAAATAAAACAAATATTGTCATGGCAAAGATGCAGGTGAAGCCAGCACAACCTTGAGCTATTATGGCAAACAGCTCAAAAAACACAATCTCATAGCACCTGTCACGGTGTATTTTTCACAGAATTACCACTCTACTCTACAAAAAGAATTACATACCCTGCTTCTCTTAATGACCCCTCCAGTTCATAAATGCCAAATATGTTCACACACCAAGTGATTAACCTAATTTGATAACAAAATATGTTACCCCTGCTTACACACTAAGTCTTCTCTAAATATTCAAAGCCTGATCTTTGCAGTCAGTGAGGATGCAGTAGAGAATAGAACAAGGCTGATTTGCTTTAAACCCTAGATGCAAGAATACTTTCATTTCATGCAAGGGTTGGATGCGCTTAGAGGTTTTTCAGAGCACACCAGCTTCAATCTGAGCTATGATGAACTGTAACAAAGGAAGAGATTATTGAGATCACCAAGACAAGGTTGTATCTGATGGCTTGAACCTGTTCTCTCAATGGAACAGATTTTTTATGCTGTTGTAAAAATATACATATTCAGCTCTCAAAGCAAATAAAAAAAATCCACTGCTGAACAAGCAATGTAAAAATCTCAGGCCAGGTTCCTTTACAAGTGGAGCACTTCTCAAAGAACCAAAGTTTCCAAAAGCACTGCTGTCTTACTAGCAGCAATTTTCTTTTGGCTGAGCTTACTTTCAATGTGCAGTCCTTTACTAAATAATCAGTGTTTCCTTGCTTGTTCAGGGATGTAGGAATTATGAGGTATTTTAGTTTGATGTGATGAATGAGGGCTTCCTGCAGCTCTGCACAGCTGAGCTGCAAGAGAGGAATTTGGGGCTCTGGAAGTTTCCCTAGTGCAAGAAATCCTTAGTGCAGAGACACTGTAGGTATCACTTGCTTGATGAATACTGATCTTGTTAAATACACTTCATTAGTGATCCCCACCACAATGAGTCTCCTGTCCTCCTTTTTCCTCCTTGTATGGGCTGCTCTGCAAAGAGCACATGCACAGAGGTAGGAATTCTAACTCTATGGGAACTTTGTGGATAAAAGGGAAGCACTTTTGTCATTATGTGAGTTAATTTTTCTTAATAACAAGTTTAGTTTTGATATACAAAGCTTTTTTTTCTCAGATTTGTTTCCAGACGTGTTCTCTTTAGCGTGATTTTAGCAAGCAGAATATTTGGCAGATCAGTTTCCCTGCAAAAGAGCTGCAAGCTTAAGATGCTAATTAATCTCTGCTCAAAAAACTTGCCTCTGTCAGGAGCTGAGCAGCCACAGAGGGCACAGAAAAGGTGAAGAGCTTTGGTGGGTTGCCAAGTAAAGAATTGTATTTGGCTGGCAAAAACTACCTGCCTGGCTAAGCTTTGCATGAACACAGTGAAAACAGCAGAACTAGAGGGAAGCAGAGAACAAGTCTACAGAGCCACAAAATAAAGATATTTTGGGAAAACTCTCTGAATTTTCTGTACTATCTATGTATTCTTCTGCTACGTCTCATCAAAACAATTCCCTTTTAATCTCTCCACCGTGGCTGGCATAATTAAAAGATGGCTGGCTGCATAGGTTTTGATCTGAGACACTGCCAAAAATTCATGAAGTTTTTGTCTTCCAGGCTCAAACAGCAGATTTTGCCAGGTGGCAATGACACTTTTGCATAGGCACTCTTTGCTTATCAAGAAACCTAGTTTAAACAGATGAGAAGACAAGCTAGAGAACATCAGAACCACGGGGAGGCAGGATTGGGATCGGGCTGGGAGAGGAGGCTCAGAGCCACAGGGGAGCAGCTGGTGCTGTCCCTCCCAGCAGTGCTAATGACCTGCAGTGCTAATTAAACAGTGCTGCTGGAGCACTGCTGGAGAAGGAGGCCCTCTAGCTCTGTTAATCAAAGCTCAGTTACTGTTCTCAAGGGAAAGGCAATTGGAGAAGAAATCCACTAATTAGTCATAATAAAAGTTCCACTCATACAAAAAAAAACCATCACTAGCACAAGAATGTTGAGAGGATGAAAGTGTGCAGTAATGGAAGGGAGCTGAAGCAGGGGAAGAGGCAGGTACCCACTCTCTTGGATTTGCTGGTTGATGAGTGCTTGGTCATTTTCTAGTTCCCGCTCCGCTTTGATCTGTCCTCTCAGAATCTGCTGCTTTAAATCCTCAACATAGAGCTGCTGTTGTTGAATTTGTTTTCTGTGGAAAGCTTCCTGGTCTCTCAGTTTCTGCTTGTACTCTTCATGCACAGCATCTATTTCTCTGCTGTTAGAAATGTCGACAGTGAATTTAAACCAGGAACAAATATTATTTGTAATAAAACCAGTCATCTTGCTAAAGAAAGACAGATAACATTCAAGGTGTTGTTTAGTTCAATAAGGGTGCATTATGACAAAAACTCATAGTTGTGGATATGCACATCACAGCAAGCTGCAACCCTGTAAGTGTCATAAATGCCAGAAAACATGAAAGCTCTGGCAGTGAAGCAGGTAATTCCATTGTCAGAAAGAAAACAGCAAAAAGAATTTTTAAAATTGTTGTCACTTTTCATTCTGCTATATTCTTCCATAAATGAAACTGGGGAGGGGGTTGTTTTCAAATTATAAAATTTTATTACCACTATATAAGATACTTGTCATCTAAGTACTTCAAAGTGCTTTACAGAAATGACCAACATTCTTTGTTTTCAGACCAAAACCTCCAACCTAGAAATATTTACAGGCATTGTCAAGATTACACCAACAGTCTCTGGCAGTGCCAGTGAAAGACCTTGATCACCCACACCTCTGTTGGATGTAAGAACTATATCAGGTTACTGCTTCTATATTTGGAGAAGAATTTGGATCAGAAAAGTGAATAGCCTGTGAAAAACTGCTTTATAATCTTCTCCAAGATGTTTGGCTTCTGACTGTGGGCCAAAATTTTACACATACAGAACAACATTCACAAGTATCTCAGAAGTATCAGAACAACAACAGAACAACTATCAGAAGTATCTCTTCTTACTATAATGCATTATAATACTCAAGATATCTTAGCCCTCTGAAAGGAATATATATTCTGCTTCTCCACATGTTACCATAAAGAAATTATTAACATTCAAGTAAGGTTATATCTAAAGGTGATATATCATCCTTGCCTGCTAAACACTGCATTAGTATATATAACCTCAGAAAATTAAACCTTTGAGTCTTGAAAAAATGTTTCAATTACATTTTAATAAGAAATTAAGTGATGTATTCATTATACTTCTAAAACAATAAAAACCACCAAAATTCTAAAGAGTCCATAAAAGTCAAAAAAACTCAAAAAATATAATTTCAAAGGAAATCTTTGGAAATATCATGTAGTTTGTAAAATCTCTACCAATACAAGGTCATCTGTATGAAAAGAGTGCTTGACCTTTGCTACACAGGAATAATTTAACATCTCAATTTAGAACTGTAAGCATGTGTTCAAAGCAACCATTTCTACAGCAAAAACTTGATTTTGTGTGATAGTTTAGCAGAAAGAACAGATCAAATAATTGAGCAGTGAAAATCTACAAATCTCCTGGAGTACCTTAACACAAGGCACTGCACTCCATAAGAAGTAGGAAGGTCTCAGTACACAAAAGCTATAAGATTTTCAATAACTCACAATATTACTATGAATCTTGCTCACACAAGAAAAACAGAATTCTGTTTTGTTTTAATGTTCATGCAAATGTAATGCTGAGAGTAACTGAGAGAGAATCGAGAGAATCTCTTCTGTTCAGTTGCCTGTCATGGTGAAAACACAGTGCAAACTTTGCTGCTGCCATCTGCTAAGTGGTTTGTGTCTATTTGTCACCCACACCAACAAATTGTAAGAATATGCAGGTCCAAGATCTCTTTGTCCTTGGCTCGTCTCCAAAGATGCCAGTACCCTGTGATTTGTAATTTTTTTTGCTCTCAGATAAACTTTAATTGATCCCCAGGAAACAGAAGTGGGATGCATCATTTCTGATTCAGCCGAGGTAGGTTTGAATTGGCACCTCCCTGCAACACTGAAACATTCCTATGGAGACTACAAACCTCCAGCTGTTCAGGTGTTTGTAACCCCACCAGCCAGGGGGGACAGACTCTGAGGCTAAAGAGAGACTGGTTCACTAAAGAACCACTTTCCAAACACAGTATTGAATCTGAAGTATCTTGTTAGGCAAATCTCCCATGGTTTCAGTGGTAACTCTCAGGGAGGCTTCCCCTAAATGCAGCTTTGAGGTTGCCTTCCATATTTTCTAATGGAGCAGCCATATAATCTGGAGGTTAAAGTACTGATCCAGGACAAAACACTTCTGATTTTGGAGCAGTTACATGGCCTCTGTGCTTTCACATCCTTGGCCTGCAAGGTCTTCAGGACAAAGAGTGCCTCTGGATGCTCATGCACCAAACCTAACAGCCTCTCTGCAGAATCTGGTGATGAGATAGTCTTTAACCTGTTCTAATAACAGCCACATGAAAGCTCTGGTTCCTCTGGTGGTATGAAAGTTGAAAAGTATGAATCTAAATTTTTCACTGCTCTCACATGACCTTGGGCAAGTTGCTTAGTCTGAGATGTGTGAAAGAAACAAAGTGGATTCATTCAAGAGAAGTGATGGGGATCCATTAGCATTATCAAACATCAGAAAGTCAAATATCAGAAGAGCTGATTTCTATTAATTTATCACTGCCTGCATCATTCTGCAAGAAACTGAGGAAAAGAAGTAAATCATTGCCAGCAGGCTGAAAAGAAGCATGATACTAAAACAGTAGTGAAAGAATTTTTGTTCTGGAACTGTTTACTAAAACCAGATAAAATTCCTCTGATAAAATGTCTCTCATTCTTCCTAACCATGACTTTCAGCTCTCAGCCAATCTTGCCATAAGATTGACTTATTAGATTTCAAACTGCTTACAAACTGAAACCCAGAACATTTAAGTAAATGAAACAACTCAGTGCTGCCTTTCAATCCAAAGACCTAACCATGCCCACAGGGGTGGTTAGGTAACATCTGTTTACAGCTGTGAGAGGGTCACAAGCTTTTCCTATACTTTCCAATGGTTTCCTTGCTGAAACCACACCCCACCCCCACACTCTAAAGGAACAGAGAATAAGCAACACAAGCAATGCACGTGGCAGAGTGCTGTTTGCTCTCAGCAGCACTAGCATATTCCCTCACATGTGCAGTGATGGCGTTTTGCTGAACCCACACGAAATTGTGAGATCCTTTCCAAGAGCTGCCTGTGTTTGCACACAGAGCAGAACACCAGGCAGGCCAAAGTGATGGGATTAATCACAGCTCCACACTATGGATACACCCCAGGAAGGCAGAGTCCAGAGGAACAACCCATACTCCACTTTAAACCTTGGAAAAACTTACACAGCACAGCAACCACTGCAGCATTCTTTCTGCTTTTGTTCAGGTGATGTAGCTAGTTGGTACAACTCTCCCTCTGTAGGGTTAAAGTCTCTGTAATAAAGCACTGATGTTCCAGGTATATATACAACTTGCAGTTCTGCTGTTATTTCAGTGTCTCTGCTTAATTTCCCAATTTCTAGTAGTACAAAACAATATCAGGCAGAGCAGTAAGGCCAGGTCTGAATACAGAGACTGAACATTAAACAGCTTTTTATGAAGCTGCTGCTCACAGACAGTTTTCTGAAGTGGAACAAAAAGATAATGAAAATCCATGCAGAGCCACTTACATAATACTCAAATGCAAGAGGATGTTTTTCCCTCTGGCTGTGAAATACTGGCTGTGAGAGCAGGATTGCTGGCTAGTTTGGAATACAGATCTGTCTCTCACAGAAACTGCTGAAACCAAGAACATGAAGTCAGAATTCTCCCTCTCTACCTTTGAACATGCTATGTCATGTCAGCACACTTCTGCTGGTTTGTGGAAATAACATGATAAACTAAACTAAAAAATGATATGACAATGGCCCAGAAAGAAAATATTATTCACACACACTCCATAGCTAAATCATCTAATTAGCAATTCAAAGAACAGCAGTCAGTTTGTGTCATATATGTTTGGATGACTAAACTAAAACCAAGTATCAATCCAGTTAACATAGGAATTTAGCCAAATTTTGTAATAATCAGGAGAGATCACTATTTTTTTTTCATCTAAAACATCTTAAATCACATATACTATTAAATTTAGACATGAAACACTGGAATGCTATGAGATACAGGAAAAAAGCCCAGCATGCTGTTGCTCATATTTCTGCTTTTCCATGCAAGCAATCTGCACTCAGTATAGTTCTAGCAGGAAATAAAATAGCCTCAGGAGAAACATAAGAAAAACAGCTTCATTTCTGTAGGCATCAAGACATACATGAAGTCTTGATTTCACAGGACCAGCATACTCTAGCATGCAGCTTATTAAAAAAAGCAATTCTGAAGAGAATTTCATAAAAGCATGCAGAATTCTGGGTGTATCAAATGCAGCAAGAAGTGGCAACAGTTATCCCCTCCTCCAAGTAAACCATTAAAAGCTGCAAGTAAAATGACAACAAAAAGACACCAACCCTAAACTAAAGATAATCCCAAATTACTGAGAAAATATGAATATGATACCGATTCTGCTGGATTGCTTTTCCATCTCATTTTTCTCTCCAAAGTTTGCGCGATGCACGCTAAATGAACCATCTGTAAATCCACATTTTTTTCCAGCCGGTTTTGTTGTCAGCTCTCGGGGATCCTATTGTGCAATTCTCCTCCCCTCTTCCCCAAACACTTCTGCTGCTGATGCAGAGGCTGGCGGCTGCTACAGCATAATGCAGCTTCCAGTAACCATGGCAGCAATAGCTCTGAATACCTGCTGCAACAAAATCCTAAGGCTCAAATAGAGAAACTACAGTGAAAAATAATTCCTTGGGGTAAAAGCTGAAATTTGCCAGTTTTCTCAAAGAAAACATCAGTCAAGTTAGCATCCCCATCTTTTCGACTGCCAAGTGTTCAAGTCCTATTTGTCTTTTACAAATTATTTTTCCCAAGGGAAAAGGAGTTAAAAATAAAGCAGAGAAAAAGATGTTGGCAAGGCATTTTGTGCCCTCGCAAACCCCACACTGAGAGCAGTCACAAGTTAGAGCTGCAAGCCTATCCACTAATGCACAGCTACACAACTGCTCCCACCTTCTCCAGCTCTATCCTCCCCCTCTTGCCGTGTCCAATCCAGGGCCCTTCCCGCAGGGCTCAGAGCAGCAGCAGCAGCAGCAGCAGCAGCAGCAGCAGGCACCACGCAGCTGCACAGGATCTACATCTGCTGCTGCCTCACACAGGGGCCAAACCTCTCCCTCCTCTTCCCTAATGCAAAGGGAAGAGCAGGGAAGGAGATACAAAGACCTTGTGCTGCCTCCCGAAGGAATGCCACCCACAAAACTCGAGCCAAAAGTTGGGGGGCAGTGGTGGGCAGGAGGTGGGAGCCAGAAATCAGTCAAAATGGCCAGCAGAGTCAGAAACCTTTAGAAATAAGGGATCTTTGGAAACCTACACACATAGTAATCCCCTTCACAGAAGTTACCATCAAGTGAGGTATCATTTAGATTTCTGAATAACTGGTTTGCTTAGAGAAAAAGCACACTGTTCTGTTTCATATGTGGTTGTTTTAGCCTTTCTATGCAAAACTTCTTTGTCTTTGCCAAAGCCCCCAGAATAAAAGTAAAGCAGGGGTGCCTTATTTAAGGCACCCCTTTAAATGCATCTCTAAAACAGACCTCTTTTTGGCCAAGAGTCACAGGCACAAGACACAGCCACATTCTCCAATAAAGGCCAGTGCTGCCTCTTTAAATTCCAGTTCAGCTAACACAGGTTTTCCCTTCACAATGTCAGTTATATATAGAATTAGTTACCCTGCTAATCCACTACACACGATTCTGCTGAAATTGTAGAGTTGCTGTAACTGACACCGTGCATTTCTCTGTGAAACAGAATATTTGAGGTATCTTTTAAGAGATGTAAAAGTTTGCTTTAACCTTTTTTTTTTGGTTTTTTTTTTTTTTTTGGTAGAGCATTTTGAAATTCTCAAATGGAAGCTGTTAGTGAGAACTCAGAGTATTTTACAGACAGTAGTTGGACAAGTTAACTGTGCTACATTAGAATAATAGATACGATTGTAATAATAAAATAATATGATATGTTTGTAATATAGAATAATATAGATACAAACATATAGATATGTTTGTAATAATAGAATAATAACTATGTTTGTTATGCTGTATTGAATTCTTCCCCCACCCCAGTTTAACAGTGTTGGTATTTTCAAGGAAAGGGAGTTAAAGCATGTTCCAAGCACCTAAATAATTCAGTGTACTGCCATACCACTGAACTCTAATGGAAAAACTCCTATGGGTTCTTTCCTGAAACCAGCAAGACAATAAAATCACAGTTTTTATTTGTATGCTGTATGGTACTAAGGCAATGTCAGGAGAAAGACCTTTATTATCTACTTATTTGTGGTGATGCTGCAGTAAGACTGATGCCATTCTGTGTGTTTGCTGGCTGACAGCAAACATCAGAAACTTGCAGTGCTGGGGCTATTAGGAGTAGGGTGTATGAGGAAGCAACCAAATTAGAGTATAATGACTCACAATGCCTGAAGTTTTAATATTTGTGTGCAGTGGTAGAAAATAATTTTTCCTCTCATTTCTCAAAATATTTTAATGTACAATTAAAGGTTGGACTGGTAATTCAACCCATAAAAGGCAGATAAGAAAAACACCATCACACTGATAGCATGGGAGATAAGACTCCTATCATTAATAATCATTACTGTAATACATATATTAATATGATCTGAAATAAAAAATCCAGAAGAAAGCAAAGTACCATTAGTTTCTGATGAAAAAGGTACTTAAACCCATGGAAACTCAACAATTTCTGAATTACTTCTGTTTGCAGCTGCTGTGCTCCTTTGCATGAATGAACCACATTCTCTGCTAGGAATTATTTCTCTTTTTTTACTTTTCCCTAAAGCAATTTTATTCTCACCAGAAGAGAACCCAATTTTTCCAAGAAATTTTCAAAATACTAATGAGTATTCCCAGTACCTACTATTGGCACAAAATCTAATACATTTAGGGTTCTTATATGCTGGAAATTGGTGGCAACTCCAGAGTAAACCCCACTCTAGCTGTGGCTTTTAAATGCATTCTACACATGCAACAAAGATGCAATCCATTTGCACAAGATCTCACATGAATAAAGAACACAGCTGCATAGCCTTGCCTGTAATTCAGCTTCATGGACAGATTCTTGTTCCAATACAATAAAACAGTTTGAATTAAAGCCTAAAGTGTTAGCTTCCATCCCTTCTGGAGGAAGTCAGTGTAGCACAGGGGAAAGGCAAAGCTAAAGGTGCCAAAAATTTCAGCATGATTTAGACGCATTAATAATCTTACCTTGGTCCAAGAGAACATTTGTTTTCTTCATAGTTGCTACATCTTTTACTGCAAAAATAAAAATAGAAAATCCTAAATATTTGGGAAAAAAGGCAAGAAAACTTCACTGAAGCCTATTGCACACAATGTCACTGTAATTTTCAGAAGAGGAAGATGCAGATTTCTAGCAGCTGGGAGAGCACCCAGAACTCTCAAGGGAGAGGGGGACAGAGAACAAGACACACACACACAGAGCTTTACCTGGTCTTCTACTTTCCTCTAAGCATCTCATTCTGACAGACAAGACTCTGCATTAGGATGGACTTTTCTACTGGTGATCAAGTAAACACTCCCTGTAGTCCACTTAGTCCTGTATTATGGTTTGCAAAGTATCTCACACACACCCGTTAGTACTTGACATTTATTCTTACACTATCAGTCTTAGGCTAGATGTCTCAACCATAACCCCCTCCATGAGCAAAACTTCTTGTCTGTACAGAAACACAGGCTCACAGGTTACTGCAAAGCAAGGCTGAGTGGGTCATTTCAGTTTACCTATGCCAAATAACCATTCAAAAGGATATTTAACTGGATTACTTAAAGTGAAAAACCAGCTGTTATAAGACATAATTTACAGATCATTCCTGTAAGAGATGGACATTGATAAAACCTAAGCAAATCAATAGCATAACACTTTTCATTTTTACTGAAGAAACCATCTGAAATCCTCTAGGTAAGCATGAGGGTAACTTCAAGCAATGTAATATGCTTGTAATATCCTGTTCAAGGGATTAAAAAATTGCTCAACACAAACAGGTTTTCTATTTGAACATGGCTGGGGAAAAAAATCAATCAGAACTGTTCTGCAGTTTTGTCAGGTTAAAAAGGGAAAGCCAAGTACAAATTTGTGATAAACTGGTCATAATGCTTCTGGATTTCTTCAGTTTTTCCTAGATTCATCCAAAAAATTGTGACAAGAGCTCCACAACTAATGTTTTATCAATATAAAGAGCACCTTGGTGTGTACATTTGAAGGTCATTAGACAAACCCTTATTTTTAAAATTATTTCTAATTTTTCCTAAGAAAAGAATAGCAATGATGTGCAAAATGTTCTTCAGTAAGGAAATAAAATGAAGTAATGTTTTGTGTAGGCAGGTATCAGTGCAGAAAATGAAAAGCAAATGCAGAGATTAGATATCTTAAAGAGAACTTATAAAACCACACAATCTAAGGTGGAAAGCAAGCCACTTGATTAGAAGCACGAAGAATATTTAAAACAGAGATAACATTTTATGCTCCTAAAAATGATATTAAATACTTCTTCTAGAAAGAGGTAAAAGATTCCCAGTATGTTACCACACCAAAAACACTCTAGCAAGAAGCAGAGCCACCAGCAGACATGAATGAGAAGATGGCTGTTTCTTGCCTTTAACAGATTAATTGAATGGGCCAGGCTGAGAGGAATTAAAAAAGAAAAAAGAACCCAGTTATATTTAATTCAGTAATATTCTATTTTCAATGTTATGAACTGAAACACAGAACATAATTCATTTTCCTGATATTAATCACTGTCTTCATCACACCAATTCTTTCCATTTCATAAAACCTCTGCTACAAAAGCATACACAAAACACTGAGTATGAGCAGCTCTTCAATACTTTGAAAGCAGTGTATGCCTTATTTACTGCTCAGTTAAAATAAAAATAAACAAGGAATCACATTGGCTTCCTGAGATGAAGGGCTCAATGAGGACTTGAACTGAAGAGAATTTATGAACAAACCTTCTGATTTCCTCAACAAATTAGCAGCAAAATCAATTGTTAATAATTGCCTTGGCTAAATTATATCCTGAAATGGCCATTCTGTGCATTGAAGCAATAATATTGTAAACATTATAGATTAGCTGTAAAGCAGATGTCCAGGTGAACTGAAATAAGGCAGATAGTCTCATCTGAGGTACTTTCTTAGTTGAGCATCAATAAATGATTTTGGAAGTTTGTTGCTTGTATATCTTAATGCTCTTTATTAGTCGGCTGGCCAGTGTATTTTCTCTGACATTTTTATTTGACTACCTAAAATGTGATGGGACTTTCTCTGTATACAGCTTTCTTTTGTCTGAACCAAGTCCCTTCTTTCAGATGTTATCCCAAAAGAGAAATTGTTTGTCCAGTTGCTTTTTTCTTAGTTTTAAACTTACTTGTAGAGAGAAGAAAGGATATAGTGTGGAGAACTGATGTAACTTCCATCCAAATTGAGCCAGTCCAAAGCTCCATAACTCATAATGGGTGGGGTTTCATTAATCTACAGAAAGCACACCACATAGGAGAGGAATTAGAAAAAAATCACAGCAACCCAGGAAGATCCAAGGCATCATTAGTTCTGTCATTGTTAACTGTTGTGTGCAAGGCTGCATAGTTCCTCCCTTGTGAGTTTATAGTCTCCCACTTCTGCTTAGCCTTTGATAATTAGCAAAATTACTAAGTGTTTGTTACTGAGTACATCTCTATTTGCAGCTCTATTTGAATGTGCTGCATGTTTTATTAATCAAGAAATTAAGAATGAAAACAAACAGAAGTTAAGCTCCTTATCTCGAAATGACTACAGAAGGATGAAAGAGTGGAAAGTAGAAAATGTTAATAAATGAAAATCCGTTTTAAAAGATAGACTCTTGCCTATAGCAGTTGATAATATGGTTAATTCCTAAATGAGAAAACTTATATTTTCAAGTTAGGTTTTTAGTTACATTTGTCATTTTAAGAATTACCTCATTTCTTAAATATTATTGAACTACCCAACCAAATAATGTCTTACAGTAATTAGCTCCTGAGTTTAACATACCAAGAAATATTTTGTCTATTCCTGATTTATGTAACAATTAACTGCTTTCAGAGTCAACAACACTTAAATACTTAATCTCATCAATTTTCCATTTCTTCTAGTGTACTTCATTCAAGACAGTGAAATGACAAAGAAGGAAATTTATCAAATGTGGAAAGAATCTTAACAGGTCATTTCACTGCAGCATTCTGCCTTTTTGTTTCAATCCTACTGTAGACATGACTAGAAATAGGAAACACTAAATTATTCAAGGGATCTGCATCATCTTTTGCTAAGCACATCTGAAGGAAGTGCTAGTGTCCTCCCACAAGAGGTTTAGTGTCATTACAGGCCATTAGATGGAGGAAATGAAGCAAGAGAATAGGATGATGAGATGAAATATTATCTTTGTCAGGCTGGCTTTTAAGGAGAAAAAAAAGGAAAAAAAAGAAAAAAATAGTAGAGAAAAACAGTTTTAGAACTTACTGCTCTTCTTAGTCTTAAGATAGCAGCTTCTGCTGGGTGATTGAATCTAAATTTATGGGATTTGCCAAGGACAACAAGGGCCCCTGTGAAAACAAAATAATTAGACATTTACAGAGACATAATTCATCAAACTACTATGGAATAGTAGCTTAAAAAAAATCTTACCAACTGCTTTCTATAAATCACAAACAGAGAACTATTTTTCAAATTTGTCACTTTGGAATGGCAGAGTTATAAATCTGTAATGATAGCATCCAAGCAAGCTAATCTTGGAGATCTCTGCAGAGTAAACATAACTGTAAATTCCCCATTCATATTAAAAGCCAGCATGACTTCATGCCAAAACCATAACCAACCCCCTGCTGAAAACTTGTTTTTACACTATATCTTTAAGACTCTTTACACTATATCTTTGAGAGCACTGCAAGCTCCCAGGAACCGGACTGGTACTTTAAAGAACCTGAACGTGTGGAAGCTGATCCATTTCATCCGGATTCATTCATTACAGCCTATAACTTAGTGGCTACCAGCTCCCACCTAAATACACAGTGAAAAAGCTGAAGGTTGTTTCAACCATTTTACATAATTGCCAGAAAACCCTTTCAGCCACCAGCTGATTTAGAGTCAGTCTCCACTATTTTCCACAATAAAGTCTCTGACTACATGTCTTCCCTTTTCAGAAAGGGAAAAGTATGTACCTACATGTGACTGTTGCCAAAAGGAGGCAGAATATTGTGGCCAATGTTTTTATTTTACTTCTATGGGGTCCTAATTTATTTAGCCATGGATCAAACCTTGCGGAGCTGGCAGCAGACTGAGAGATGTCTTTCTTTGATCTGCTCAAGTTCCATAAACTCTAGATCTAAACTGCAGTGACAAGGTGACCATAATGCAGGGTTCATTTTTCCCAGGAAGCACAAATCTTGCCTTGGGACAGACGACAGGAGCCAGCCACTTCGCACCCGTTGACGGAGCAGCGCGCGCCCGGGCGCGGCCGCAGGGTGACGATCCCGCCGTGGTTCTCTATCAAACAGTGATTCCTCTCAATCCACTGCCCCTGCAGAACTGCAACACGGAGATCATCTCACCTGGGCGAGGGCTTGGGGTCGCCCTGCTGCCCTCAGAGTACCACAAACTGTTTGGCACTATGCATACTTCATACCCCAGAGGAACATATCATGTGCAAAACAAGGAGATTCAATACTGCTAGTAAATACTTAATCACAGGAAAAACTCACTATTGAAACTCACTATTGAAAATAGCAAGATTGTTTCTGTATTTCTGGTACTGGAAAACTACATATCACTTTCTGGTCTGAGAGCTGATTTGTAAATGCTTGTTATGCTGAATTTTCTTAATGCCATTATGGCACTTACTGTTTAAAATTTACTAATCTTTTGGCAGAAAATAAATAAACATAACCAAGCTTAGCAGAACATCCAAAGCTGAAAATTGCAAATTTTCCAATTTCAGTAGAAAGTTTCAGTTCTCTGTCTCTATAGTTTCTAGTTCCTGAGATTGACTGCGAAAATCAAAAGCAGAAATCAAATTAAGCAAGACATATTCTAAATAATTTGGACTTTATATCTAAAATATTCTGCACAAGTAGAGTTGAAAAGCATTTTCAATGTCTCATGATCACTTGTGCCCCTAGTTTAGGACAGAACGTCTGAGAATTTGGATGTAAGATGTAGGTAACTTTAAACTCTAGTGTAGCATTTCATAAGTGGGAAGAAAATTCTGAAGAGATCTCAGTTTGGTCAAATCCAGTGACTTTTTGGCCTCTTAAACAAAAAATAATCACGTATTTTAGCAAACATTAATAATGAGTCTCTTCTACTTAACTTCCTCAATAAAGAAAGCTGACAAAAAGAAACACTGCCTAGCTGTTCCACATGACAAATGTACACCTTCTGGTCTGACCTGAGCATATGACAAAATAAGTTGCAATATCATTCTCTTACCAATGTCTTGATCTTGGTCTGAGTCACTTCTTCCAATTTTGGTTGTTCCTTCCTAAAACAAGAAAATAACGAATTTAAAAGTTGGTTACAGGAAAAAAATTTACTATATATACTACTTAAGAAAGCTTTTGTACACCATTTTAGCAAACACTTAAAATAAATTGCCTCTGAATGACTGCATTGTTAGAAGTGAATGCTGTGTACTGGTAATATTTCAGCCCACTGTCCCCCTTAACATTGCAATTACTCTTCATCCTGCAGCTATGCCAGCTTCCATGACTCCAGTAGGTAAAGCAACCCTCAGTGGATGACGTTTGGACTGTACTTGAGACCAATATTTTCAATATGAACATGTATTCTGATGCTTTGCACTTTCACATTGAGACTTGGTGTTTGCAGATATGAGATAATTATTTTAATAAATATCCATGCAGAAAGAAAGAAGCTGCAAAGTGATGATTCAATTAACCAGGCTTTTCAAATTTAAAAGTAAAAGAATTCCTATTTTTTAAGGGCACTCTGTCATAGATTATGAACTCTTCAATCTAACTACTAAAGAATAACTTTTTTCTGAAACTTAAATGATATCTATGAAGTCTCCTGGTGCTTATGGTATATGGGAAAATTCCCAAACCTGAAGAATCAGTAACTTCAAAAAAAGGACTGCCTAGAAACAAAAGTCTCCAGAACAAGAAGATTCGAACTATATTATGGATCAGAGATGGAAGTGACAGTAGTTTTATAGTTGCCTGCAAAAAAGCGTTGTTTAAACAATAACACAAGAAAAAAAACTGCCAAAAAAGGCAATTAATTAAATTAATTTACCATCTGTCTATTACTTTCCATTTCCAGTTCTATATTTTTTCTCAGGAAAATAAGCAAGATAATTTCCTAATTCTAAAGAGACGCTGTAATTGGTTTTGGTAAAGTGATTAGCAACTGCACTCTAAAATTACTCTAGTGGCAAGACTTTCAGTTTTATTAAAATTAATTTTGGACAGTAAACAATGTGATTTTTTAATTCAAATTAGAACAAATTAAATGTACTCTCTGCTCCAAGTGTATTGCAATGCCTGGATTTAAAGATCAAGCACAAAGTAGTAATTGGAAGCCTGAAGACTGGGAAAGCTGTGCACTACTTCAAGGTGCCCCAGTTCTGGGTAATTCTGGGTAAATCACCGTGGGTTTGTGCACTGGGCAGAAAGGGAATGGTTATCAGGAGCTCAGCTGTCTGAACCAACTAACAGATCCCCCAGGCACGAGCCCTGCTGAGACTTCATTTGCTGGAGAGGCTGAAGGCTGCACTGTGCCTCTGCTCTGAAGCAATTACCAAGTTCCATGTCAGTTTAACATTCAGCAGACTCAAAATATCCACCTGGGTTGGCTGCAGCTTCTAGAGAACTTGTGGTCCGTATGGCCTTGGGCTCATGTCACTCAATCAAGGGAATTAGCAACATGTATTTTATACAGAGAGAAGTAAACCAACTCCTAAAAGTCCTCTTTATCAATTATCTTCTTCACTATCAATTATGTTCTTCTTTGGCAATGAAATAGTTATTGTAATTCCAAAAGAAACTTTTTCTGAGTTGCTGAACTAACTCCGGTAATGTAATTTAATTAAGAAAAGTGTGTTACAGCAGTATTGGCTCAGGAAATTCACAACAGCATTCCAGCCAGTGGAGTGATTCTGGGTAAGTTAAATCCAACTAAAAATTGCAGGTGAGACCAAGGGTACAGATATGATACAAGCAAACCAACTCGAGAAAACAAAAAAATAACTGTATCCCAGGACCATGCTGATTTCATTTAAAATATGCTATTATTGAGGTAATAATAGTAGTATTTATACTCTTTCCTAATTTAATATTGAGTATTCCACCTGAAAAAGGGAAAGATGTTTCAGATGAAACAACTGCACAACCGGACCTGAGCACACCACAGCACACCTTCACACCCCTTGAAGGGAGTTTTTACATTGTTACCTCTTCTGGCCATTTCTCATGACTAGGGGTAGAATTCCTAAGGTACATTACAGAACCATAAAGAGTAAGACTGCTTTGCCCCTTCACTTCTGGAAGTACTCCAACTTTCAAAAAAGTTCATGAAGTACACCTTTTGCTGAAACAATAAACAAATTGCATATTTTTAGGCTATGCAAAAAAGGTCAGCTAAATCACAGAAAAGCATACGTCTTTTATTAATGAAAGCCACAAAATTAAGCACTGGCACAGCATCAGTTAGTGCAATTAATACTATGAAATATCAGGGGGGTAAAGAGTATCATAATATTTATTTTGCATGATCTGGAAACTGCTGCTGTGACCTCTCTCTAGAAGTTCAATGTAAAGAGTTGTTATATGGTGAAGGCTTAATTTGTGAGGAACCACTAATGCTTTACCTTCTTGCTGTTCAGATGAAGGTAACAGACACCAGAGACTAAAAGATGTAAAGTACAAAGAAAAGAAAAGGCAGCATCTAGAAGCAAAGAAAGAAGGGACAAAGATGTTAGTGTGACAGACTCATGAATGACTTCAGAAGGTGACCCTTCAAACCATGTTATGCCATTAAAATGAATATATTTAAATTAGCTGTGGTCAAAATTAGTGTGGAAAAATATTTGCTCTTTCCCCAATGGCACATTACAGAAAAACATTTAAGTAGTAGCAGTTGCTTCAATAAATATTTCTAGTTAATATAGCGTTGAGTAGTAAGCTGCATGTTCATCAGCACTGGACAAAAATTCTTGGTTGCTAATAATTACCTAGTACAATTTCTTTGTGTTGGCATGAGAAAAATTAGTTAAGTTTCTCTTTCAACATGATGGAAAAACAGCAAGATTTCCGTTTTAATGATTTGTCATCATTTTTACGTGGAATAAAAAATCCTGTGTCCTTAAACTGTTAATTGGCATAAAATCCAGATAAAGATTTTTTGTTAGTAGACAGATACATGATTTTTAATTGTATTTAATATATATTTTGGCAATGAGTGCACCTCTGTAGAAGTGCCCATCCAACATTCCTTTCACATTAAGCAGCATCAATATTTCAGTAATTTCCATTCATTTAAACAACGTTAAAAATGTTGAAGTCTGGCCTAGCACTTCCCGTATCAAAAATCCAAAAAAACCCCAAAACCATCTGACCCAGCCATGCATGTCATATGCCAGAATGTTCAGTAATACACATACTATGTTATAAAAGTTTCCTAGCAAAAAACTTGCCTTAAATTAGGAGCCACACAACAAAACAGTATCTATGAGGCCAGGACTTCTACATGATCTTCAAAAATAGCCACTCCAGCAGTATCACAAGAAATTAAGCTGCATGCTACATTCCTGGGATCTATGTGGCAGATCTCTCATAGGGTTCAAAGCAATGTATAGTCATTGCCAAAGTGAGCTTTTGTTGCTTAAACCTTACTTTTATCTATACATGTACAAATACTACAGTCTGAACGATATAAATGCATAATAAAATTTGGACCAGTGTGTCTGGAATAATTTAAGCACCATCCTTTTCCACATATACAGACACATAACTGCCCTCATGCTCTTTGGACTGATTTAAATATTTTGCTTTGCCTGTAATAGAATATCAAATACTTTGCACATGCATTCATAAGGGATCAAATGATATTCATATATGAATTCCTCTCCATTTCCAATTATTTTTTGCTTTTCCCCCCATTATGTCTTGTGATCTTGGTTGATATGCAACCTTGCTATTTTGATAGCTGTTGTTGTAATGTCACTGTCACCACTCTCCATTTCCAAACAAAACCAATATTTTCAATTTAACGGGTAAAATAAGACAAGTGACCATATCTCACCCTGAGATGGTATAGCACCACTCCTGTGCTGAGGATATCATCATCCACGGCCATTAGATGAGGTAAACTAGAATCTATTGTTACTCCAGCTTTTTCTTTGTTGATGTCCACACTGTATTCTTCCATGATGGCTTTCCTGTCTGTCCACTTACTTGTCCAGTCTTTGGTCAATTGCTCAATCTTAAAGAATAGGAGAGAAAACTGTTTCACTGACTAAGCAGGCTAATTTTTCTTTTTGATCATGCTAACAAATTATTTTACCTGTCTTTGGGGCAAAACTTAAAGATTGCAAAACCTTTCCAGGTTAGCAGTGGTCAAATCTCCTCAGTCATTTTGGTAAGTGTAAAATAATTTCATTTGAATCAATTGGAGTTTATGTTAGAAGGGAGAGACTGTGTATGATGAATTGCTGTGATATATTGAGACAGCTTTCAAACAAGAGGTAGATTGTGTAGGCTTAGTGATGCACAATGGACTGTGTCCCATTAAGGACACGAGGCTTTTGTCACAAACTGGTAGAGCACACTCTACATGAATTAAGAACAGCAGCTTCCTGCATCTGCAGAGCAAAAAGGAAAGGATTAAGCCAAAACAGTTTTCACTGTAGTTTCACAAGTAGAGCAATGTTATCCCCCTGGAGGAGGATATTAGTGGAGCAGGAGATAGAGCACCAAGTAAATCATACACACCTTCATTTCATTCTGAAGCACCAGCTCGGTCAGATTGCCATCCTTGTCATCACTCCAAGAGGGACTGGAATTTCTCTGTACAAACAACAGCCACCAAGATCTGCACGTTAGTTTTCTCATTCACAGCTGGCAGGCATCTTCTTTCACTCTCCAGCATTCAAGGAGATGAAGCCAAGAGAAGGAAAGACAAAACACACGCGGCCTTCTAGCATCCAGCCTACATCTCTCTAGCAAATGCATGCAATTTTTTGGAGAAAAGAACTGGTAGAAAAGCAATAACTGAGAGATAGTTCTGTATAAATACATCCTGAAGTATAAGATCTGTCTCTCTCAGCAAAACATTCTCTCCATGGCTTGGAAAACCAAGACACTACTATTATTCCAACAGGGAAAAGCACCAGGGATGTCAGCTGTATTGTGAGGGCCCACAAATGTTCACAACTCCTTTGCGGGGAGAGAGCATGCAGGAAGTGTGAAACTTCAATGAATCTCTTGAAGCTTCCATACCCTTAAAAATAAAATATCCTATTTCATAGTATTTCTGGACAGGTAAACCATCCAACTCTATGAAAGACAGGCAAGGAAATCCATTTGAATCATTACATGACTACTTATACTTCAGGTTCATCAGTACAGTGACAGAAAGGAGAAATGACAGAAAAGCAGTCAACCTTATAATAATTACAAAATCACCCAGAGAACAGTTTGCAAAGATAAACAGGTGAGATGAAGGTAAACTACCTAAAGTAACACAAAAGCTCCAGCAGAGAAATGTTGCTACATACCAGTTCAAAGCTCATCAGCATAGTTTTCAACCTATCAATTTCTTCTCTCAGTTCTCTGATCAGTTTCACATTTGCATCCTGAAACATTGAGACACAGACTGTTGGAAAAATCAGACTTAAACTGTAGCTTAAGAAATCAGTATGGAGATATTCCAACAACCAGGAAGATAGGAGAATAAGCAACCTCACACAGTACTCCTTGCTTCACTCTGCCAGGCCCTTGAATGGACTGCCTAGGGACAGCTGGTTCTCATCTTTGATAGATTCTCTTTTACTATACACTTTTTTCCATCTCTCTTCTGGAACACAGACCTACCATAGCATTTGTTCCCATCATGACCAGACGGAAACATCACTGCTTCTAAGGATTTTCCTTCAAAATTGTTACATTACATCAGAAAGATGCTGTTCCTTAATGCAGGTATATAAAATCCGATTAGAGGAGACGAAGCCAGAGTGTCATCCAGGATGGTATTGAAAGCCCTTACACATATACATACATAAAGATGCATACATAAAGCTGATACATATAGAAATTCCTGTCTGCTTGGTGGGAGGCATTTATCTCACTTTCAGAGTAAGCGTTTCTGCACTGGCAATTTCTGGAGAACAGCTTTTACAGACATTTCAAACAAACTCTTGAGTCAAGAATCAGCTTTCTCTGGGCTGCCAGGTCAATTTGCAGTGAGGGCAAGAAGACTGAAGGGCTGGGGTCAAGGGTCTACCATGGGCTGTGCAAGACAGTGATGGGTACACAAGCTGGGAGGCTGAGAGGCTGTGTGTGACAAGTGACTTACTGTGTTTATGTGACTTTAGCCTGCCACAGAGCTGAGAACTGCTGCTGGCAAAACCAAGCACACAGTTGCTGCTGCTATTGATGTCTGAAAACGACTTAAAGGCACTGCTAATTAAAATGCAAATCAAATTTGGGAAACCTGGGATTAGAAGGGTTTCTTTCTGCCCAAATTTAACATAGTATCGTTAGGGAAGCAAATAGTGAAGTACAACTCCAAGATTCTATCCTTTCATCTGCAATATAAAATCTTGATACACTCATGCCAAATCACAAAAGAATACTACTAAAGCTGTAAAGTCAATTGATTAAATATTAGGAAATGGCTGGAATCAAGAATTTTTTGAAAGCTAAATTCACTGAATATTCCTTAAATGGATGCACTGTGATTCAGTCCTTAAGTTGTGCAATCATGTGTAAAGGGAGCCTCATGCAGAATTCCAGGTCAAGAATGATCAGTTACAGAACAGCAATTCTTGAGTTTTATATTTCTAGCATATGTGACTGTAGATCTGGATCAGCATGTGCTGCTTGAATTTTGCTGTAAAGACAGACAGAATTATGCACTTCCCTATGAATTATTTTTAATGCTGGTTCATATGACTATAGTATCAAAAACCTCCAATCTGTTTTAACACTATGTCTTTGATTGAGGGTTTATGTTTCTCACATTTGATAAATGTGGACTGAGTGTAAGAATGGAAAATGAGAAAAAAGCACACACTGAAAATTTGCCTTAAGCATCTGAGCATGTAGGATTGAACAAGAATGGGATAGTAAGGGCAGCAATAAAATTCAGGCCTCCAATGCAGCACCCGACTCTCTCCTTAATACTCTGCCATTTTTGACTTGTGCAGCCTGTGAAGGACCTCTACATAAACAAATGAATCTGTCATAAACTCTGAGCTCATTCCTAGAACAGGAATGAATGAAGCTTGGGTTCTGTGGCCAAAATTATTCCCATGTATTTAAAGGCTTCATTATTTCGTGTACTGAGAAGAAGACAAATTGTGACTGCATGGGCTACCTTAGGCAGAACTCAAGGCCTCACCTCATTTACTCTGGGCTTGTTAATAATATTTTTGGCATTTGCAGCATATCTCAAGGTACTCATGGTCTCGTTGTAGCTGGAGCTGGCAGGTGAGATAGCTACAGACAGAAAACAAATTACACAATTTTAAAAAGCATTCAGCTTAACCCATCATTTTTCAAAAAGGTTTTTGTTTTTCAGTCTTGCTTCTTTAAAAGATAAAAAAATAACCCTAGGGTTATTTCATTCAGCTCACAGAGAATGTCTTCTCCAGATTGTATTTATAACTGAATGAATCACCTAAAATCGAAGCTATCACCTTGGTAAGACTCTTAAACATAATTTCATGCACAATCAGCATGCATTTTCATTTCCTTGAGTATTCTGTGAAGCATTTATGGAAATCTTTACAAGGACAGATTCTAAGTGTTATAGCTGTCTTCTCACCGCCGTAGAGGTTTTTATTAGAGGCACGATGTAGCGCAAAATGTTAAACAATTCGTAGGAACCAAACTCACTGGCAATCATAATGGTCTTGGAGTTGCCCCCCAGACTGTCCTTCAGCAGCCAGGTGAGGATGGAGTCCCGGTAGGGGATGTAAGCCGGCCGTCTGCTCCCGCTGCTGCCGCCGGAGGGAGGGCTCTCCACGTGGCTGCTCTCCCCTTCGCTTGCGAGGCTGTTAATGCTCTGGCAGCTGCTGAACATCTGAGAATTTTGTGCTGAGGGAGAAGTACCACAGAGCTCAGGGAAGGAGTTATGTTCTTCTGTCATGGCTGCTTAATTTTCTTAGATGCCGTGACAGTTTATAAAGACACCACACAGCTGCTGCGTTGGGCTTTTTGATGTAAATGCAAATAACATTTACACTCAACACACAGTGAGTGAGCCACACGCTTTCATCACTACCCTGCAATATAAAGAACTAATGTGCTTACCTAAAGTGGATATGACAATTCCAAGTGTAACTAATGACTTGTTAATATTGGCACCTTCGGTAATTCTATCTTTACAGTAACTGGGATCAGCTCTTTCACTGTAGCAAGCCAGCGTGAAAAAGACAATGCAAAATAAACAAAAAAGCTTAATTATTAACAGATAGCCAATAAGAAAACATTACGTATTTTCAAGCACTACAAAAAAACCAGAAATTATGAGCTTTGCAATTAAAAAATTCATATTCTTCAAGTATTTCGTATTGCCCTCTATTTCAGAAAATTCAAACAACCATGAGCAAAGGCTGTTGGTGCAAGATACTGTTAAAGACCCACCAAAACATAAACTCAAGTCTGAACAGGGCAACCCAATCATAGTGGATCTGAATTTAAAAGAACAACATACATTTCACATCTCCACAAGGGCAGCCTGGCTCAGTACAAAAGTCTGTATATTCCCTCAGTGTCACTTTCTCTGACCATACATGCATGGTAATTTATGTTCTTGAGAAAACAAAAATCCTTTTCTCTAACTGTTCTATAATCCTTCAGCACAACTTCCATCTTTCTGTTTTCTGTCTCCTCCAGCACAACCACATGTACCTCACTGAAATGCACAACAAAGATCAGAGACTTAGGAACTTTTGGAATATGAACATCATAGACAGTAGGATAGAACTATTTTCTCCTGCCCATGCTAGGCAGTCATGTGGAACACATTCCTTTTTGCCCCTCTCTTCAAGGACAGATTTAGCAATTCCAACTGGAAAAGCAAGTTAATAAGAATATAGAGCTGGATGGAATTACCTTAAATATATGCAATGGCACAGTATTGGTTTTGAGAACCCAGGAATTCCCTTCCCCACAGAAAACCAATGCCCAGTACAGAAGAACTATTGACAAAGACAATATTAGCTTAACATTCCCTCTTACATTATAAGAAAGTCAGGCTTTCTGTTCAAAGAAATTTTAAAATATGAAACTTCATCTTTTAAGGCAGTGCTGCTAGCATCTTCAGAGAAAATTACCTCTCTGCCCTTCAGTTTATTATTACCTGCCTGCAAGGTCCACTAAGTTGATCTTGCTTGCAATTTCAGAGGGGAGATTGTTCTCCAATATAGCCTGAAGGAAAAAAAAATCAATAAGGAAGATTATTCCCCTTAATTAATTAATGAAAATAAAATTGATGTCCTCTTTTGTCTGAAGCTGAGTTGTACATATGACTGTCTCCCTGCCTTTGTTTGTGACCTTGACCCTCAGACTATGTTCAAGCCACTAACTCAACAGCTTTCTCACCCCACAGAGAAACTACCCTCTCATGCCAATTTCCTCTCAAAAAACCTTTACTGCCTAGAGACTGTGAAAGGCTTTCTTGTAGACCTTGCAGAGTTATTTTCCACTAATGTATTCCAAAGGTCTTTTGTGAAACTAAGGAAAAATATCCCAAAATGTTCTGTGATTACAGGATGTTAGGAGTGTGAGATAGAAAAGGTCTGTTGGATCACTGAACGACTTCCCTGCCAGGGAAGGATGTAATTCCTCCAGAGAAAGGCTGCATTGTCTCAGGGAGAGTACTGGATGCCAAATACTGAAAAGATGAGCACATCTAAAAAGCTGGACAGATACAAAATTTTGGTATAAACTAATGCTGTACTTCAATTGAGAATCCTAAACAAGTGTGATAAAACACAGCCTCAAACATATTCACATGCAATTTTCACAGCAACTGAGTGGTTACTGCATTTCAAAGGGCTGATTGAAACTGAAAACATTTCTTTTAAAAGTGAGGTTTTGGCATCACTTCTGACTATAAGCTTGCACAAAGGAACAGAAAGCTTCAATAAACACTCAACACATCTGCAGTGTGATCCAAAGGAAATAAGTAACAGTTTCCACCATTACTACAAACAGCACCAAATAGTGACAAGTAAACAATGCACAGCACAGTGAACAATGCTTTTGAAAGTGAAGAGGAAGTTGGGTTATTTTTAGCTAACCTGAGTGTAGTGGATGGTGAAGATAGCATGGGATCTGCTGCTGGCATTGTGAATATGTGTAGCTGCTGTGATTCTAGAAAGAAGAACAAACCATTCAATTACAAAGGGTTGCTTCCCTGTCTTTGGGGAAATCAAAATCAACAAATACAGCAGATAAATGAAAAAATGTGAAACTTGGAGAATATGACAGGCTGCATTCTTGGATCTGATCCCTGAGCATTTGGCAGAGAACATGGAAAGGTGGAAACAGGATCAATTTGAGATGTTTTTTTCCCACCAGCAGCACTCTGAAGAGAGCCTTAAAGCAGCCTTACAGCACAGGTATAAGGTGTGGCATAAGCAGGGAACACAGCAGAGAAGTGCAGCCAGCAGCAGCACCAACAGCTCATCCCCAACACAGAGTGCACAAGCTCAGCATATCTCCATTTCTCTTCATTTTTATCCCTTGGCATTTCCAAAGGGTTCAAAAACCTTCATACACAACTTCTGGGGTTACTTTACCCTGGTACAGCTCTTTTACACTGCCAGAGGAGTCCAGTCAGACCAAGCAGTGCACCCATGTGAGTGCTAAATGAGTACTGTAATTCCATCACTCTGACATGGACTGATGGCTCTCGTGCTCTGACCCAGTGCACTTTGGCGAGGAGGAACTGCTCACAGAAGGAGCAGTAGAATTCTCCCACTGCCTCTGGAAAGCAAACTTTTGGAAGTTCTACTTTCTTTATTGTTTTAATTAGAAAAACCCAAAGAAATTAGCATTTTGTCCAGGGCAAAAGCAAGGACACGGGTTTTCCTCCTTTGCTATTGCCCTGAGTATCAGCTATACGTGCAGCAATTATCATCAGTTTTGCCAAGCCTGTTTCAACAACAGCAGATAATTTTAGTAGGGCAGAAAAGGACTGTGGTGCCATGCTTTGTTACCTGCAAACTGCAGAGAGCAGTTGCACTAGAGAGCAGAGAACTGCAGCTGTGTGTATGCTGCTGAGTGCCCAGGGCACCAGGGCAAAGCCAGGACTCTCCTCCCCACTGTTCTCTGCTTCCACCACCTCCTCCACAGCCCTGTGAGTGGCCACTGCCAAAAGCTACAGGCAGCTGAGCACAACGAGATTATAAGCAAGCCAAAGCTGAGGCAGCAGGAGAACATGAACTAGACTCCAGATGCTGGAGGAGGAAGACAAACAATTAGGTAAAGGGCAGAAGACAGAAAACAGCCCTACAGTGGGCAGAGAATGGAAGGGCACAGCACCAAAGTTAATAAAGTAAAAGAGAAAAAGATAGTGCTCCAAGATTTGGAGGAGGAAGTTTTAGTACTCCTCGCCTCCAACAATATACAAGGTAGTTACAGAGCAAATTCACATCCCAATTACTCACAACCCAGGTAAACAATGTATTCATCTGGAATTCTGTTGTACTGAAATAGTATTTTTTACCATAAAGCTGCACTAATTGCTACAAGCAGAAACAGCAAAACTTAATCCTGATGTATATTCCATGGGATTTTTTGTGATAATGCAGCTTAGTTTTTTTTTCCCAGCATCACTGTTATTCTAAAACCTCGACTACTCTTATGATAAGACTTAATATCAGTTTTGGAACTGTGATTAGGATTTGGATGATCCTTTCAAATATAACTCTTTCCCATTACTGCAATGGCACCTGTAAAGATATTCAAGGTTTCTTGTCAAAAAGTGTCTCAATTAATGAGAGCCAAATTCATTGGTTTCACCACTGTTCCAAACCCCACAGTTAACTGAAGCAAACACACAATTTGGACTGGCAAGTTATAGAAATAAAACCAAATAATTGTAAACACAGTACTTCTAGAAAATAAATAAGTATATTTTATATTTTCAGTGGTTTTAAATCAATGAATTATACAACAAAGTGAGTTGAAAGCTATCCAGTTTAAAGTATCATGAGTAAGTGAAGGGGAAAAACAGATGTCTGTTTACAGCAAAATGTTTTCTGGGCTTGCATTTTTTTGTCACAGGTGGTGGAATTTTGTGGGTAAGTCAGCACGGGGTCAATGTTGAAGAACTTCATGAGTGCTTGTAGCTCTTGATCTGGACAATATGATGATAGGTAAGGTCTCATGTGTCTCATATGCAGCATCACCAAATCTGACATCCTGTCATCACAAAGCACTGCCAACCCAGTCAGTAAAATAAACATCAGTGAAATAAGAGTTAAATACAGCTGGAGCTGGTTTGTTATGTAAAATACCTTTTAGCTATTCCTTCTTCTAGAAGTTTTACAACTTGCTTGTAGTCTGTAACTAAATGCTGGGTCAAACCTGCCAAAGATTCAAGAAGAGTTTAACACTCGGCTCTCTCAGGAAGTTTCATTCAGTTTATCCAACAATTTACCCAACATCAGGAGAATAAGAATGTTCTGCTGAGATGACAGTCTGTTTTACAAGTAGTCTCTGGACTAGAGTAAATTTTATAAAAAACCCACAACTATTTAATTTTAAAAAAAAGATGTAAAAAATTCTAGTTCATCTTTCGGATGCAGTGACATTAGTATAAAAAATGCCTCACAGCTTCAAAGAACAGAACTTTTCCATCTGCACAGCAATGGTACTTAAAAAATAGTATAAATCCATAATGAATTTTCAGCTAGGTCACTACTTCTGTTTGGGTAGAGATCCTATAAATAAGATTTTGGCCATTGCCTCTGGATGATGGCTCTGCTCATGCAACTAACTGAACTAGAAACCAATCCCTGTGAATATTCACCTCTTAGTTAAATAGACTTTAGCCTGAACTTGGGAATCTTCAGGCACTTTTCTCCTCTGAGGGCTTTTTGAAGGATCTCCCTGCATAATGATATGAATCATCTGGCCTTCTCTTCTTCTTTCAGTTTGTTTTTGGTTGGTTTTTACTTGTTTGTTTTTTAAAATTGATGCTATTTTTAAGTAGGGGGAAAGCCTCTAAAGAAAAAGGGCTCCCACACGGGGGGCCTGCTGTGCTGGAGGGGTGGCTGTGCCCAGGAGGGGCCCAGTGGAGGGCAGTGCCAGCTCCTGGCACAACGGGAACTCCAGCGCACGCACGGAATCTTCCTCCACGGGCTGGGACTTCCCATCAATCCAGTTTAATGTGCCTTGTCGCCAAGGATTAGTTATCATTTGTACTGCAGTGACTCCTTAAAAAACACCTGAGCTGTGAAGCAAGTCTTTGTCATACCACAGCTAGCCAAACATGCCTGTGCAGAATGGTTTATCTCACAGCTGGAATCCAGGGCAACTTCCTCCCCCTCCACAGATTTAGGTTTGTTTTGCTACAGACCACAAAAGAGTGGGTGAAGGGAAAGTACTGAAAAAAAAAATTTATTTATTTGGATCAAATAATTTGTCTGCTGTTAGGATGTAAGTCAAGATTAATATTAAATTCAACCAGGCTGAAATAGGTACTTTTGATATTGAGTCTATCCTTTCATGATAACAGCTTGCTTAATTCTAAATGAAAGTAAAACCCAAGACAAAGAAGGGATTTAACTTTAGTCCTTTAATAACTGATACAAATAAAGAAAAAAAATGATTTTTGGGTCACCCACATTTAAAAAAACACCCCTAACTGCAGTGTGTGTGCATGAGCATTTGCACACACACAAAGTATAGGATGATTTTCAAACAAAAGTATTTCCTCTGCTCTCTAGTGTCTCTTTACAACACATTAATTCCAGAAGTCATCACATTTTCCATTTGAGAAAGAGGCCCATTATTTTTCCAGCCACACTGGGATCTTCAAAGCTCAGAATATGGAAACTATCATACATTGTTTTCCCAGACCCCTTTTCTCTTATTTAACTGAATAAAAATACTGTTATAAAAAAGAGGCAGGGAAGAAATTCTTACCTGCCTACATTTCCCTAAGCACTGGAATTGTGAATCTTGCTGAGAGTTTAAAACAATTAGCTTTTTAATAAGGTTAATGAAATATTTTAAATGCTGTTTGAAAAGAAATGATGAAGTGTTCTGTTGGCTGCCAGAAAAAGAAAGGCCATTTTCAAGTCCCATAGAAAGATCAAAACCACTTTCTTGTCTAGAAATCTGCCTTGGAGTAAGAAAGGATCTCCCCCAGAAATCTGTCTCAGAGTAATAAAATAGATTGCATCATTTCCTGATTTAAGAGGGGCCGATTCCTTAACAGTGCAACCATCTGTGAGGGAGAAGTTTGAAACGATTCCAATCCAAAGCACTGAAACACTTTCAGCATTTTAAAGGCTACAATCTCTCAGCCTTCACGTGAAAAAAAAACAACTATGGGTTGGAAAACATTTAAAATACTTTATGCTCAGAGCTGGGACTTTTTGACTGGGCTTGCAAATGGAAAATGCATTGCCCAGGGCATCTAAGTGTCCTTAAAGGGATTAAGCTTTCTGTTTTTCCTCTCTCTCTACCCTTCATCCACAGCTAACTGTACTCTGGATGTCACTGACACCAAACACCCAACTAAAGCTAATGCACACTGAGGAGTTCCTTGTAAGAGTCAGCAAACCTTAAAATTGCTGATTGCTTGCAAGAAGTATGATGAAAATACAGATTCTATTCCTTAATTTGCTTGATCTATGGAAAACAATGGAAAATTTCTGAGCTTTGTTGATGTTCACCAAATAAATTTCTCCCATACAGTAAATTGCCTGGAAGTAAAACACAAACCAAGCTCTCCTAGTAAGCTTGCTGATAATTTTCATCTTAGCTGTCTAGCTATTGGAAATATTATTTTTCACTCTGATCCTGGACAGAGAGACTACATATAAAATTGCCAAAGACTACTTCAGCACATAGAAAACCTTCATTACAGAGCTCAGCAGTTTTGGATTGCAGCAATACATTAGTGCAGTTGAGAAGGGCATTTTGTACCAGTGTTGTGAACCTTTCACAAGAGGCTTTCTTGATTTCAATCTTATTAAAATCAAGCAGCCTGTACTTCAAACTTGCATTTAAGCCACTGCTGCTCATTTTTGATGGGAGCTAATGAATTCAGTTTTATCACACTTTATTAGTCCCTCTCCTCAACAGACACTAGGGCCGTATCAAGTAAAGCAAACTGTCACAGTTCTCAATTGCATAAACTGCAAAGACAAATTGATTAATATATATTTGTATACACATGTCTAAAATAAAAGAACTCTCATCTGTTGCCCTAAGCCACTGACTCATCAGCCTGAAATTACTTCAGTTCACATGATCTCACAACAGCATCCTAGTGCACTCCATGGTGTCTTCAGCAGAGAAATTATTTCACTTTTCATGCATGTAATCAGTTTTTAAAGAAAAAAAAGGTTCTCAATTACCATTGAAAATAATTTTTTTTTCTTACAGGCATTAACACAATTATTTTTTGAGTCTGTCATAATATACAGAGGGAGTGAATAATCTAAAATAAATTTGCAACCATAGTCAAAAGTGGCAAATATTATTTAGGCTAATCTTTTATCTCTTATCCATTATCTCTTCTCTTAGTTTACAAAATCTAATCAACTGAGAACTTTATTGGCATATTTCAGAACTCTAGCATAAAATTGTTCCAGTCAAAAATTTCAGTTGCATCCAAGAATAAAATCCTTATTCAAAATGGGTAAATAGAACCAAACAACCCCCCCCAATTAACCCCACAACAAGAACAACAACAACAAAAGACACAAAAGAATTGAAAAAGAAGTGACAGAATTGGCCTGGAAGATTCCAAATGAAGACAAAACAGTGACAAAAGGCAAGCCAGCCCACTGGCAGAAGTTATAACTTTATTTTCTTTTAAAACAGGGAAACTTCATTATATGCAGCCAAGGAAACACTGGAGATATAAGGCCTGAGAAAAGAGGTGGAAATTGCCAAGGAAGGAAGCAGTTTAAAGACCCTTTATTGTGTGGTGAATGAGCAGCTGCTAAAAGAAAATAATTAGTCTTTGAACTCCACCAACAATAAAGTTCTCCAATAATAAGCAGGTAGAAAGAGAATCTTGGAAAACCCTCAATAAAAGCCAAATGTCTATGAATTTACTTTTCAAAGAATTATGTTTGCCATACTAATGAGACCATCAATTCATCTGTTTTTTTCCAAGTCTCCCTAAAACAGGAGGCTGATGTGCTGGGAAAGCACAGCTGAAACAACCAGAATGTCTGACAGACCCTTGTGTACAGGACCATGCAAGTCCAACACTCTGCAAGTGCTGATTTCAGAGGAGGAATTGGTAACAACCACGGATTGTTGGATGCACTATGACCAACAGAGCAGGTGTCCAAGGAATCAGAGCTGGGCTCCACTCAATCAGGCTCCATCCAATCACACAGCCAAGTCACTCCATCTGCTGTCACATCTTCCCTTAATCTCTGAAGGAAAAATAACTTCATGATGTGTCATGCCATAAAAAACAGGGAAAAAAAATCAACCAGGGAGAGCAAGAGAAATCCACTAAACAGAGACAAGGACTCTATTTTGGAGCCAGGACAAATCAGTATTTGCTCTGATGTGACAGGATCTATAACATCCTATGTGACAGGCATTTTGTGTACTACCCTAGGTATTACTGCTCACTTCGTGGCCAGCCAAGCAGTTGCAGAGGCTGCTCTGGAATTCTGCCCACTGGATATAGGGCAAGAAGAAAAGAAAATGCATGCATTTACTTTCTAAACAAACCCCCAGTTTGGAAAACACTCTTCCTTCTGATGTCCACTGTAAATCTACTTGGTATGATTTTGAGATGTGGTTTTGTCAGCTGTTGGTCAGATACACAGAAATGTAGCTGGCAAACTTTACACCAGGAGCGAATCAATTCATGAAATACCAAATGCCAGACTGCAATTTTAGGCTGTATGAGACCTTGAGGTAAAAGCACCAATCAAAACTGAAAATAAAATGGAAGTAGAAAAAAATGAGAGAGAAGGCAAGAACTAAGCTAAGAAAGACAACTGAAAAAGCCCACAATTGAAAATCAAGCTTATTAGGTTTTCACTGGGTGAGATTTTCATTGCTTCTCACGGCCTGCCCTGCAACATCAAACAGCTAAATTTCTCTACTTTTTTTTTTTTAATGTATATTCTGCTGCCAAGGTATGAAACAGGTATGAAGGGATCTTAGGCTGGTCTGGAGAACAGATTTAGAGCTAATGTTGGTAGACTTCTTGACTAAATTAATATTTCTTTAAAAAAAAAGGAAGAAAAAAAATATGGCTTTAAAGGCAGACAGTGCAGGATACCCATCCAGTACAGAGGCAAAGCTTTCAGTGTACTCCAGGTGATCATACAGTAAGAAAAACCTTTGAGAAAAGTAACCCTTGAAGGGCAGAGGCAATAATGATGGTTGCAGGAATACATGCAAAGACACAAACACGTGCAGGAGCACATCCAGCTGCAGCTGTGATGCTAAGGGGGAAGGCCCCTCTCACCTTGGACATACGGTCCTGTCTCAGGGTGCTCTCGGACTCGAAGCGTGTAGGGTTTCTTGCGGTCTGACTGCTTCAACAAGTCTCGGACACGCTCGTTATAGATTTCAAGAAAACTGAAAAGGAAAAAAAAGGAAAGCTAATTTCACTCAGCTAAAAACAAAACAAAAGGAGGAACTGTATATTTAGCCTATGGAACTGACCCTTACATGGATTTTTTGCACTAGTGGGCTCAAACCCCCAGATTTCCAAACAGAGTGCTTTATTAGGTCCAAGGGAACGATGAATAAGACCGGAGTGTAGGATTATGGCTCAATTTAGGAGTTAAACAAAGCAAGTAAATTTTCACTGCATTCCTATTTCAGCTGTTTATACAAAAGTGCACAGACAGCATCCAAAGAGCTATACTTAGATGGAAAATTAAACCCAATACTTTCTCATCATTCTTCTGTGTTTTCCCCCTTGTTCCAAAACTACTATCATCTAAGAAAACAAAAAACCAAAATAAACTAGTCTTTACTTTGTTTGATCACAGGAGTATGTGAAAAGCCTTCATATTGTTGGCCAAAACAGTAACACACTTACCTGACCTTTACCCTGCATGATGCCATCTGGTCTGAGTAATCATCCTTCCTAGAAAAGAGGCCCTTCACAAACAAGAAGTTTATGTAAATTTAAAATACATTAAGAAAATCTAAGTGCTTAAACAAATTCAAGTGAAGAAAAAAAAATACCTCACATATACGAGGTGTCAGCCCAATGGATGCCTTCAAATAATAAACAGAAAAAAATTAAATAATATATTTCCTAACACTTATGCAAAATCTATTTTTAAACAAAAGCCAAGTTTTAAGAAAAGGACAGAATCATAGTGCAGTAATGACTATGGTGGATTACAACACAGCCATGCAGTGCAATTCAGAACAGCATTGCTAACTCTACCAAAAGTAATTTTAGAGCAATGTACACAGCATTGATGAGAAGTTTAGGGGCTTGGGGTAAATCCAAAAGCTGTTTGATGTCATGATATTGGACATGTCTATGTCAGAGGTGTTGCAAACTAGATGAAGACAGGCCAACACTGAAACTAGCTTGATTGCTCATGAATATTTCTGGGTTTTCCTTATCCTAGTTTTATTTCTTCATGCTATGGCATCACTGAGGAGCCTTGGAACAGCTTTATATTCTAGATTTACAAATTTTGTGCCTCAGAGAGAGCAGGATATGGGGCTGCTAACAATACCCAGACTAGGTGATGCAAATTTTGCCCAAACAGTCTACACAGCACTGAAGTGACTGTGTGGTTTGGTGTGATGAACTCTCCTGATGATATGATTGTTCACACTTTAGCAGTGCCAGCACACCCTGGGAAAGACACCAGGGCTTAGGTGGGTTCTGCTTGCTGAATGGCATGAAAGGCTGTTTTCAGAAAGCACACTTGAAACTGTTGAAAGAAGAAAGTCCCAGGTTCACCAAGTGGACCACCGTGGACAAAAGTTCTGTTTATACCAAACACTGGAACACTGTTTCACAGTGAATACATGTTTTTAAAGATCAGCCCAAATCAGTATTGCATTGGAGAAAGAGATTAGTTTTAAAGCAAGAAATCTCTTAGAAACAAAAGATCCAGAAATTTCCTTGAAAAAAATCTGGCAATAATATAACTAAATCCTATTGCAGATGCCTATTGAAAAAATAAAATTTTAAAAATCCAAACTCTCATCAAAAGAACAAACTATGTTAGAACAGGCCTCTTATCTTTGGGGTTTAAACGCATTTTGCCCTTACTTCACCTTAAAAATTGAATCCCTTGGATGCAGAAAATACTGGTCCACTTATGCAAACTATTAATTATTTTTTCTTTTTAGCAGTATGTTTCACCTACAGCAAATAATATTCATGGATAAAAATCTAATTTCCTTCTGTTGTGGGAAAACACAGGAAATCATCAACTGACTACATCAATCTGAGTAGCAAGATTGAAATGCACTTTAGGTGATGCTTAGTAGACAATCTTAGAATTTAGCAGCTTCTGTAAATTCCATTCAAATGCGTGTCAAAACTGGAAGTGAAGCATTACTTTCCACAGGTCAATATTACAAGTAATAATCAAGCCTGTTACAAAACCATTACTGTGAATTGTATCCACTTTTGTTTGGGAAAGCAACTTAATCTCAGCATGGGCCAGATTGCCAAAACATCACATAGAAATGAATACTTTGTATTATCTCAGGGGTTATGGTTTCTAAAATCCAAAACTATTCTGGGGTATTAAGGTGCTTTTTTTGTCCTCTAAATCTGTGATAAGATTCATATGTAGTAAGAAGAAGATTATCTAATAATAAATATTTAAATTACACCACATTTTCTAATATTTTTACCTGATACTCTGGTTTTTTACCTAAAGGGTCATGTTTTATAAGTTTAAAACTGGATAAAACATGTGTAAACATTCTGCTCAACAAGCACTGCAACCACCATTTAAAAATGAAGCAATGTTTCTGCTAGACATCCTGCCCTCAGCCCCAGGTTTAAAATGAATGGTGTAACTCACAGGTGTTCCCATCATTGTGTAAGTTTTTCCTGAGCCTGTCTGTCCATATGCCAAGAGGCAGATGTTGTATCCTCTAAATGCACCAGACAACACAGAAGTGCCAAGGTCCTGGAACACCTGAAAAGACCAAGAGAAATAAACCAGTGCATGGACAATACATCTCCCTGCAAACACTCTTCATTACTTGCAGGTCTTGCTCCTTTAATAACTCCATGGAAACAAGGATCTTCACACATTTGTCCTTCTATTTTATCAGACTCAATGTTGAGTGCTCAGCATTCACTTGTTAGATCTTCCTTAAGATACGGGTATGCCAAGCACAGTCCTGACAAGGAGCAGTAGTGCTTAAGTGCTTCCCTGCCTGCTATCTCTTATTTTATATTCAGACTATGTGAATTCTTGAGGATCTTTCCTACCCTGAGTGTTTACAGTTCTCATCATAAATGTGGCTGAAAGGCATGATCAAGGCTCTTCCATGCAATTGAATAAAATCAGCATCAAAATTACAGACCAGAAACAAGCAAAATCAAACCTGCACACAGACTTCAGCCAAGAAATATTTCTATCTGGCCCATCTGGTCAGTAAGTGACACCACCAGAGGCCACATGCTTTATCTTCTCTTCCCACCAAATACACAGTGACGTGTCTTTTTCTGCTCATTGTTTACAGAGCCAGGACCTGTTACCAGCAAATCCTTGTCAGCCTCTCAGGACTTCTAAAGCTTGCAATGGTCCTGCTGTTGCTGCTAAAGCTGGGCCAGCACTGCCAAACCACCCATAGAGGAAGATCTGACCAGTTAGTCCTCCTACTTTCCCTGATCCTTTTTTTTTTATTTATTTTTTTTTTATCCTCAGGTGACTCACTTTGTGATCACGTTCTCAGGACAGCAAAGCCTTGCCCTAGACCAGCTGAAAGGACACCCAGTAAGGTTTGCCAGGAAGTGCACTGTGGATCAAAAGGTTCCAGCAGGGAGGCTGCCAACCCCTCGGCACACTTTGGCCTTGCAAAAGAGATGTTACAAGCAATAATGGTGTTGCTGTTCACATAGAAAGCTGGTTAGTATCTTTAGAGAGATATATAGGATTTCAGTGTTTCGGTGCTGGGAAATCTCATCCACTGCCAGGTCGTTTGCTTCTCCAATGGACAGATAAATGTACTAAAACTGATACAAAAATCAATAGGAAAAAAATCATCACTACTTTACCTAAACTACCCAGAAAGCAGATGGAAAATCCTCTCCCGAGACTTCAGTTTTCCGATCATATTTCAACTCAAACTAGGACATGATGTTAATTTCCAGCTGAAGAATCAATAACATTCCTATTTGGCAAAATTTGACTACCCCTACTTGTATTGGTAAAGGTCTGTGGTATGTCAGAGCACCTGCTTCACTAGGATTGTCAGCTCAAGAAACTTTTCCATTCAAAGCATACAGAGAAAGCCATGAACAAAACATAGGGATACAAATACAATAGACAAAGGATAAAAAAAATAAATGTAGAGACAAATTCTCCAGTCGCTCCTGGAAGCCATTAAGAAAATGAAGCAGAGCTTTGGAGGGGGCCAAACTGGACTTCACAGCCAACAATCTGGAGGGAAAAAAGAAACAGGAGAATTTGGGATATTTAAGTGAGTAGAATCTAAGCTGATGGTCAAGGGATTCAGGGCAGGGCGCTTCTGAGCACACGCACATTTGCTTGTGAGCGGCAAATTTGGCTATCAGGTAAGTACAAGCCCTGCAGAGAGCCTAAAAGGACTCAGGGTGCAGGGAAAGTTATTCTCATGTCAATTCTCCAGTGAACATTGAACTTTCCCTCAGTAGAAGCACCCCTAGGATCTCTTCCCTACCTGGTTAGCACGTAAAACTTGCAGGATATCTCTAAGACAGGACACTTCAGTTCAGAGGAGAAAGTTCCTCCTGTGTGAGCACCTCAATGAAATCTGTAGCTGGGAATGTGAATATAAGGGGCAGGAGGAAGTTCAAGATGGTAAGAACTAGTTTTGAAGATTGACAGAGGGCAGGAGTCAAGCAGTATAAAGGACTAAGAAATTACAGGATTAATTATCTTGAAGTAAGGAGAGCAAGGCAACACTGTGCCCATTTCAGAGCAGCAACATTGAATAAATTCAGGGATTTTGCATGGCTCATTGTACTAAAAGGAGCTGCAGGACTCCATATAAGTTTAGAAACCTACACTTCACATGGTAGAACCTCTCACAACAGGGATAAATGCACCCTAGAGAAGTACCTTGATTCTGTGATAGTTTCCTCATTAAGTGCTGTCCTCCTTTCTGAAGGTTCACAATGGATCTTTGAGAGTTAGTAACTGAGCTGAGTATAATAAAATTAAATCTTCACAGGTGGCAAGCTTTCAGGATAGCAACACGAATCAAATGAATCAATGTCATCTGGACATTGAAGCTGGAATTTTAGAACAACAGCATTTTACTTCTTACTCTGTTGTTGAAACTTTTGTACGATGTTGTGCAACTCATTTAATATTTTCATGTTCAATTTTCCTATAAAGTAGGAATAATGCTATCCATCAGTAGAAGATTGTGGGGTGTTCTCACTAGTGTTCATAACATTTCTTGCAATTCTAGAGCACCCATAGCCATTTAAGCCAAGTGTGCAAATTACTGGGCATGCCCTCTCTCCAGGAGTGCCTTGGATGCTCTGAAAGAAGAGCCTCTAACATCACAGTCCCAGTTAAAGCTGTTACATTTACTCTGTATTAAACACACATGGTTACTCAGATGCTTTAATTCAAATATGTTTCAAATCAGACATTTTTAATTAGGTCTTGAGAGAAGACATATAATACAAGCAAAACTAGATATTCTGAAAACAGCAACACAACCCTACGATGGTGATGCATCAGAATTTAAAAAAAATTATTTGCTGAACTTCTATTAAAAGCTGATTTGTACTGTTTTGTTTACATTTTTTCTAGTAAATTACTCTCTCCTTCTGTGAGGATAAATTACAATTAATTTAATTGAATAAAGCTTCAATTTAGTTAAAAAAGCCTCTTTGTTTTGGTGTACTGCAGAAAAAATGGAGAAGTGAAGCACAGTAATGAATTTATTACTTCTATAAAAAGGAAGGAGAGTAATTGAAATCAAAACTTTTTCTAATATCAGAGGCATTAGTCCAAATACCCATCAGCAATAACAGCTGCAGTTTGTACAAAAAATCCTCTAATTAATCATTCTGGGCATATGTACTAACATATTTCATGATACAATAGATTGAATCACAGATTTTGCTGATCACGAGGCGGGGGTGGCAGGGAAAAGAAGATTTTTCTGGGAGCCTTCCAAGTCTCTCATTTGAAATGAAAGTTCAGGAAGATGAGGCTTTTGAAGGGGCACGAGTTGGATATGGTTTCCTGCAGAGAACACACCATTTGGCTGAGACAACTCTGTCTTCCCTGCATGGCTGCTCTGCGTGACTGGCACTGCTCACTTTGTTCCAGGCAAGAATGAGCCCTTCAACAAAGCCCTGACTGCCTTTGCCATGTCTGCTCCCTGCACTTGCCCAGCTGTATGTGGTCCATATCCCACGGTGATCTGTGAAATATTCTACAATTTATCATTTGGCAGCAGTCCTAACAGTGGAAAAAAACCCTGCCTTTCTGAAAAAGTTATGAGAAGGCATTAAGACAACTGTTGAATTATCACCATTGAGTTAATCCTATTTAAAACTGAAGACCAGAAAGACCATTTAATTATTTTGAAATACAAATGTATTAGAGGTTAAATGAATGAGTCACTCTGCAAACAACCTCTTTTGGAAATTAAAAATTATGAAGTATAAACTGAAGTCAGCATGGAACACAAAGTAAATCCACGCCAAAAATCTGCAGGGAGTATCAGGTCACCCCTGACAAGAACATCAGGATTTATTACTCAATTAAAACAATATAAAATTTGGTAGAACAAACTGAGATATGTTTTTGGGTTGTTTCTTCAAGAATGCTTGAGAATTTTAACCTTTCCACAAAGTCATTTTTAAAATTATATATGAGGAAAAACAATTGGAAATGCACCTTGTCTTACCAAAAGATTAAAAGATTGAAGGAGCTTGGGAGATTCAAAGAAGGATACCACCTGTCCTAAGAAACAGTGATGACCAAGTGACAAAAGACATTTCTTCTCCCCTGTGCACAAACATTTATAAAGTGAGTATAATACTAAATTCTTCCTTTTTAGAAATTGCAAACATGATTTGCAATTAGATTTGTGAGTAATAAGCATAACAATCTTTTTCACTACCAGGAGATTTATAAGAGCAATAATCTGTTCTGATTCTTTCCCATTTGGACAGCAGAATCAGAAATCTTCTCTCAGCTCTTTGCTAGCTTAAGAGCCAGAATTTATAGTGGGTTTTTTATGTCTTAAATAATGAATTTTCAAGACACTGAAAAATACCATATTTATTAGACTAAGACTGTATCACATTTTATCACACCAGACCTGCATGTCTCTGTATAAGTATGCATTAGTAGACAGATGGCTATATTTTTTTCTGAAATATATTTTGTTCTACTGCTAAGAAGTAAAATATGGCATGGAGTTACTCACCAAAAGTGAAAGAATTTTCAGATTTCTTTTATTAACAGTAATGATTTGGGACTCTAGTTTACACTGAATTTTTTGCTCAAATATTAAAAGAGTGAAGGCTTTTGTTTTTAAATCCTTCTTTTCAAAAAGGCCTATTTATTTTTGAAAAAAAGGTTAAGCATGTTCTATTTCTCCCAACTGCCTGTGCATATTATAAAGACTTTTTTCTTTTATATTCTTTGACTCCTTAGTTATGATCAAACCAATGGCCTGTGGATAATCCCTTGAATCTATAAACTCTCTGTGACACATACTAAGACAGACACAAGTGTGTTGACTGTCAGTTTCTCTTGTGTTCTTCCAAAAGGTTGGAGACAATTAAACTGTTCTCTAATGCATGAGATTCAAATTGATGCTACTGACTCGGTAACAAAGGCTCAGTTAATGTCAGTGCCTTTGACTTTTCTTTGAATTAGTATGCATTGAATAGATACACACCTAGCACAGCTGATGGCAACAAATAGATATTTTACTTTGTAAGTGGAAGGGGCTCTCTTTATTCTCTGATAGCATCTCAGACTAATAAATGCTTTAATTTTGAAGATACTGGGGTTATTCTATCAGAAATGAAGGTTTGGCAATATGAATTTCCTGAGTATAAGACTTCCCTTTCTTAATCCAATCAGACTGCAAGAAGGAAAAAAAAAAAGGCAATTGTTTTAAATTGCAATAAATTGACTGTTATACTTTGGGGTTTAATAATTTGAGAAACTGAATGTCAAGTCACTCAAGCCAAGTCTTAGAGTCACATAAAAAAAAAAAATCCAGTAAACTTTCAGATACAGCATATAATGCCAAGTTTGCAAATGTAAGGGATCAATATTGGCACTCAGGGCTTTTTTCCCCTAAGTAACTTCTGGAAAATAAGACTTGCATTGTAAGACTTTGCTTTGAGAACAATGAGCAAGCAAGGACCAACTTTGACTGAAGCAGAGGAAAAGGAGGGGAATGCAGAAGGAGGAAGCAACAACTTAATAGAATAGTTTATCAAGTCTTATTTGGACAGTAGCTGTTTTCTTATTTGCCAGTGTCTGAAATGGTCCATGTGTAATAGTAACATTAGGACACTAAACCCAACTCAGAAATTTCAAGAGAGTTTATTTGGTAAAGGCAAAAAAAGGAATATAAAAGCATTTCTGAATAAATAAAATTGCTACTTATTACAGACATAGTCCACAAGCATCACCATTGACAACTCATAAAAAGCAGTTTTCAGTTTTACTAAAAAACATTAGGCTAAAGTTAGAATCCTAAGATAAATTACCACAGCTAATAACCAGGATCAAAATCAAAAACAATTATCTTCTTTCACAGCACAATTTAAAAATTGCCTTTAAAATACCTCAGTTTAATGAAAGTGGAAAAGACTCAACCGGAGCCAGACACACAGCCAAAGGCTCCTTTTGGCCACAGAACCAACAAGTGACTTTACAAAAGTTGAAAAAACTTGACAGCCTGATTTCCATTTAAGATTTGCCATGCAAGCAAGATAAGGGAAAACTTCCCCATCAGTAGATAGAAAGCTTCAGAGTATCAACACAACTGCAGCAGACACAGCTACAAAATGAATCAAGTATTAAAGAGCTGCTCCTATTTACTACACCCACAAGGTCACACTCAGCCACTAGGGCAGGGCAGTTTGAGTAAGAGGCTCAGTCCTGCAGTATCTGCTTGCCACAGTCTCCACTATGAACTACAGATGAGCTGCATCTCGTATTTGGTGTGTTTTCCTTCCAGAGTCTTGCCCACTTCAAGCTGTTGCTGCTTGGCTTACAACTAAATCATGTTTAATTAAATTGCAGCTACATCTCAAATGTAGCCTCCAAGACTCAGAATTAGGGTGAAAAAACATTTCATTAAATAGAATTATACAGAACTAAGCAATTCCTGCCAAAATAATGAAAGCCTTCATTGCACAATCTTTACAAAGCCATCAAGATTAATTTAAATAAAAAGGCAGAAAGAGAATGCAAGGAAGGAATATGTAAAAACAAATCTAGGAGGTTGTTCCAATAACGCAAGGCTTTTTCTGCACGTGTTTTGTCTGAACAAATATTACACAAGTGTCAGCCAAAGGGCTTTCTGTGCATGGGCAGAGAAGGCACAAGCAAAGGGAAGCACATTATGCTGCTCAGTTGCACAGAACCCTCCACTGTGACATTTGGATTACTTCAGCAACATTACTCCTTGCTTTGAATGGGATAAAGCGGAAGGGGGGAAGGCATCGGTTGGTTCCTTTGGGAACGTTTTTACTCTCTTAACAAGAGGCCACAGCTTCACAACCAGGATTATTTCTTTTCCTTCTCTCTATCCTGCCTTTTCAGTTTCTTTTTCCCAGTCCAACCGGAAGCAGGGCTGTGAAAGGGACGGCTTCTCTCCAGCTCAAGCAGCTTGGCCCCTGGCAGAGGCATTTGCAGCAGAACTTAAGAGACAGTTCTGTTCTTGGCTCTGCCAACAGACTTCCTGTGTGTCCTGAAATCCCTTTGTGCTTTAATTCTCCCTGTGACAGACAACAATGATTTCTTTGTTCATCTTATCAGGTGCAATTTTTTTTTCCAGTGGAAAAACTGCCTGCTCTGTGTTGTAATGTACAGACACACAATTTAACATGAAATGTTTAATGTTTAAATTTAGCATGAAAGTTCAAGCTTGATTAAGGTATTTAAGAGAAACCATAGAATAAAAATACTAGAGAAAGTCACAGAGAATATTTGACAAATCTATCGTTCTTCTGGGAGGAACAGGGGGGAGAACATTGGATTCTGAATAGGCTGAGTGGTAGCTTTACATTCCTGCCATTTTATTGCTGAATTATAAATTCATGAAAATACCTTATTCACTCATTTAAAAAACCTCTCCTTTTGAAAAAAGGAAAAAATCTCTGCTTACCACATCAGTACAATTTATAAATGTTCTGATAGAACCTGAACTTTCAAAAGTTCTAAACTGCTTCATCACCAAGGACACAACTCCACTCTCTACTTCTTTTATTCTTTTCTTTTTTATAAAATTGCTGATATTCTGCTGTAAACATCAACTTGTGTATTTTCATCTATGTGTACAAAAGCACATACCTCTCATCTCCTTTCCTTTCCAACAGGGATTCCTATTGTGTTATCACTGATTTATAGAAGAGCAATTTTAATGTAATAGACATATAATCCAAACTCTATGTGTCAAACAGCGTTTGACACTACATCAATATTGATTTAGCTCAGCCCAGCTATATTTGTCATAATAAACTTTTTTACACTGGAAAACACTAGACAATTTTTGGCTTTACTAATGAATACTTTAAGATTCACACTTAGCATTTTGTAGTAGACTTCCCTCCTTAGGGAAAGGAAGAAGATTGGAAGCAATTGGCAAGCTACACACAATTTGCAACACTGTCTACAAACCACTTAATGAGCAGATGAGAAACGAAGTGGTTTCATTTCTCTGTCCCAAGAACCTGGGACGACAGGTTTGAGTGCTGGGTTGGGTGTCAGAGGTACAGATTTGATTTCTGTGCTGTGCATCTCCAACAGCAGAACAGTAACACTGTGACTTAACCAGTGCCAGCAATCTCACAGGAAGGAAAATTTTTCCTGAGGGAATTCTGGGCCAGACCATTCAATAATGGAACCATGGGGGAAGCTAAAATCTTCAGCTTTTCAAAAGGTCTAGCAAAGGTTAATGCCACAGCTGGAAGAAGCAACAATATTCTCTACAGTCACACTGTTTTACTCCATGGCCAGATGTTTTAGACATCTCATTGCCCTGCCCCAGTCATTACTTTATGCCAGAAAAATAATGTAAGCTGTCACTTTAAATGTTGTGATACCATCCTTATCTGTGCCTGAATGACCACTGAAAAGAAATAAGAACAAAAAAAAAAAAGGAGGGCAGTTAATTTTACTGATACTCTTAAAATGAGCAAAACAAATACTGTGAGAGTTAAGTGTGTCTTTTTATACTGAATGATACCTCTCTTCAATGAAGGGAGCAAGGAATAAATGATGGATTCTAATGAAGTTATAAATATCCTGCATTTTCTCCCACTGCCTCTAGCTCTTGGCTAAGGTCCCAGGCCATTAGTGGATGTCCGTGATTCCATGTGAAAGGAAAGTAAAGAAAAACAACATGAAATTGCCAAATTATTTTGTACAAGAGAGCAGCGGTAAATTCCCATTCTCATCTGTGTCTCTGAAAATAACTGCCCCTTAATTTTGTGAGAAGACTGAGGCTAGAGATGGAAAAATGATTGTTCCTTGACTTTATTACCAGGAGGTAGAAGGAAAAAGTAGTGATTTAAATTTTTCAATAATTCAGAAAGGGCTAACAACTGTTTGCAATACTCAGACAATAGCACAATGACATTATCAAGACAGATTTCTGATTTTTTTTTCCCTTCAGCTGGAAATGGGTATTCTCTTTTCATATGTCATCTAGTTCAATTTGATATTTTTGCTGTTAGATCACCAGCTCCTAAAATTACAACACTGGAAAACAATTCTTAAGCCTTTAAAATAAACTTTCCTAGCAATCAGCTCATTTTTTCACCTTCATGCAAGAGACCAAAAGAAAGTAAAAATTAAACAAAAGAAATAAAATTACATTGAAAATTGTTATTTTTTATCAATAGTTCTTTTTAAATGCCAGCAGAAATTCTACAAGGTATATTCTGTTTGTAAAGCTATCAGCAATGGCTGCATTTCAATGGTACTCAAACCCAATATACCTCTAGAAGTAAACCAAACCCATCATGCTTCTATAGGTAAATTTTCTGTATTTGGCATTATTTAATCTGGGGGGAACTTTGCAAGTGCTCACAGAACTCCCTAGTGCTTGTTCATAACTGTACCCTCAGATTTCAGTTTTTCACAATTGCAATGATGAGGCTTGTTGGAACCAACCTGTAAGCTGGTTCTACACTACAATACAAACGTACATTCTGTTTATAAATTGGGATGCTAAACAAGGTGTACCAGTATATTTTGTTAATAAAGCAATGCTCATTATCTACTAAAAAATATGCTGTTACTGCACAAACCAGAAGCATTGACACTTTACTGCAACAGTTTCTTTTTTGAAAGAAATTACACCTCCATAACTGGGGAGATGAGAAAGTTTAAAGGACACTTATTATAACACACAGCAGTTGTCTCTACTTCTATTTCACAGGAAGAAAAAAAATCCTCCTAGTTTCAGGCAACAGACTTAGGACTATATCTGTTTTAATCACTAGAGATATTTTATTTCTGTTGCTTGCTTACTTAAAATAAAGACATAAAATGGACAATTTTTAGAATATTTGCAGGGCTTATGGGTGCACCATAAATTGGGTAGAAAACTGGCAGGATGGCTAGGCCAAGAGGGTGGTGGCCAATGGAGTTAGATCCAGCGGTGCTTTCCAGGGCTCAGCACTGAGGCCAGTCCTGTTTAAGATCTTCAATGACCTGGATGGGGGGAACTGAGTGCACCCTCAGCCAGTTTACAGATGGTGCTAATTTGGGTGGCAGTGTTGATCTGCTGGAGGGCAGGAAGGCTCTGCAGAGGGATCTGGACAGGCTGGATCCATAGACCAGGCCAGTCATAGGAGGTTCAACAAAGCGAAGTGCCAGATCCTGTACAACCAACTCACCCTGCACTACAAGCTTGGGAAGAGTGGAGGGAAAGCTGCCCAGCAGAAAAGGACCTGGGGGTGCTGACTGACACTGGCTGAACATGATCCAGTGTGTGCCCAGGTGGCCCAAAAGACCCAAGGCATCCCAGCCTGTGTCAGCAGGAGTGTGGCCAGCAGGACCAGGGCAGATTACTCCCCTGTACTTGGCACTGGTGAGGCACAGCTCAAACCCTGAGCACCTTGCTAGAATACAGACACTGAGGTGCTGGAAGGGGCCCAGAGAAGGGCAGTGGAGCTGGGGAAGGGGCTGGAGCATGTGTCTTATGACAGGTGCCAGGGAAGCTGAAGTTGTTTAGCCTGGAGAAAAGGCGGCTCAGGGGAAATCTTGTCGGTCTGAAGAACTACATGAAAGGAGGCTGTGGGGAGGTGTGGGTGAATCTCTTCTCCCTGGTAACAATTGACAGGATGAAACAGCCTCAGGATGTGCCAGGGAAGGTTTGGATTGCATGTCAGGAAAATTTTCTTCACTGAAAAGGTTGCCCAGGGAAGGCATGGAGTCACCATCCCTGGAAGTGTTCAAAAGATTTGTGGATGTAGCAACTGGGGACATGGCTTAGTGATGAACAAGGTGGTGCTATATTAACAGTTGGACTCAATGATTTTAGAGGTTTTTTCCAAACCTAATAATTCTGTAGAATAGCTTGGACTTTAAAGGTTGTCTACTCAACCCATTCTGCAATAAGCAGGGAATGGTGACATTTCCACTGAGTAAACTCCTTTATAGCAGTGGGACTAATTTTATGCCTGTCTCTTGAAACACCTATCTGACAGGCCTGAACTAAAGTGCAGCAGATGCCCACAAAAATGATGTGAAGGAAAAATTTACATACTTCTATGAATTCAGATAGGACCTCAATGTGCATTGAGAAGATCAAGAATCACCAGCCAAATCCCCAAAAGCAGGTTTCTTGACTGTAACTCAGCTCTTCAAATATTCTTGCAATATTAAAGACTTATGTTTGGTTTCTTCCAGTGTGAAAAAAAAAGATAATTTTTTCCATGGTACGTTACACAACTTGAAAAAGAAATTTTAAAAAATGGTTTGGAGCTGTACAAAATCCTATGGAAAAAAAAGTCCTTTCTAAATTTGTATGGTTTTTAGCAGTTTCCAGGAGAATCCAAGCAATGGGAGGTAATTTAAGGTGATTCATGAATTCATAGAGAGAGGTTTTGGCATCCTATTCTCAACAATATATTAAGAATGAAGTTTGACAGGGCTAGTGGTTCAGTAAATTGTTATTTCTGCTCTTTTGCAAGGTCATTGGAGCTCTGTTCACTTCCACTTTGCAAGGACTGCATATTAACTGCCAAAGCTGCCTTAAACAGCCACTGCTCACCTAACTAGAAATGTTACATTTAAAAAAGGTGCAGAGTAACAGTTTCTTTTATTTCAGCCCTCCTAGGGGCAGAAATTACTCAGACTGGACAGAACTACTGTTTTATACTGTCATTCTCTTTCCTGATCACTTCATACTACACCAGCCTCAAAACTGGGCAAGGCATACCATGAAGGTTGTTCAATAGCTCATACTATACTTTAATTATCATAAAGCAAAACCCAAGATGGTTCACATCACCTGTTAAACTTCTAAAAAGTGTTTGTAAAATATGGAAGAGCCCAGCCATCCCAGTACTCCCACGCAGCAGAGGATAACACCAAATATTTTCAAAAATTAAAACATGCAGATCTTGTAAAAATCAGTAAAAAATCCCAGGCATCAGAACCAGGGAATCTCCATGTCCCAATTAAGGTCACATACTTGTGTGTCACTACAAGCCTAGTAATAACCAAATCCGTGGTGTTACCAAGATGAACAAAGACCCTTTGGCAAATTGTCAAAAAAAAAAAATCACAGTATCATGGCAGGGCACTGCCTGTGAAGAAAATACTGGAGTTTCCTCTCAGACATGATGTTTTCTGGAGAAAAAAAACAAACCCAAACTTAAACTATTCAAAGTAACATCTCTGATTGTATAGGAAAACCAGAATTTTTTTCCCCAAGTAATAAAATACATTAAAAGCTGTGATACAGAAAAATGAGACAGAATGAAGAAATTTCATCATCATTGAAAACTCTTGAAGATGCATTAAATATTGTTCATTTACAAATTAGGATTTTATGCTACACAGCACACTAAAATAGGGAAGAAATGAACCAGCAATGAGCAGAGGCAGATAGCTGGGTGTTCAGAAAACATATTTACAAAGGAATGAAATGCAGGACATCAATGCATTTGCAGGATTTAAGTAACTAGACAACCTTCCACATATTCTTTTCAGCTTATTGGTGCAATAGTCTATAATAAGGTATAACTTTTGTCATTTATGGTTGCAACTTTATGGTTGCAACTTAGTGGTTGTTGGTTCTATCCCAATATATGTTCATAGTATTGAGCATATGCTAAATCCATACGTTTTAAATACATGTCTCAACTCTTTTTTAATACAAGTGTCTTATTGCAATAAACTGATTCAGAAAAAGATTCACATAAAACCTCAGGATTATCTCAAATATGCCAACCTATTAATCTATATTTCTACTTGCACTGTTTTCTCTTTTTAGGTAGAGAACTGTTGCATCATTGATTCAGCTAGAAATTCAGACACTAGAGAACATAGTTACTGTTTCAAAAGCTACTGGATGTAATGACCCCATGTGGAAGTCAGTAGGTGATTTCCAATCAGCTGAGCTGTTTAAGATGACCATCCATCTCCCTGGGAATTCGGTGCAGATTTCTCTCTTTCCAGTGTAATGACTTCAGCAGAAGCAGTGGGTGTTTCTTACATTCAAGATCTCTGTGCTCTGCTCTCACAGCAAAAGAAAGTCACAGCATCTGCAAAGTTTGTAAGAATGGCTGCCTGCTTGGATCAAAGCTGCCCAAATAGGGCAAAATAGCACACAGCACAGCAATTTAAAACATTTCACTTCTAACATTTCTTTTTTTTATTAGTCCCTCAATCACTTTGAAAAATTCAAAGCCTGACTTAAAAAGAATGCTTTTATAATATTGTTCTGTGTGTAAGATTGTTTCCTCTATTTCTGTTATCAAATAATTTCTCTCCCCGAGTCCTTTTCCTCATTTTTAGAAATTAATCTGTTAACCAGAATCTGACTGCAAGAAAGGCAGACTCTGAGATTCTTTCCCAACTGTATCAGCCCCAGAAAAACATTACAGTGTGCATGCTGCTAGTTATCTTGTGGACCACATATTTAAAAAAAGAAAGCTCTCGATTTCTTGATACTCACTACGAAGCACAGCTATGCAAAAAAGGTGCCAAACTGCATGCAGCAAACTTCAGCCCCATAATTCACTTTCCACCCCTGACTCACACCCCACAACTCTTCAGCCAGCTCCCATCAGCAGCAATTTAAACATGCCCAGCCCTTGCTCTATCAAGAGCTCTCAGCCTCCAAGGCAGGGTGGCCAGATGAAAACTTCTTGTCCCTGCCTGTTCCTGGGCTGTGCCTACCAATCATTACAAGAAGTACCAGCTATCCCAGGCCAAACAGCACCAGGAACCACTCTAACAGCTGGGCACTATGGATGACCAAGCTGCAGGGCTCATGGAATATTCCCTGGCCTCAAGCAGGGCCTCTACAGATACAGCTTCAGTTTGCTATAGGAAAAAAAATTAAAATCAACTCTTAGCAGATAAAATGAGGGGCAAAAGATGACCCTCTAATCAAGATGAAGTCCTCATCTCTTTTGCTTTCTCTTTCAACTTAACATGCCAATGAAATTCAGTTGCAGAAAGCCTCTTGTATTCGTAATAAATGGAACAGAAAAAGATTACATGCCATATATTGTAATAAGCAGCAAATTTATGCAAATGACACGCAGTAGGAAGCAAGACAATAAAAGCATTGTGGTGTACTGAGCACAGTGAAACACACAGAAATGATGTAAAGGAAAACATGGATAGCTGAAAGCAAGTTTCACCAATCCTCCAAAATCATTATGTTTTCAGACTAAATGCATCTTCAAGACATTGACAGTTCTTTGAGTTTCTGCTGAATTTAAGTTAAAAATATAAAAACTACCTGATCTGAGGCTTTAAATTATCTCATTTTCCACTCATAAAAATCAAAACAGTTGCTAATTATTTGAATATTAATTGGAAATTCAGTTTTAATTTCTTGGTTTAGAGTTATAAGACACATTAAAAATGAGAAAGAGATATAGCAGTGTTAGCTCCTAAAAAAACCCCACCCAAACAATTGAAGAAGAACAAGTAACAGCCTCTAGCTATGGACTAGAACATTTCACAATCATTACAGAAATGGGATTAATTTTGGCTTTAAAATTATAACTGGTTCCACCAAACCCTTTCACTTGATTGGAACTTGAATGTGCTAGAATACAAAAAACCCACCATTGCTTCAGTGATAAATTGCTATCAACTCTCTCTCTCTGGATCTCTTGTTCTACTTCAAAACAGCTATAAGAAATGCTCTTCTTTCTAATAAAAAAAATTTAAAAAAAAAAAATAAAAAAGACAAAAAGCAAGTAGGTTTCAGACCTTGCTTAGGTAATGAAAAGGAGAGTAAATCCAGAAAGTCATACATTGCAAAGAAGAACTTGTGTTCTGTTAGCAAACAGGTTACAACACGCCTCAATAAGAAATATATATTTGTCACTCATGAACATTTGTCACACTGGCCATTACTTCCAGTCATTAAGAAACAGGATACAACTAAGAGCATCAAGAGAAGAGAGACTGGGGAAAAACAGGCTCAGAGCACTTCCTAAAGCAGTATGATGCCTTGATGGATGGCATGCATGTTGCAGGGTAACCCAGCTATCCACCATCACCAGCAGCACTGCCCCTGCACAGGGAGGTCCTGGAGATGGTGTGTGACAGGCAGGGACAGCCCCAAAGCCCAGGTGGAGCAAGCACCAGCTTGCAATGTGCACCACAATGCCAACAGCTGAAGGAGCACTTTGCTATTCTGCAGGTGGAACTCCCACAGATGCACCTCTCCTGCCCAAAAGGACAGGGAGGCACCACGTAAGGGACACCACAGCTTTCAGGGACATTAGGTAAGCAAGCTTTCTGATCATTCTTTCAAGGACTCAGGTTACTCATTGGTCATGTGGCAAAGTGATTATTGTGGTCTCTACTGTCCTGGTCATAGATTGTCCCAAGAGGACTCACTTCAGAAGACTGAATCATTGCTCAGAGGTTTTTGACTTCTAAAATCCATCAGGAAATCTCATTCTCCACAGTGAGGATTACAACATGTATTACCCATGAAACTTTCAACATGGATGCTCTAGCAAAAACATTTATTTATTCCTAAATCTACAAGCAGTTACTCAAATTCACTTTCTGCTATCATAAAAAGACAGTCAGCAAAATCCAACACAAGATAAGACATGTCCCACTTTGTTCTGTTCCTCTCCAAAGTAATTGGTTTTTTCATGGATGATGCAATACTGAAGAGCAGTTTAAGCATTCTGTGAGTGAGATTTTACTAAAATCAAAATCTAGAAAAAACTTCCAGGACATTTATGGATTTGGAAAATTTGAGCTACCAAAACAAAAAGTATAAGTGTAAGCTCAAAAATTTGAGGTACCAAAACAAAAAGCAGTCTTGCAGCAGTAATTTGGGCTCTCCCACTTAGTCATATTCCAAATGAAAAAAATCCGGAGATGTAGACAGTTCTTCAAAATGACACGTGAAACTGACAAATATAAACTTCCCTGAAAGTATGCCTACTTTACATTGAATAAAATAAAATTGCCTACCATTTTCTCTTTCCAGTTCTCCAATGCTAACTAGAGAAGGCTTCCCTTACCCACCTCTATCTATGAAATCCTAATAAAATAAAAATCCATAAATTAAAAAAAATTGACAACTTTAATTAATTCTGGTCTGGATCCTCACACTTTGTTAGATTAATTTTTCAGACCTGGTGTTTTATTTGCAGGTCTCTCACATAGGGTGGGATGAGGTGCTTAGAGAGTCAAGTCTCTTGACTCTTCATAAGAAGATCTGCCAACAATACCATAAAACCACTAACTACTGATGATACAATCCATGTACACACTCTTAAGCACATGTGTGTGTGTAGGAAAGGGATGGCTGAAAATGGAAAACACTTGCAATACCAATAGAACAGAAGTTGAGATCTATTTTAACATTATCAGGTGTAATTTTGAAAGCAATCAATCCTTACAGGCACACATAAAAACCCCCAATCAACTGAGGAAAGTATTTGTTGCCATTCAGCATCTCAGGAATAAGACCTATCCAGCAAGGACTGACTCAAATGGTCCACTCCAAAACTTATTAATCAATGATTTCATATGACAGTGATGTAGTTTGGTAGACATCCCTCAAAATATATTTGTGAATCTAAAATACAGAACATCATCTCCCCTGCTTCAGATGAGAATGTCCTAACACTGTGACACCAAAGAGAGAGAAGTTCCCAGTACTGGTGTGTACATCTGAGGGTAAGGAAACCTAAGCTGACACTCAGAATTTCGATTTCTGATGCCCTGGGGCTATTTGTAAGAATGTCTAGGCTGAATTAATTTCAGTAATCTTCACTCTGTCTTACACAACATAAAGGAACTGCCATCAGAAACTACTTTGTCAGAAAAGCCACAAGTGGATGGAGATATTAATTTTGCTTTTCACATAGAAATTCTCAAGGGCAGGCTTTTTTGTTGATTAAAAATGAAGCTGAATAGGGAGTCAGCATGCAGGTGCCCAGATTCAGCCAAAATGATGATTCATTCAGTTTGTGTTCAAGGCCACACACACATATCTCCCTGAGGGATATCACCTTAGTTAACAGGAAAATGTAAAAGTCAGCTACTATGAAGATAAATTAAGTGAGCACAAATTTACAAAAAAGGGAAGGGAATTATTGCTTTTTGCTATAATATAAAAGATCAACTGCTGATCATACTAGAAACAGTGCAACTGGACACATGCATATTGTGTAGGTTTATCAGACTTCAGCTCCTTATGCATGCAAGTCCAATCTCATGCCTCCAACATGTCAGAAACATGGCTCATTTTCATTGATAAACAAATGGGCTGTGTGGAACTCGACCACAGCCCTTGCAATAACACTTCTCACTATTCAATCCTAGCACAGGCCTGCCCAACAAAATCTTTCAGAAGGAGGCTGTTCACTAAAAGAAAATAAAACCTCACACCCAGAGAATAACAATCTCCAAACCTGGACCAGCCTCCCTTCCAAAGTCTATCAACATCCTTCTACCCAGTGACTACAGAACTCACAGACCCACATGACCTTAGAGACTTACCTGAAGCTCAGACTAACTTTTCAGTAATGTCAGCCACTAAAAGACAAGTCTAACTAAAGTTATTCACAAAGTATTGATAGGATTGGAGAAAAACCACTCCAAGTTAAAGACTAATCTTGGATCAATTTGCAACCTTGGAAGTGCCATGAATATGACCTTCCCTTCTGTGAGCAGCCATGCTGTGGAAATTCTTACAGATGAACAAGGGAACCTGCTTGCAAACCAGAAAGAGTATGGAATAGTCCTTATATTAGATTAAAACAGAGGGGAAAAAGCCACTATTTTTTGAACATAGAGGAAAAACTGTGGTGTGATTACACTGAGGAATTTGAGTGCCAATCTGCAAGTAAGAAAGAACAATCAACATCCACATCCAGCTTATCTATATAGAAGATTTTTGTTTTCCTTAAAATCATCTGTATCTCACATCTTAACCACAGTTAATTTAAAAAGAAAAAAATAATAATCTATCCAAATAAGTATGTTTTGCAGGTGACTTCAGAAAATTAGCAGATCATGATACAAGTTCTTGGTTTAATTTGTAAGACACACAAGAATCACAAGATTTGTAAAGTAACGGAGACTGTGAATGTGCAGGCTCACTGCAAACATGCACAACACCTGACCACCCAAAGAATTTGATTCTTTTTTTCTTTTAAGTTGCTGAAGGCACCTACAGATCCTTTCAGTATTATTTAGTGAGCTATACTGAGTGCCTATTGCAAAGAATGTCCTCTGTGTATCTAGTAAGCAATGGTCAGTGACTAGCAGGGGAACAATCAGTGAGCATGAGCATTAGCAGATGGAACTGTCAGGAAATCTCTCATTTCACTGTTTGTTAAGCAGTTTACTGTTTTCCCTCAATTCTTTCTTGTGTACTCCTGTTTCAGCATCATATTTGAAACGTATCTGCATTAGGCCACAGTTGTCTATGAATGCATACAACTATTGCTATCAATTAATTCAATGCCTCAAGAAATTGAAAATCATCTTGATTCTTTTTGTCTTCCAACAAAGCCTGCTTTGAAGTGTGCAGATATTCCCAATAGTTCCCAGAGAAGTTTTCAGCAAAGAAGTCTTGGTATAGTCAGAAAGAATGACCTTATTTGATCAAAACTGAGCCCAGCAGCTGTGCTGCTGGCAGAAGATCTATAACGTGCACTCATGGTGGCTTCCCTGCCTCCATCAAAATCTGCTATATACTGATCTAATTATTGCACAAAAAGCCTTTTTCTTATAGCACACTCTCCTTTTCACTTCTGTCTCATTCTGGATTGAAGAAAAAAAAAAAAATCTTGCGGATGGAATGCTTACTGCTTTTCAAATATTTCGTGCAAAAATGCCATTTACACCCACAGCTGCTGCTGCCTTGTCTTTCTCCCTTCTTTTACAAGACAAGGAGGGGGAGAGGACAGAGAGAGCAAAAAAACAGAATAATTTTTCAAGATATTTAAATTAGAAGTTCATTGTATTATGTTTTTATAATTAGTCTCATATGACACGTAACAGATTTTGATTTCGTCCTGATAATTTACAAGAAAATTTAAAACTTGAATCTTGCAGGAAATGCACAGAGGCATGGAAGTGTCACAGACTCAGCTAAGTAAGGAATGGTCTCTCAGGTAAAGGTGCTCAGCACATGACTTTGTTTGCAAGTGACTTTGTTTACACTTTAGAAAAAAAAGGAAGGAATGCAGTGACTTTGTTCCATGAAGAGTTGGAAAGTATGTTGCAATATTTTCCTTCCGAACAATGCTGTTGTGTAACTTTTCCAAGCTTTTGCATTGGAACATGTAAAACAAGTAAACAAATCTCTTGGGGAAAAAAAGCCAAAAACCCTAGTGACATATTGGAAACCTCGCATCCTAAACATCTGCTTCTTTATTCACTTTTCAGTTATGCTCTGACAAGCAACCAAATAAAGCCTGTCAGCCCCTTTTCCCCAACTACTTTTTGTAGCTGGAAATAGTACAAAACCCAGCTATGCTGCAAAGCCAGACATGATGGAAAGCACTTAGGATAACTTGTTAAAAAAATAAGAAATGAAAAAACTCTTCACAGGGCTCATGCATATTCTATCACGTGAGCCATCAGCGATCCCCATTTCTGTCTTCAGAGCAAAAAAGAATTTCTCCAATTAATATATTTATAAACAAAGACAGAAATAATTAGGTAACATGTTTGAAGAGAAAGGAGCTCTTCCTAGCTACAAATGTGGAATGGACAGACAGGCAAGGACAGCCTGTGTTACTTGCTATAGAAAGTTTAGAAATACACAATCTTTGATTGAACAGGTCTTGCTTCAGAACAATCTTGTAAAATTCTCAGTGGTTCAAATGCACAGTGGAGGTGCACCAAAAAAAGGATCATAGTTCTTCTTTCACTTACATTAATAAACAACTGCTGAAGAATAGGAAGGTGCAGGGTGAGAAGGTCAATAAATAATGAGCAATTACCAGATTTGCAATAACATTTGGTTTTATACTCTTACTGCTTTCTTACTGTAAAACCATCCTGATTTATTAAGGTAATACTCTTCATATGTGACACATCACAAAACAACCCCTACACACAGGGAAATTCATAACTTAATCTTGAAAACAATACTTTTTTTTTCTTTTATAGGCAGATACTTCTCTTCAAAAAAGACAATGTATTCCTTCTGGGAAAAATAAGCAAGAGTATCACTCTTGTAATCACTCAGCTATTTAACCTCTGTGCACTCTTATGTTTCTTAGACTTACCTCAAAGACAGTTATCTTTTTGTTTGGCCACAGCCTTTTTGGTCAAGGGCTTTTGTGGATATATCTTAAAAGGGCCGTTGAGAGTCACAGAATTACTGAGAATGATAATATTCAGAGAGACACTGCAGGAATATTTACATCAGCATAAACATAATACTCTGTGTCAAACCTAAACAGCACACATATCAGGTCAAGCCCAGAAGTGTAAAATTCTTTGACCAATATGAATATAATTTATTTAATTCTTTAGGAAGCCTGAGGAAAAAAATTCTGAAGTCTAAATTATTATTTCTTTATAAACACTATAACCTCCATCAAACTATTGCACAAAAGCAAAAAAACCAAGCTGCAGAAAGTGTTTCAAGAAAGCCCAGTGGGAGTTTTGGATCCCACTGAGGTCAGTGCTGGTTGGGAACTTACACACTTTCCTGGATTTCATTACATGTACCATTCAAAGCCTACTGGCCATGGAACACCCTGCTGTTATCCAGAGGAACAGATTGCCCCCCAGCAGCTCTCTGTGGAGCTCTGTGTGTGAATACCTGCGGGCCAGCCTGCCCAGCACACACAATGCCCGGACGGGAAGCGCGGCTGCAGGGAAGCTGAGGGCTGAACCTACAAGAATACTTCATGCTTGCATGTGTTCCTGTGTTTCTTGCTCTTCTGCAAAACCCCCTTAGGATTTTACTTAATTGTGCTTGCTGAAACATTTTTTTTCCCCCAAGCTGATATACATTTTTTCATCATTAGGATTTAAATGAGCAGTTATGTAAGTTTTGCAGCATTTTTAAATGTTCTCCTCTGTTTAGTGGAGCTAAAACCAATTTGGGAAAACATTCACTAAGAGCTATGTTAGGTTTTACAAAGAAAACTCAAAAGATTGAAACACACTGTTCTATGCCAGACAAAAATTTGAGTAAGTCTAAACTTAGATGTTTGTTTCTGAGACAACTATAAACGTCTCACAGCACTTATATAATAACTATCACATTCAACTTGCAGAAAAAATCAGCAACCTTGGGTCTACCTGTAAGAATAAAAATTATAACCCTAAATGGCACTAAAATAACGTTATCACACAGTACTTTTACTGCAAAATGAAAAGATGTCGTGAATCCCTTGGAAATGATAGTTCCTTAATTATATCATGGCCAAAGAGGGATGGATTTCCAACATTGTCCTTGGAAAACAATCCTGAACTACACAGGAACTACAGGTTCCTGAAGACATCTGGGGAGGAAGGGAGGGGGAAGGAAGCAATAATCACAAAAAATGCCTCACTTTACTAAAGAAGATTTTGTACCAAATCAAAATCATTTCTCAAGAAAACCTCAGTGCAAGGATACGGGCAGACAAGACAAAAGGACTTCATTGTTTGCAAGTGGTAAAGCCCAGGGGCAGACAATCAGCATTTTCCCTCTGTGAGACTGAACTAATTCTGCATCAACCTGGGACAGAGGAAATCTACATTCTGTCTCCAAAATGGCAGGGAAAGGAACATCATCTCAAGTATTACACTTTTTTGTGGGTTTGGTTTTTTTGTTGGCTTTGTTTGTTTTGTTTAATAGCACTTCTTTCAGCACTATTAAAAAATTAAAGGCATATAATCTGTCACATGAACATTACAGATTTTATTACATGGGTCCAGTTCCTCCTCAGTTCATTGTATTGCAAGGTCTGCTTTTCCCAAATTAAAATGAAAAAACACTTTCCCTACTTTAAAAAAAACACCGAAAAACTAACAAGAATGTATTGGGGAAAACATACAAGATGGGCAACATTCTATTTGGCAGGAGGCAGGGAAAGAACAGTCTTAATAAAGAGATGAATAAATCCAAGCTCATCTTCCAAACATTTGACAGCACTCATACACATGTGGCTTAAGCCTCTTACAAGTGCCTTTGAAGTACTTGATCAAAGCATATAGTGAATAAAATGTATTGTGTGCACACACCTCTGAAATGCAGGAGACAGGAACCTGAAGTGCACAATGTTATCATCTGGAAGAAACCGTAAGAAGTATTCAGAGAAGCAGAGTTGTATCTTTAAAATCCTACTTAAAGCACTACATTTTGCAGCCCTGACACTATTGTTACACTGTCACAGAGTCCTTAACTGAAGAAACTGTTAGGATTGATATTTATACATCCATCTACAGGAGGGGAAAAAAATAGTTTACTAAAAGAGCATTCTACAAAAACAAATCTCAAGACAGAGACTTTTATCTACATCCTCAACCAATACAGCAATCACATGTGATAACAGTTGGCAGGACATCTTCAAGGGAAAAGTAATGCAAGGTCACTGGTGAAAGCAAGCTTTGACAGGATGGCAGTGGTACCAAACCTCCTTTGGCTGCTGATAACATCGTTGCTGTCAGCTCAGCACTGAGGCAGTGATTCCAACCATGGCATTAGCACAATTAATTCGTTCATGCAGTGTAAGAGGGCAGAAAAATGCCCCAAAGCATGGTAAGATTGCAGTATTCCAGCAGCCTCTTCTCAAGGACATTTGAAGTACACTTCACTGCTTCTACAATCACAAAGACAGGCAAAAAGCCCAAGAAATTCTCTCGTGGCTTCAGGCCTTTCAAAACACCAGTCCATCTTTGACTTTGCTCATCTCATGCAAGGCATCTGTCTCAGTGACCCAGCAGTTCCACAGAGCAGCCCTGGATGTCCTTCCAGTCAGCATCAGGCACAAGTGAGGAAACTACTGCCCATTTCTCCATTTTCTATGGCCCAGGAGTTCACTGTTTTTGTCAGATAAAACTGTATTGCACAATAATATAGAGTTCTCCACAGAGTCTGAAACAGCTACTCAGCCCCAGCAAGGAAGCTGCACTGTTTATATTGCATTTTGCATTCTTCTTCAGTCACACTTGTATTTAATAACAACAAGAACAAAAATTTACATTTGTAGCCAATATTTGTACTTTCCATTTGGCAGTTCTGATAATTTCTCTCACAGAGCAGAGCTAAAACTGACTTGGCAGGCAGGATTTATCAGCATTTCATCTGCTAAACCATTCCAGCTAGAAAGCCAACTATATTCTCAACAGCTTTACAAAGCAAGCTTCTACTTGTATTATGTGACAAACTCACAACAAACACAAAATCAAAGCAAACAAGAAAATATAAGCAGGGCTGGGGGGAACCCAAACAGATCAACATTTAAAGATTTGGTTTTTGTCATCCCTAAAATAGAAGTTTCTATCTAGTGTCAAGTACTTCAGAAAAAACATTTTCTTTTTAAAACACTAAACCATTTCCCAAGCTCACAAGGCATTTTCCACACTACTGTAGCAGGAAGGAAATAAAGCACAGTCAAGAATTTCACCTACAGTAATGGTAATTTCCAAATTTGGCAGTTTTTCAAATATTGATCCCCAAAAGTAAAAACAGTCCTGTGCTCATCACTACCTGAAATACAAATTTTACAGGACTAACTTGGTCTTAAATTATAATTTCTGTGAAAAACAACACAACTATACAGGTCAAAATTTCAGGAACAGTTGTACTGACAACAGAGAGAAATGAAATTTATATAGTTTGGAAGACAAAAGAGCAGTAAAACCTGATTTTAATGCCAAAATACGTTTGCTTATATAATGACATATTTGGATAGCTTTGCTGTACACAGGATTTATTTGTAGATTTAATAATTCCTTGTTTACTAACAGAGTTGTAATAACATCATATTTCAATACCAAATCCTTCAATCTTCTTTTTTATCAATTAACCAAAGCTTTGTCCTGAAGACAGGAGGAGTCTCCATTAGTTACAAGAGATTTTGATGGTTTATCAAGGAAAATATCTCCAAACAATACAGTGTAAGTAAAGTTTTCTACCATTAAAGATGTGATTACTTCACTGCTGATCCTCTCAGAAGAATCAACACTCTGATCCACTCAGAACCTCAACACTCTTATTTTCTTTCAGAGCTTTCTCCCTCTAGATCATGACACCTGCTCCTGAAAAAATTCTCATTTCTAAGCAGGAGTCCTCAAACCATCACCATTAATGATCAGTGCCAAATGTAACATATCTAAGGAAAAAGTGTGCATTGGTTGACATACTAAGGTATCACATTCCTACTGCACCTTTTTCAGAGAGAAGGACTGAATGCTGTGGTATTGCCAACAAAATGAGAAAAAGATGGGGGCTGAACAGAAAAGGAGATCTCTCATGTTATCTGTATCTCAGTATCTTCCTGAAGACATGGTTGTGAAGGACAAAGAGGGATGGGAATGTGGACATGAAGCATCACTCACCATTTCCTGAGATGCATACTTTGGATCTTCAGGATCAACAGACCAGTAGCAGTAGTCAAAGCTGAAGGCCACAGTTTTTTCTCTCGAGTCCCAATTGCTGTCAAGTCTACTGTCAACCTGACAAGGAAAGGAAAAGGAGAGATAGGCCAAGACACTCTGAAGCTGGCCCAAAAAAAGCATTTTCCAAGTTAATGGGAAGTTTATCTAGGATCTTTCTTGTGGAAAAGGAATGGCAAAGAGTTAAACCTCTTTATTCAATTTTCTTTGGTGCTTAGAGCGAGGTGGAGACACCCATGACAAACCTGCTAGAGCATTTTTACTGAAGGGTTCATTGACTATATAGCTAAGGCTCCCCAAGACATAATTCAGATATTCTTCATAAATTCTATGTATTGTCAGAAAAGCTTTATAAACCTTTTGATATTTCTCTGAAATTCTTCTGTTTCCCAGAGAACCACATGACAGAAATAAGAAGAAAACAATTTTACCACTGCATAATTAAATATGCAGATCTCTTCCCCAGTTTCCCCTTTGCTTTGTCATGGTTGCAAGCCAATTCTTCTGTCACTGTGCAAATCAGTTGCACTCTGAGGGGAAATATGAAAGGAGGAGAGATACAGGGAAAGAAAGTATCCAGGTGTTAGTAACAGCAAGATATGCAAAAACCCTAAACAATTTATCAACAGCTTTGAACAATGGCATGCAACAGGATTGCAGAAGCTTTGATAAACATAACATACAGACAAGACAAAAGTACTGTCTGTTACCTCCCTTCTCCATTCCTCTCACCCCCCACAAAAAACCCCAAAAAAACCACACAAACTAACCCCAAACCAAACCAATCCTTCCCCACACTTTTGCTGCAATAATTCTAGGGCTGTGCCAGTTTAAACCTCTGCCTTAATATCTATATTAAAATGATCCATTAGCCCAATAGCCAAGCAAACAGAAAATTATCAGGATATCAGGATTCTTATATGGGAAAGAAGAGACAACAAAAAGCATACCTTTATATTTCTGACTTTTGCCACTTTGTCATCAACTTCTACAATCACTCTTCCTCCTTCTGCTCTCTCTCTGGAAACAGAATGCATTTTAAAAATCCATTTAAAATATAAAGAAACAGAAAGGTGCATGTCAAACTTCTAAACTTCAGAAATTTATGTTTATTTTAGCAAACCGCAAATTAGAGATATAAAATAGAAACTTCAGATATACACATATAAGACTCTGTGACATAAAATAGCATTTGCAGATCTGCATTCAGGTATCTCAAAAGCAACAGGTTAAAAAAAACCCCAATACAGTGGGGATTAAAGAGCTTTGAAGTGGTTTTTCCTAAATACATTGTTGGAATTTCATTTCTATTTAAGAGTTGTTGCTTTTACAAGAAAGTGGAGTAGAGCACTGGCAGACTTGGCTGTGCTTTGTGGGGTAGGGATTCATGTCACAGACTTGAGAGCCAAAAAGAGTTGTCAGATTTTTCCCACTTAATCCAAAGTGTTTGTTTGTAGCCTTCAAAGAAGTACTCTTTAGGGGGGAAAAGTGCCAAACAAACAGTAACATCAAAAAACTGTCCTGAAATATAAATGGACAGGATTGTTCCTCAAGTGCAAAGGACCATACACTTATATATATAGTTTAAATTTGTCATTGGAATCAGCTATACTGGTTACTACAGACAACATCCACGTCCAAAATTAGTCATGTTGGAAAAGAATGAGAAAAGGATGTGGAAAAAGCAAAAAAAACTTCAACAAACACCCCAAAACAAAAACCAAAACAAACAAATAAAAAAACCCTTGAAACTAAATTCATCCTATTTTCAGCCTGCCAGCAGGATAGCTATGTGAAGAAAAGGATGCTCTAATTTATCCCTCTCAATAATTAGAATGGATTTTTTACCACGTAGTAGGATGGAACAGAGGAAGAAGCAGTCAGTGTCCCATTTCTCCAATTTTGGTGCTGAGAAGCTAAGAGCAGGACAAAGATGCTTTATATTTCCTCTATATTTTGCTTTGTGGTCTGATACTAACAAATCTTGTAAGATGCACCTTTCTGATAAAGTTTTGATGAAGTCTAATTTCTTTGTAAAGCTGTAAGAAATTGGTATAGAAACAAAAACAATTTTGTCCTTAGCACGGTTTTGTTGAATTTTATTAAAATCAAGGTGAAGACACACCCTCATTTGGGGTTAGATGTATATATGTATCTCCTGATAATCAGCTGGATCAGTATCATGAGATCAGTTAAAAACGAGGTCAGATGAAACAAGAGTTACAAAATTGAAACCCAGCTGACAGCTGCTCATTCCTGGCCCTAGACCTTCAACAGATTCCTTTCTGTGTGTGCAGAAATATTTAGTTCCCCACCAATTACAATCTGCCCTAACTGAGGGCTCTGACTTCCAGGTGGCCAAAAGCACATCATCCCCTGCCTTTGGGTCTCTCCACTCCTCAGCTTTTACCCCATGCTTTCTGTTCCAAAACAAGATTCAAAACAATGCCTTAGGACAGTTGAGGCTTCCACGGAGACAATTACTGTAGCATTTGAGCTTCCCAAGCATAAAGAGGTTTTAAGCACATGTCTGAGCATAGCTGTTCCCATTTTGCAAATAGAAATAATGCTTTACATTAAAGTCTCTTGGTTCGCACCACAGATTTTTGAGATGGCCTCCTTCAGACAGACTGAACTTGGTATTTCCTGTAGCACAAATTTACATGTGACTCTTCACATTGAAAATACAAGGACAGCTCCCAGAGATTTTGGTTAAGCTACGAGTGTTCAGCTGTTCAACACATCAGCCACCAGAGCCCCAGGGCAGATCCCAGGAGGAAGGGAAACATTATGTACAGCTGGGTACCAAACACTGCATGACCTACAGCTGAGCACAGAGCCGAGGTCTCAGAAGGCTCCCCAAAGAACAAATGAACAAGGAACAGGGCCTAGGGATACAGACTGTGAGTACCTAAGCTAGAAATGTGCAACTGATGCATTTAACCTGGACATGTGTAACTTTATAGATGTTTTGACAAGCAAATGCTTTCCAGTGTAAGTTACTTAGGAGACCGATATCCATGTGCAAATCTCTGCCAGGTGAGCTACTGGACAAAGCTGACAATTACTCTGTACAGTAGATCTGATTTAAGAGGCAATGGGACTTTTTGCCAGAATTTCACAATATTTTAAGAGCAGCAGCAGACAGAGAAAACCAGAGGTATTTTTTAGAAGAGAGCTTGCTTTGGTTACACATACTCTTTCCTTCACTGCCCAAGTATATTGGCCCTATCCTACTTCCCAATCCCATAAGCCCCCCTAACTTTCAGTTCTTCACGTTCCATTCTTACTAGCCTAAATAGCTCACTGAGTTCCTTCCTACCCTCCTCCTATGCACACACATCATTCCCTGCAGAACACATCTGCCTTGTGTTCTCACTGGCATCATGTCCATCTTGGCCAGGGCAGTCTTCAATTGCTCTGCATGTCTGGTGTCCTGCTGCATGGTAGCTAATCATAGGCTGATGTCTCTGCTCCAAAGATCCTGCTCCACATAATCCTGCTCTTCTTGTCAGTTCTTCCAGGGCTAACCCAAATTTACTTGTATACTCCATGAGTAAACCAGTGTTTCTTTCTGGACATGTGCTGAGGTCAGCAAACAAAATAGTGAGAATAAATCAGAGAGAAGACCTTGTTCTCAGGTCCCATTCCTGGGCTTCAGTTGTGACTGGTACAACACTGAGCTCAACTTCTTGAAATAATGCTCAAACAATGAGGTTTTTTTACTTAAGTGGATGATGCAAACATGATTCAGTCAACACTAGAGAATTCAAGCTGAGAGAAAGAAGATCCCTTAATTTTCACCTGCCTCACTATTACAAGTCTTCACGGAGCACGTTAAAGAGTTTTAATGATTTAGAACTTGGGCTAAAGTTCTTAATGGGATTTAGAACTTTAGAAATGTGTAGATTGAGATGGGAATCACATCAGATTTCAAATTTTAAAATCGGTTGGGGAATTCAAATTAAAGGTCCCCCTAAGTCGCTTTTATATGTTTTGGAACATAATTCCCCCATAACCTTATTCCTGCGGCAGCTGAACTGTTCTGGGTGAAGCTTAGAACTAATTTTAAGCAACCTAGTCTGAAACAGGCATTAATGAATAGATCATTTGTGCTGAAATGGGTGAAAAGCTTTTAATAGTTTTAAATGCCAGGGTATTCTGGTTGCAGAAGTAAGGCAACCTCATCAACAGTGGTCTCAACTCAAGCTATAAGAAGTACATGAAGCTCACTGCCTTCAGTCCACAAATGTTACACACAACCTATGAAAAAGTGACTTTACTCTGTGAGTTTTAGAGACTGATGCTTTCACAGGCTACAGTCATCACTAAAGATAAAGAAGAAATTCCAAACATAAAATCTTTGAGATACAAAAAAATTCTGGATAAAAAAAATTATACTCGTATTTACATATCTACTTATATTAAAATAAACATAAACCAAATAAAATACAAACAACACAAAATGAACTTGCCACCTTTTACCAGAGGGTATCAAAGATTCCACACTATGCAGCCATAAAGCTTAATGCAGCAATCAAGTACCTTTGTTTGAGTCTCACAAAACAAGAGAGCCACCAGAAAACAGGGACAGAACTAAAATCTCCCCTAGCTCTGGGTGCATATTCACAGCACCCAGACTTTTATCTTAGCTCCAGACTGTGGCTGAAAGATGCAATTTCTCTGTGCTGCTCCAGCCTCCCACATGTGTTTCTACTTTCTAGCAATCACACACCCATGCAATGACTCAGATCAGCTGTGATCAGGAAAACAACCTCCCCACCAAAATAAATAATCAAGGTGTCACAGGACTCTCAAACCCTTCCAGAGCCATGAGCCCAGCAGTCACACAAGCTGCTGAGCCAAAGCAAGAGACAGGGCAGGAAGACATGGAGGTGGGAATGGAGACCCTTCCCTTCTGCTGCAGCTTACAGCCAGAGAGCAGGGAGCACAAAGCAAGCAACCTTGCCTGAGGTAGCTGCCAGCCTACAGACTATGCATTTGAACTCTCTGTAAACATGTATTTATATTGTGCTTCATTTAGGTACAACCCAGAGAACCTGGGGAAAGAAAGCCCAGGAGGAAAAACAGACTCACAGCTGTTCTAGATTTTTTGACCTTAACTCCAAATTGCAAACGCTACAAAAGTTCTCTCAGCAAAACCTGTGTTTGTCAGTACAGTCTTACACACAAGTGCAACAGCTTACATTTGAATGATGAAGCACTCCATCATCCTTTGAAACAGATGGTCTGCTCCACAGGTATGACAACTGTATTTTTTGCACCAATAAAATCAACTTCAAACTACACTTCTCTAGTAACATGTTTGACTTCTGCTGCTCAGAAGTCACTGTAGTCCTAACATTTATTTTCCCCATTCTTTCCTCTCCCCCACTTCTTGAAAAATGCATGCTGTGTTTGGGAAATGCCTCTAATAAACTATTTTCCCTGAAAAGAAATTACCTGTACAAAAATTAACCTCTAGAAACACCCCTTAATGGTGCTTGGCCCAGGAAAGACCTGCATCTTCTCAGTCACAGAAAGCTTTAGAGAAATGCAGACCCAGCAATAGAACAGTGACATAAATACAGAATGGAGTGGCAGGGCTGTAATGGGGAGCTGCAAGGGAGACCTGGCAGAAACAAAGCTGCTACAACAGTCCAGAAAATAGGGGCAGCCCAAAGGGAATCTCATATCATTTGCTGTTGCTATGAAAAATCATTTTTGCAGACAGGATGTAAAGCCAATGCAACCCCCCAGGGACAAAGACCCTGCAAGAATGAGCGGGTGGCACAGAGTCATGGGGGGATCAAGGCCCCAGGGAGGGACACTTCCACAGCTTGCTGAATCTCAGTGAGATGAGTTCAGACACAGAGCACAGAACTGCAAGGAGGTATGCAGAGCTGGAGGAAGCAGTGGGTGGAAAGAGAGGGGGAAGTTGGTTTTTTTTACATTCTAAAATTTGCCACACTTCTCCTCCACCCTCTCAAATAACAGGCACTTGGAGAACAAAGGAAGCTGACTTTTTAAAAGTTGCCTGTTTGTTTTAGGAACATGTACATGTGATAAAGCAAAAATACTGTAGTCATGAGCAGTAGACACGTCATGCAACAAAACAGCTTCTACAAATACAGGCCAGCAAAGCACTCACCAAATTAATCAAACATACCAAAGCCAATATATACAACTCAAGTGCAAGAAAAGTCTTCAGTGGTTTTTTAAAGAAACTTCAACAGTAACCCTATGAAGTAATCATTGCAAGTACTTAAAGCCTTCCTGCCAGTTCCCACCACTCAAGCTAACTCCAAACCCAATCTGTACCCAAACAGTCCCTCAAAAGTAGCGTCAAGAATATCAATCCCTCCCCTCTTGCAGAGGCTCTTCCAGCAAAAAAGTAGCCTTTTGTGGCAGGTTGTGTACCAGCAGGTACTCCTGCTGGCTCTTGGACTGTCACTTCCCAGGACATGCAGACATGTACCACTTGTACCTGGCACACTCTGTGCCATCTAATGGCACACCCATGTAAGCACCATGCCTGCAGCTTACACAGAATCCTGAAGTCTAGCCCAACTATTCCCTTGGTCATGAAGTCTAAAGATGTTATGGGGAAAATTTGAGTTAGTCAGACTTCTCTTTTCTTTCCATTACAGTATGCTGTACAGTGTCCCTGACTCTCGTTTATTGGCAGCCTTGGCAGAAGTATCTTTCAGAAGCTTCCATTTTTGCACTTCTGTAGTGACTGACCAACAAAAAAATCCAGAGAAACTATGCATGGTTAATTCTTATCTTTGCTAGTCTCCAGAGAACACTATCACAGGAAAATGGATTGAGGAGACTCCATGCTGCTCCATCAAAAATGATAAAAAATGTCAAAGCTTTCAGCCATTAGTGCTTCTGTGCCCTACTGACAAGTCAAGGTATCTCCAACCACAACTTCCCAAACACAGCATCCCTCCACAGCATCAGCCTAACATGTATCCTTATACCTGCTGCTGTGACCCATCAAAGTTGAGGTGCTAATAGTATCAACATCCTCACTTTGGCCAATGCAGGATTTTTTAATATGGAAAAGTAAAGTATCAGTAATCAAGTACATTTATCTAAGACTCATTTTCAGTGTTTCTCATTATTCTCATTATTCAATACCATTTTGGATATTTCTCTTTAAAGTCAAAACTGTTTCACTGTGTCTTGCAAATGGGAGTGCACAGCTGGTCAGCAATCCTCCTACCAAATTCAGAACAGATGTTTATAAATAATTCTAAACTCTCTGCTGAAGCCAAGTACACAGAGTTCACCAAGACAGCATGCTGCTATATGAGACGGGCTGCTCAAGGAATTTTTTGAGGCTCCTCCCAGCTGCATGGAGCTTTCCTTGGCTCTTAAAAGACCTAACAAATCCGAAAGTCAAAAATCACCAGTCTTAGTGATTACTACTATTCTTGTGTGGTTTGCCTCATTCTCCTGTGCAAATACTATATAGCAATAAAAACCAAACATTTGGTGCAGATATAAACATGAGGCATCTTCCTTGATAAATCCAAGTCAGAAATACTCCTGCTGATACAGCAGTGCTTTTAATTGTGGAATAGTGAAGTTCTCTTTTCATACAGAGACATGGACGGGAGGAGGGAAAAGGACAGGAAAAAGTCTTTTTCATCTGTCATACCACCAGCATTTAAAGAAGCATGAAATGAATAAAAAGGAGGATTTAAAACAAAGCTACAGTCCAGTTGGTGCAGTTTCATCCACTCTTGATTTCCCAGCTGTTTACTGGGCAATGACATAGTATAATTCAGACTTTTGCATCAAAGGAATCCTGTACAAATGCCATGTTTTCCATGCAAACCACAATGTGCATACAGAAGTCAGTTTTCATTCCTTGAAACCAACTACAGCCTGAATGGCTCATATAGGGATCAAACCTACAACCCCAGTGTTATCAGCACCATTCTCTGACCAGCTGATCTCATCTCAGGGTCTTGCAGAGTTCTGCTCTTTTAGGAAGCTAGAAAGTCTTCCCTTTATCAAACTCTGAAAACCTGGTTCATGCAACTTCAAGAAAAATACATCTGGGAAAAGCTGCCAATGCCATTCCCTTTATAAAGTAACAGATGTGGCATATGGAAACCACCTACTAATGCCAAGTACAGATGCTAAGACAAAAGAGCAGCCACCTCAATGATAGCTTATGTGAAAATTTTAATAATAGACTAAGTAAAGAAAATAACTAATTTAACAGAGGGAGGAAAAGATGTCAATATAACCTTAACAGGATATACAAATGTTAAGATACGTTTGTTTGGAGAGGGACTTTCTTTGTAAAACCAAAATTAAAATCTCAACTTTTATTTTAAAAATCCTAGCTCTGCTGTGGAAAAGAAGCTTGAAATCATGAGCAATGCATTAGCAATGCAGTTCATAGAGATTTTCAAACAGCAAAAGAGTCTTGGAGGCCTGAGACATCTTTCTCCCACCATCAGGTACCAATTCCAAAACCCATGTTTAACAGAGACAAAGGAACAACACTTACTCAATTACCACAGCACATAAAAGTAGATAAAAGTCTGCCATTTCTCTGTGTATGAGAGGGCAACAGCACCAAAGTCACAAGGAATACATATATATATGAAAATATATAAGAAGGAGAACAACAAGCTCCAACCTGCTGTTGCTTTAATTTTATTTTGATAAAGCATTTAACATCTGTTATGCATAAGATTCAAGGAATGTTTTCTACAAAATTTACAACAAGTTATCACTCTTGACAGCAGTAAACCACATTGCTGTATCTAAGTCCTTGTGGTTACACATGAACATGAAAAACAGCTGATAGCACACTCTACAAAACAGCTATAAGTCTTCCTTGCAACATAATCCTTCCTTTGTTTACTATAATGGGATTATAAAGAACAAAGGAGATTGAGCACAGCAGAGACTAGTTAACAAAGTAAAAACCAATAATTATTTACTTTGTGTCATTTCTAAAATGATCTGAAATAAATTTTCTTTTTCCACATATCTTTCCTTTTAAATAGAAATGGATTTAAAATACTCACATCATGATGCACCCATGAATTGAGCTCCTTTCTCTGCTATTCATGAAGCTATGGTCAGCATACTGCTCAGCTCAGCCTCCCACACCAAGCCATTTTCTGGAAACTCTGAGTAAGGAGGCTTCCCTAAAATTTCCTCCCAGGCATGGCCTTGCTCACCTGAGTTCTTAGGACCTCAAACTTGACTCCTCCTTCCCATCCTGTCCTCAAGCCTCATTAACTGCTGCATTCCAGGAAGGCAATTAGAGGAGTATGTCATGCAAAGCAGCAGTAATGAGGAAAACAACTGTTGCAGCCCAGACTGTGATAGTAAACACCTGCACAGCTGGAAGTGTGGGTCAGCTTTGCCACCTGGGAGTATCCAGACATTTCTTTGAGGATTTCGTTTGCTAGAGTGTGGAGGACAAGGTCAAGAACTCCTGAGGGGACTGGGGAATACAAAACTGACCAGGAGGCTTCAGGTTACAGCTCAGAAACAACGCAAAGCAGAAAAAAGCCAAAGGGCAGCTCCTGGATCGATTAATCTGTTTAGCAGCTCTTTCAGGTGACATGCCCATGAGGGTCATAGAGGATGGGAAAGTTCATTTGTGAGTCAGTAAAGACACCAGGAAAGATTCTCTCAAATAAGACCTCTCTCCTTTTCTGAGCCAGAGAAGCAGCTGAAAAGTGGAGATGATTTTTTCAACAGCAGAATATATTTTATGTTTTGCTACGTCCTGCACAAGTAACTCCCAAACTTCAGGGTACTACCCCTGAAGCAAAGTACTTTAAAGTTTCAAAAAGCCTCAGAAGGCAACTTGGATGTCCCAGTGTCAAGTTTTTAACTAACACTATAACTTTACAAGTCAACCAAACAAATTTGCTGTGAATGATTTTATCCAGGTCTCAATCCACAATTCATGAAGAAATGCAATGTCTTGTAGTCACTGGTGCATGCTAAGAAAAGAATCTTATAGAAATGCCTGAGACTCTTCATTGTGGTATAGAGCACTGTTTTTTGAAAATTCTTCTTTCTTATCTCTGACCTATGTATCAGTTCTCAAACTACACTGTGATAAAGGACTGAATCCTGGGTACACACAAACGAGCTGAGACCAGCTGGATGGAGGGCACGGGATGTAGTGGATCAGGGAGGGAAAGGCACGAGGCAGCCGTGCTCCATCCTGGTCCCAACATGACACTGCCCTGACCATGTGGCTCACCCCCTCCCAGAGGGGCCCCATGCACTAACAGCCTTCCCTCTTTCTTCCCAGATAACACAGGGCTGAGATTCTCAGTAAGAGCAATCAGCAGCCCCAGGTAGGTACTAGAATCGTGATGGGTTATCACAGCAAAGGGACAAACATGTCTGAACCTAGCAGCACAGAAATACCAGCAGTTGTTTCTGCTGGCCTGCATAAAAAAGTAAAAGGACATGTCCAACACTGCAGGGGTTTCTGTAGCATACAAACACCCAATGCAGTATTAAGTGAGCTACTCAAGCACAAGGAGAGCCCTGGACACAGTACTGAAACACTTGAATACCTTCTCAGCCAGTCACACCCTCTCCCAGTCTGGAGGGTAAAGTTTCCTATCACAGCACCACGCCGCAGACTGCAGTGTTTGCATCCTCCGCTGAGCAATCAAGAAAGAAAGGAACAACATTCCTCTTTCACATCGTTACATGCTAGCATTCAAAGCGTTCCCATCAACAGCTTCTGACTGGCAGCCAAAAATAACATTACACTTTCCTTACAACAGTCTGACATCCAAGAGAACAGGCATTAAGATGTCCGGAAATAAACCATAAAGAGATTTCATCAGTTCCTAGCTCCTATTTAATACCTGATTATTACCTATGGTTACAGACAATTTATTGCACCCATTCAGGCTTCCATATTTCATTCTAATGGGGAAATATATTTACACAGAGCAAGTATCCATGTAACCAGAAAGTAACAAATCTTTTTTAGTATGTAGAACAGTTAATGTGTAATAAAGACTTTAAAATGTTACTCTGAGGAAAATGTTTGACTGAATTTACACCCAATACTATATTTTGGTGATAAAAAAATCATTTAGTCTGCTACAGAATGACTGATAGCATTATGAAGAACACTGGCTATGGGCTGTTTAAACTTCAGGTGCTGGAAAACCTGCATTTTGTGTAACCACGCTTGCTTTATACCTGTAATTGATTATTTGACCAGTTGTCTGTCAAAGAATGCACTGTGATGGGTACCATACAGAAGCAGAACAAAAAGACCACTCTTTGCCTTGTGCTAAATGACACAAATTTTGACAGCTCCTGCATTAACATTTTTTTAACGTCCGAATTTTATGTAATTTTTCAGATGCAAAACCAATGTTCATCTGCCATTGTAAATTAAACAAAGAGCAGCAATGAGGAAGTTTGCATGGTACTCTAGAAACAACAAACTGAGCCATGAGTTCTAGCCTTTGCCTGCAGCTTCCCAATTTCTGGTACTCTTAAAAGCCAGGTTTAGTATTTTTTGGCTGGAACTGAGAGTATACAAATTACAGTACTTCAATCCAGTTGAACTGGAATTTTTATTGTGGAGAGTCTCCCTTTTTAAAACACCTAAAATATTTAGAAGTATTTAGAAAATATAGAAGCTGTGACAATATGGGCATCCTGTTTGGGCAGTTGCAGAGGGTGTGTATAGAGATAGCAAGAGGTTTGTGTGAGGACATTACAGAGGCAGGGTAAGAAGCTGGAAGAGAGCAGACCTTTAAGCCCACTGAGAATTTTTTTCCACGTCTATCAAGGTTGCTCAAAGCCTTCATATATTTGGTATTTGCCTCTAAGTCATTACATTTGAACCATTTTGTTCAAGGCTAGAAAGCAAGTTCTCATGCCAGAGCCTTCACAGAGAATATACAACCACTTCCTCTTCCAATTTATAAAATATAAAAATCCATCTTAAAATGCTTTTGGTGACCTCAGCTGAGGCAGCACAGCAGAAGGAGCAACTGGCCTATTGCCTCTGGGGTCAAACACCGTGAGACTGGTCTCTGCCTCCCTTCCCATCCCATCTGTTACACCACCAGGAGTTGAGTAGATGGAATTACTTAACAGTTTCTCTCTCCAATACACCACAAGTTTCCACTCTCATCTTCACACAAACATTTCTGTTTCAGCCTCAGATTTATTCCTGCCATGTGCAGGAAGGTGCCCACCTCTCTGATCCTACCCTCCTCACCAAACAGCTGGCCCACACTGACTACATCAAAGGTTTTCCTGTTTATCACACCTTATCTGACAGTTACAGGTGCTGTTTATTGCTATTATGTCATATTCACTATTATGTGCTATTTAAAGCAATCCACTCTGGAAAAACCCTAAGACAGATGTGGTACAACATTCTTCACTAAGCAGGATCTAGTGAGAGGGAGGGTAATGATAAAAATCAAATAATATATCCACAGCTAAAGCAACACCAAGCAATACAACGTTAAACTTAGCTTGTGTCAATGCTGCAACTCTTCTTAAAGTAGACCAGTATCTATTAAAATCTGTTCTGTTCACTCTACAACAAATCAGAGCTATATAACCCAAACATGATTTTAAACAAAATTATGGACAGAGTATTTTTAAAATCAGTTATCTTTGACTTAAAGGCAAAATGTGTTGAAAACCTGTAAATTAGTTTGCACCTTTCTCTTTTCTATTAATACTTGCAGGCTTGTTTTGGGCGGGATTTTAAATTTTATTCAAAACTCTCTGGTGTCCTTTCTTGAAAATAAAATTAAAATCCATAGCCAAATAAGAACAAAGACTGCAAAACATGCTAGTGTGCTGCTGGCTAAATGACGAGGCTAGTTTTCTGGCTGGGCAACTCTTCAAGAATCATTTTCTCTACTGCATGAAAGAGTTATTTATCACAAAAGTCCATGCAGTCAGAAGACAACGTGAAGAACTCGTGCCAAAAAGAAAGGCAGCATCAAATCAAAAACTGGCCTTCAGAGCTTGTACTGCTTTTCAAACCATTCCCGTTTGGAGCGCTAGAGCATTTCTTTAACGGGAGGAGTAAATCACCAGCCTCTGACACTGGGGGTACTCGCCTTTTCTCTTTCTTTTCTGCTCCGAATTTCCAAAGTCTGCAAGGTTTTAAGGACGTATTATATACAAATAACACCAGAGCATTGTGCTACGGTGTCTTCTTGTTTGTGGGAGTTGTCTTCCAGCTGTAACATAAAACTTTTGGGATTTCCATTGGAGCCAAGCAAGCCGGGGAGGGAGCGGAGCTGAGCGACAATGGGAATATCCGGCTCTGCCTCCCGCTGGAAAAAACAGCAACAACAGAAGGGGAAGGGAAGACTCCTGGACACTGTATGACAATTGTCCTGTTTCGGGCAGCTCAGGAAGAGGGAAGTCAGCCGAACAGCTCCACTGGTGATCTTTCTAAGCAAACTTTCCAAGCCGCTTAGCGAGGCGGCGAGAGGCTGCCACCCCTCCTGCCGCGCCTCCCTCATCGGCGGCTGAGCCGCTCCAGGGCGGCGATCCCGGCCCGGCTGACAGGACCCGCGGTACCCGGTCAGCCCCCGCTGCCGCCGCCCCCGAGCCTCCCGTGCCCCTCCGCGTCCCTCCGCACCTTTTGCTCAGAGGCCGGACCCGCACGGCTACCTTGACGTTGGCCATGGCTCGGCTCACGCCCAGCGGCTGCGGCCGCCCGCGCCCCGGCCCCGCATCCCGGGCGGGCCGGGGAGGAGCGGGAGGAGCGGAGCCGCCCGTCCCGGCCCGTCCCGCCCCGCCGGGGAGGGCAGGGCAGGAGAGAGCCCGGCCCAGGCAGCCCCCGCGGAGGGAAGGCTCGGGAACTGCCCCGGGCAGAGCAGGCGTGTCGGGGAAAGTCTGCCCCGAGCAGCCGTGCGCAGGCTCTCCAGCATCCAAACCGCGCTTTTCCGCCTGAGACAGCTCTGCCCGGGAGAGCGGCACCCCCGGAGAATGAGACGGTGGTTCCGCGCTCCTCCTCAAATTCCCTTTTGCAGTAAACCAGCGCGGGTTTTACCCAAGAGTTAAACCGGCCCGATTAAGGGTGATGCCTTTAAAGCATCACCAGGGACGAGCACTGTAAGCCCTCCACATGAATTTGACAGGAATTTAGGGAAGGCAAGTAACGCTTCCTTATCAGTGCTGAAGAAAAGGTCTCAAGTGTTTTAGATTCCTTTGAAAACATCCAGTCTTCATGTGGGTCGTACTTAGGATCGAAAAGAAAACTTTGAAACTTCCAAAGAACTTTAATTGAAATCAAGATCTAGTTGTTGCATTGACTAAAAATCACGGAAAGTTTTTAAAAATTTTATTTTAGAACACTGTCTCTGTCAGCTACTGATGTTACAGGAAGATGCAAGAGCAAGTAGCATTGGCATAAAGAAGATGTCGGGCTCAATAGGCAAGTCCTGTTTGATTTTGACAATTCCATTTGCCAATGCAAATTTTTAAATGGTCTTCTTGTTTTGCATTTCAAAATATGATAAACTGAGCTGTATCTGAATATCATATATGAGAGTTTTAGAGTCCTATGTTGTTTTTATAAACAACTTCTGTTTTAACCGATTTTTAACTGCTTCTTTGTACTTTATGTACAGTTCTTCTCATGAGACAGTTTGCCTTAAACTCCAGAAATGTTACATCTAAATGAAAAAGATACCATATTTCAGAAGGTTTCCCAAGTGAAGACTAGCATAGATCCTCAGGACCCAATACTCCATTCACCACAGAGATCCTAAAAATCTATTGAATTATATAGATTCAAGCTGTGAATCTAGAAGCTATGAATCACTGTATACTTCAATAGATTTATCCCTTTAAATCACACTAAAGAATTAATTGACACATCACTGGCAAATGGCAATTAGCTAAACTCAACCAACTCCAGTCAACTCTTCAAAAGTAGATACAGTAAAAGAAGAAAATATGCTCAACTCTTTGGGAAATGGCAAAACCAAATATTTCAAAGAGTTAAAATTAACAAATTGACTACAATGTTTTCATTGTGCTCTGAAATTATTAAATTGCAACAGCTTTAGTGTGCCTGATCTAAATCGTCACTGTAAGACATAGAGAGTGAGAGGCTAAGCCTAGAATAGATGTAGAAGACACTGATTGACAAAAAATCAGATTCAACTAGGTTGGAAAAGACTCAGCTCATTGAGTCCAGCCTATGATGACCAATTGCTCTGTTTTCTCCCATGTCACAGGATGTGCAAAGCATTTTCATTAAAAATGTCAGGTTCTTTGCAGTTTTGTGGAAGAAGACCTTGATTTCCACATCTGAAATAACAGTGACATGGGACTGTGGACTCAAATCCTCTAACGATGTATAGCAAGAGTTGACACAAAGACCCCATTAATGCTTGTGGGATTCAAACACCAGTTTATATTCTTAGAGTCTATCTAGTGACATTCTGCTTTAACCTAACTAAAATAATTTCTATCCTCTTAACTTTTCTCAGCAGCAGCAGCAGCAGAGGAACATCAGCTATAGCTTAAACAGTATGCTAGAGAATTGTTAAATTGGATGTCTTGCATTCACACTCTGCAGAATGGTTACAAACATTAAAATGAGATTCTCAGAAAAGTTCAAATATCAAATAGACCAAATACAAGTCATAAGAGAGTGTGCTCAACAAAGAGCCAAAGATTTCTTCCCTAATTCTGCTTTAAGTTTATATGCAATAATCAGATAAACTTGTGAACTTTGTGGTACTGAGCCACCCAGTGGTTACTTTGTGAAAGCAAAATGCTCTTATTTCAGCAACAAATCAACAGGTGGATGTTCACGTAACAGATGATACAACGGTAGAGAGGAGATAGAGAGGAATGCATCTACACCACTTCCGTCTACTCCGCATCCTGAGTACAAAACTGGGCACCCTCCAACTGTCCTGGATTACAGATGTCCTGCCACTGACATTGTGCCAGCCCATCTCTTCATGAGGGCTCCAAACTGGGACAATCAATGGTTTTGATAAACTGTCAATCTTACTCATGGAACAAGAGTTTTATTCTAAGTGGGAGACATAAAATTAGGCAAACAACAGAAAAAGAGAATCTGAAGAATATATTTATCACTACCATTGAAGTATGGTTTGCAAATCAGTAGATCTGCCATATATTAGCAAGTCCATTTCCTGCTTTCCCACAAAACCCTATCAGTCATAATAAACTGTAATTTAAAACTAATTTAATTTCTTGATTTGGAACTCCTATAGAAGCATAAGCTTGGACCTAAGACTTTTCTCTGTAATTTTAATTATAGGATTTTGTAACAAAATTAAAAGCAATAAACTAACCTTTTGAAATCTAATGCTTTTATTAAAGTTTTATGACAACATACAAAATACAGTGCTTTATCAAGATGCTTACAAAAATTAATAAAGATACTATAGCAAGTGCAAAAAAAATTGAAACAATTTTCCATTGAAGATACAGGTTCCAAGGGACTCCTATCCAACTATTTCCCAAATTAACTCTTTAACAGGTTTCTCAGTACCCTGTCTTCCTAGGAACATTGTCCTTTTTTTTAGTAAATAGTTGGAGAACTGTTATCTAATAACAGAAATATAACAAATATAACTACCTACAAAGTCTCTGTTGGATTAAAAGAGACCTATGTTGCAGTGTTCACAGCAGACCCCAAGAGTGTGGTTCTTTGAGTAATCATCCTATTTGAGGAAAAGGATTTGTTAGGTTAAAGATAAGCCAAAGTCCAAGTCAGCAGTATTGCATACATTGTTAGAATACACTTCCTTTTGCAGTTCTTCCCATTTCAGTATTTGCTCTGTCAGCTGCTCCAATTCTATCATGAGCACTTCTGTTTTTGACAAAGTGGTGTCCTGAAACAGAAAAGGGTTGGATTTAGTCTCTACATCCTGTCAGTCTATCAGCACATAGAAGTAACCTAAACAACCAAACAGCATTGCATTTTTCATGCTGGAGAAGACAGCTGGTTCAATTCTTTTACTACTCACCATATTGTTCATCATATGTGGTATCTGAGGGATGCTTCTCACAGACTGCAAATGGCTTTCAAGCTTCTCAATGAAAGTCACAGCTTCAGTCAACAGCTCTACTATAGACCTGTAACCAAAAATGAGCTCAAAAGTTGTGCTAAACAACAAGAATTTAATACTTAAAGTTCTTTTCCATTCTTAGTCCCCTTTTACAGCTTTATGCAAATTCCTAAACATCTGATTAATTTTTCTGCAATTACACTTGTATGACTCTTAGCAACAAGCAGGGCAGGAATTACAGAAGTGAACTCCTTCAGTACCTGGGCTAGATTTTTGGACTGAAAGAAGAAGGACTATACTTTTAAAACATGCACTGTGCATGTCTGGAAATCAGTCACGTTTAGTTCCAAGCAAGCAGCAGTGGAACAAAGACACCCAGTGCCAAAGTAACAACTCCTGCTTGGGAGAAGCATAACAAATGCAGCACGTAGAAGATTTGTTTAAAACAATAAATCACAACTTATTCTGTACACTTCTAAAGACAAGACCAATAACCTAAGTAAATATTCATAAAATATGTATCACTACCTTGCTATGAATTCATCAATGGGTAAGCTACCTGCTTTTAGCTGAGGTTTTGCTACCATTTTTTATGTCTATTTTTATCAGTGGAAAATTATTGAAAACATATGATTTTTACTGTCTGTTAGTTCAAATTAATTGGACCTCCTGCAAACAAGAAAAATTATTTTCTGTGTACCTACTTGTGATAAGTAGCCTCAATAGGCAGGCTTTCTTGACATCTGTGTTTGATCAACCTCTTTCTGAGATCCCTCTTCTCTTTCAGTATGGCTTCCAGGTGCCTGTTCATATCTTGCAAAATCTCACACTTTTTCCCTATAAAATAAAATTGCAACGTTGAACCTATTGTCCTGATAAAACAAGAGCAAAATTTCTCCTGAAGACAGAAAGGAAATTACTGATCTACTGAAGTGGACAGCTTACATTCAAGAGACATTAATCAGAATGAGTACATGCTGATACTAAATTATATATGTTCCAACAAAAGCCAAATTCACAATATCTACTTTTTAGAGATTGATGTAATTGCCTATAGTTTTAAGTAAATTCTCTGTAAGATAAAGTCAACTATACAATTGCACTGAAGTATCACAACAGATTTCACTGGTCTAGCACAACAGTAGCAAGCTAGAATGTTTTTAAGCACAGAAAAAATCATAGTGGACAGAGTGTGCAATAGTAAAGAAATCAATGCACGTACTCTCCAGTTGTTAAATTAAAAATGTAGTAAGTTTGAGGGGATAGAGATGCAACAGAAATACACTGAGTTTCTGGAAAAGAAGCAGAGTAGCACATGCAGGTCAATGGTTACTGATGATCTCAGAACTAATGATGCACTGACCCTGGGGAGATGACCACACCTCCCACACTGTTTTGGAGAATGAGTTACACACAGACCTTCTATGAGACAGCAGAGTGCAAGCTCCACTGGTATGGAAACAAGCTTTAGGTGTTAATAAAACACCTACTACCTCTAACAAGTTATTCAGAGATGACTGCTGCAATAACTTCTAGAAGTGTCATGTACTCAGACTCATTAATCTGCTGCTAATTTAAGACTCTTGGTTTTTCTATGGTACAACTGCACTTACCTAAGTAAAAATTGTGAGTAATGTCTGCTGTCTCATTCTCCAACTGCATCATTTCAGTTTTCAGTTTTATCTACAACAGCAATAACATCAAATGAAAATGCATTTTTAACATACTTATTCAGACACTGTTGAGTCTCCTGGGGTGGAGGAGGAAGTAAAAAGGGAGAAAGTGGCAGCATAGGGAGAGCAAAAAGAAAAAGAGGGCGAGCATTAGAACAAGAACATGTTGCCCTGCTCTCTGGAGAATTTCTACTACTAGGTGGGACTTTTATGGTCAATAAGAAAAAGACAGTTGAAAAAGACCAACCTAAATAATTTGGAGATTTGTGCTGGAAAAGACAGATCCTGCAATTCATTCCTAAACCACAGAATGTATGATAGAATGGCTTGGGTTGAAAGGGCCCTAAAAAATCATCTAGTTCCAAGCCCCTGCCAATGGGCAGGGATATCACCCACCAGACCAAGTTGCTCAGACCCCTCTAACCTGGCCCTGAACACCTTCAGGGATGGGGCACCCACAGTTTCTCTAGGCAACCTGTCCCAGTGTCTCATCACCCTCACCGTAAAGAATTTTTTCCTTAAAACTAATCTAATCTAATCTAATCTCTGTTATTTTAGTTTAAATCCATTCTCCCTTGTCCTAGCATTTTCTGCTTGTGGAAAAAGTCACTCTCTCTCTTTTCTTAAACCCCCTTTAAGTACCAGATGGCTGCTGAACAATCCCTGCTCTCTGAGTCTGTTTTTGTAGGAGAGTTGTTCCAGCCCTTGGATCATCATGGCTCTCCTCTGGAACTGCTCCAACAGGTTAACTTCCTTCCTGTCCTTAGGATCCCAGACCTGGACACAGCACTCCAGGTGGGGTCTCACAAGGGCAGAAGAGGAGAATCCTCTCCCTGGCCCTGTTGGCCACACTGCTTTTGATGCACCCTAGGATGTGGTTGGCTTTCTGGGCTGTGACTGCACATGGCCAGGTCAGGTCCAACTTTTCATCCATAAGAAACCCCAAGTCCTTTCTCCACGGTGCTGCTCCAAATAAGTTCATCTCCCAGCCTGTACTTATGTCTGGGATTGACCTGACCCACATTTATTCTTGTTGAGGCTCATGAGGTTCTTGTAAGCCTGCTTCTCAAGCTTGTCCAGTTCCTCTGGATGGCATCCCATGAATCCCATCCTTCTGCTGTATCCAGTGCTCTTCTTTTGCCAATTCCTTAATCACGGAATAGTCTACCCTTCAATCCTACTTATATATCTTACAAAGCAGTTTCATAGTCTATGTAATGTCTAAACCAACATTACAAAATACAAGGCAAAGGCCTAAAACCAGTCTCGATTAAAGCTGTACAAAATGTCTGAGGTTACTGCCTGCTAACCAATAAAATTGCTTAAAAAGAGACACATTTTTGAGTACTGAAGTAAACTACAAATTATCCTTCATTGTTCAGTTTCTTGAAAAAAATTCAGGTAACACTTTAGTCAAACGTGCAGCCTACTGAATCCTTCTACTTATGCCTTAAAATTTTGTTTCACAGTTTTGTTTTCTTTATGACAACTCAATCCACTGGAGGAAAAAATGCCAACTGTTAAACAGCTGAACTGTTAACAAATCCTTCAAAACGTGAAACACCGTGGCATGTAGCAAGCAACCAATTTCATCGGGGAACTCTACTACCTCCAGGTATTGAAGTGTTGAGTGTACACTGACAATAGTAAAGGCTGTACCTCATTAATTTCAGCTTCCATCTTTACCATTTCTTCCATCTCTGCGAATTTTGCAAAGCATGGTGCTCTTCTACAAGTTAAATCCAAGGTCTCCTTAGAAAGTAAGACAACAGGAAAAATGCAATCAGCTGCAAGAACGTACAGGGCAAGTGCTCCATAATGGCTTGTAGTAGTTTAAAGCTGCTGCTCTCCCGCGCTCGGCAGCACGGCCCAGCTGGCGAGGACGGCGCTACCGGCAGCGCTGTCCCGCTGTCCCCGGCGGTACCTGGCTCACGGCGCCCGCCGCCACGCAGCGCTCCAGCAGCGCGGCCGCCGCCGAGCGCTCCCCGGGCTGCCCGGGCGCGCTGCCGCCCTGCTCCTCATCGCTCTCCGCATTGAGGCACGAGCTCCAGCTCCACTCCAGCTCCAGCTCGGCATCGCTATCCAGCTCGGAATCGGAGCTGAGCTCGGGCTCAGCCTCCTCGCGGGGCCGGGGGCTGGGGCTGTCGGCCGCCACGGGCGGACGCCCGGTGTCCCGCAGGACTGGGGAGCTCTGGGGGGCCGCCATGGCGGGCGTGGCAGGAACGGCGCTGACACGCGTCCGGTTCCGGGCGGGCGCTGCGGGAGCGGCGGTTCTGGAAGGGCGGGGCGCGGGGGACGGGCCGGGGCTCCGCCGCCGCGGAGCGTCTGCTACCGGCGCCCGGACAGGTTGGTTGGGCCGAGCCGAGCCGAGCCGAGCCGAGCCGAGCCGAGCCGAGCCGAGCCCAGCGGCTCCCGGCGCTGCGGGGGTCGGGGCCGGAGCAGCCGGGTGGGGTTGAGGCGGTGGGACCGCGGCCTGCTGCGGGTCACGGCTGGCCTCGCCCCTTGCCAGGCGGCCCGCGGCGGCGGGAGCGCGTCTCCTTTCGCCGCTGCTTCCGGGCTGTCCCCCAGGTTTCGTTCCCCACCGCCCGGTGCGAACCCGGCACTAATCCCGGGCCTGTGACCCGTGCGCCCTGGGATTAAACCCCGCTGGGGTTACGGAGGTGGGTGTCGTGTCTCTGCTGATAGGCATGGAAGAGTCGTTCGTTCTCTAAATAGAGTAAAGGTCTCAAGAAAACCCAAATAAAACAGTAGCTGTGTCGGCAGGCCAGCGCTGGTAGGTGCCACAGAAATCACAGCCCATCTCCGTGGAGAATCTCCTTACGCTGCGGAGCCTCGAAAGAGGGAAAATACAGAAATGTGCAGTTTTCTCACTTAGTTTTTACTGTGTTTGTTTCATAGCTTCAGTAATCCAACTGCTATAAGGAAGACACCTTAATCTAGGTACACCTGGGTAAGCCTAGGTAAACCTTTATACTTCCAGGCTTTAGTTATGAGGGAGATGAAAACACAGCAGTGAAATGGTTCGTTGTATCAGAATGCTTGTAGTGTTGGGGACAGTGCACGTAAAATGACTTTTTAATTTGCTTTATCACAGAGACTTTGGATTGCAGTTCTCTAGCACAGAGTAAAACTGGCTGACACCATCACTTGAACTCCGTGTACTTCACAGAGAACTGTTAGGATGGGAAATAGTGCACTAAAAGCCCACCTGGAGACAGCACAGAAAACTGGTGTGTTTCAGCTAACAGGAAAGGGACTTACTGAGGTAATGTACTGGGAGGGGAAACATGCCTGTTTGTGTGTATGACTGACATTTGGAGAGAAATTCACACTTGTGGTTGTAATGCACTTGCATACTTTCATGTATTTCTTATAAGCAGTCATGAAAAGTATTTCAAGTTTGGGGTTTTTTTTTCCAGTTTTTCTTGCCTTGTCTTCTGATTGACGATTTATCTGTCAGGGCACTTGTATGAGCCTATGCTTTACAGTGCACATGTGTTCAAGAAATACTAGCTATGATGTTGTGCTTTTAGAAAATGGCTGTAAACTTGAGGGGGGAAATAGGAATTTTATAACAATATTATAACTTAGAAAGATACTCCACAATTTGTCACATTTAGGTATTTATGCTGTATTTCGTTGTAGCCATATGAATAGTCTGTTCATTGGGCTGGTAGCAAGCATCCTGAAAGTTTATTATGTTGGAAATTATCTTAACTTAGACACAACTGCAGAAAAAACCGGAATGTCCTGGAACCATAAGTCAAGCAACAATTCCCAGCCAAAAATAACTCTATATTATAATAAGTTTCCAAGCCTTTTCTAACATATCTTCTTCCACTGTCCTACCTCCTCTCTTCACTTTTTCACTATCAAAGGAGGATCAAAACCAATGGCTTATTCACCAGGACTCCTTGATGGTGATTATCAGGTTTTCATTTTATTCACCTGAGTGCCAAGACTCAGTACCAAAGTGGTACAGGATGTAAATAAGAATAAGGGAAAGGATATACGTAATTATTTAAAAAGGAAAGCAGGAGAAAATTTTTCACATCATACTCTGCTAAAATATAGAGTTATTAACTGGCTGTAGAGTATTTTAAATGATAGGCATGTTTAAGAGAAACACATAAGAGGATGAAAATGTAATTTTTTAAATTTTACTTATTTGGATGAAAAACTACTGCTTCTAGATATTAGTGTTTTATTTATACCACCTTTCCCCTCCCCAGATGAAAAAATATTTTAAAAAATATGTGTTAAACAAATTTGCTAATTACACTGTGGTGATTGGACATTGTGATACACATGACAGTATGTAACAGGAGACAATTAAAATTTTAACTGTACGACTTGAGCATTCAAATTGTATCAGCTCTTTAAATACTGTATCTTTTTTTCCCCCAATAGTTTCCTGAAGATCTGCAGAAGTTAACAAGCAACTTAAGGACAATAGACTTGTCGAACAACAAAATAGAGCTCTTGCCACCTCTCATTGGAAAATTTTCCTTTTTGAAGAGCCTTGCTCTAAACAACAACAAACTGAGTATGCCTGCTAATTAATATCTCCACTGATTTTCAAAATAATAACTAATTTTCTCTATCAAAACCTATATTTAATTATTTAACTCTCACAAGATGTAAATGGGGAGTTTAGTCACCTAAACTGAAATCTTTGGAATTCATGTACAGGATAAAAACCCCTAAATCATAAATTCTACAAAACTAATAATGCTGCTTAGTATATTATCAATTTTACAATGACACATGAGTACTTAAAGCCATAGAGGTTTTGTGCTGTCACTTAATCTGACTTGAGGATTTAACAGTGCCAGATGGTTTAGTACTTGCCTGGAGAACAGGTAATGAAGAGGGCATGTAGACAGTGTTGCTGGCCATTCAGCTGTTGTTACTGTTTCTGTTAAGCAAACATCCATCATTATGGAAAAACCACAATGAGGAAACTAGGGGTTTTATGCATTAATTATGCATATCTGCCTTTTTGAAAGAACAAAGATAATTTACAAACCTGATTGACTCTGTAGTGCAGCTCAGGGGTGTTAGAGGTTATACACATGTGTAGGTGTAAAGAGGGATGAATAGATGTCAGCAGACCTTACCTGGTGGTGTTTGTATGCTGTTTTGACACTCCTAACTTACTTCTATAGGTTGAGTAATACCTTTAAAGGGCAAAGGTATAAATTTTGTGGTATTTCAAGTGTCATAGAATGCACTGGCAGAAGTAAGGACTAACATAAGTTAGTAAGGACTGTAACTGACAGGTTAAAATCTTCAGAACAGTGATTTCAGACTGTGATTTGAAGGTCTGCCTTGTCTGCAGTTTATTTTTAATGCATTTATGGATGATGGTTAAAAAGCACATGTTGTCTGTGGGCTTAAGTTTCTATGCAGGGATCTGTGCCTTCACTGGAAATTGGGGAGGAGTTCAGTAGTGAGCAATTGCTTAATATAGCACTGTTCTCCCTGCAGAAGCTTATTTGAATTAAATGGGTATCAATGTTTACTGCTCTTGAGGTCATACGTTTTTCTGTCATTTTTCTCTAGCTGCTTTACCTGAAGAGCTGTGTAAACTGAAAAAACTGGAAACACTACACTTGAATGGCAATCACTTGAGGCAGCTACCGGCTGCATTTGGACAACTTTCAGCTCTCAAAACCCTGAGCCTTTCTGGAAACCAGCTTCGGACTGTGCCCACACAACTCTCTGGTCTTCGCCATTTGGATGTGGTAGATCTTTCAAAAAACCAGATCCAGAATGTCCCTGACAGTGTGGGAGAACTGCAGGCTATCGAACTCAATTTGAATCAGAATCAGGTATGGTAACTGAGATGTTGTGGGAATGTAGATTTAGGACTTCGTACAGCCATGGAACATAAGATGAGACCATCAAAACTTTATAATTAAAAGACATCTCCTGGACACAACCCAAATGAGGAATCATAACTAGATTTTGTGTACCAATACATCCAACTGCCTGATTTGATGAACAAAAAAATCCTGAATTTAGTCATGCAGAAAAATATTTGAACAGTTCTTGAGTAGGAATGTGATAAAGAGATGTGTAGGTTGCTTGTCATGATGGAATAAAAAAAGTTATTTTGATTTTTGATAATGTGTTACTTATGCATTGCTTTTAAGTACTTGCTATTAATGTAGTTTATATTTACAATATGGTACTTGTTCTGTGTAAGTCGGAAACAGAGCACTTAATAATTATTGATCACTACCATTTTAATCCCATTTCTCTTTTCATTTCCACAAGATTTCCCAGATCTCAATGCAGATCTCCCACTGTCCACGGCTCAAAGTCTTGCGTTTAGAAGAAAATTGTCTAGAACTCAGCATGCTGCCTCAGAGTATCCTCAGTGATTCCCAGATCTCACTGCTTGCAGTAGAAGGCAACCTCTTTGAAATCAAGAAACTCAGAGAACTGGATGGTTATGACAAGGTTCGTGTTTTGTTTTGGGGTATTTTGTCTTTTTTTAAGAAACTCCTGGTGAAGTCCTTACTCAGATTACTAAGAATTTAGGTTGGTGAATAAAAGCACCAAATAGTCCATTGGTGGTGTTATTGCTACTGGATTCATAACTAACCTCTGAAAACATCTCCAGGAGTTCTTCAAAGATAACTTCCTTGTAGGATTCAGGGTCAGTGTCCTTTCATCAGCATCTTTTGAAGGGTAGCTAATAATGACAAGTGTGTCCTCACGTTGATGCGACAAAAAATAAAGGGTGCTTTGAATTACACAGCATTCATAAAGTATTTAATATTAGTTCATCCTTAACACCAGAGATCTGACCATTAATCTGAATTGCAGCAAATGCCAGAAATGTTTTGTTTAAAATTAAAGCTCTAATATCTATGCCTGGCATATAAAAATGTGCTTTAGATGCAGACTGCTTTTGAGTCTGAGAGCAGAAGCTCAGCTGCTTTTAGTAGTAATGAATCCTCTATTAATTTCTGAAAAAATCATAGATTTTTTTTTGTTTTCTTTGTAGTACATGGAACGGTTTACAGCTACAAAGAAGAAGTTTGCATGATCACTATTCTGACCCTTTTATTACTAATAAGAAGACTTAGACTAGAAGCATCTGCTTCACTGACTTGAACCAAGACCGATGAAGGAAATGATCAAAGTACTCCTCTTCTAGTAGTCTGAAACAGCCTGTTAAGACCACATTGAATAAACTTGAACTAGAGAATATAGGTATTGAACTGATGAACCTGCCCAGGGGCCAGTTTTGATTTTTGTGCCACAATAGCTTTTAACACAGTACATGTTCTCCTTTGTCAGGGCTTGTTCTTTCACAGAGAAAGGGAACAAGCATTTCAAAGTTGCCAGTTCCCTTTTGTCAGGAAGCTGGCTGATTTGTAAGAGGATTATTTCTTCTAGAAACATTTTTCCATGATAGCACATGGAAGTTCTACCACCAAAGCACTGTATGTCTTGCATTAAGCACTATTCTGCAGAGAACTTTTACAGATAAGGTTTTAGTTTACAACCTAAGTTTTTTTTTTTTTTTTTTTTTTAATGAAGCACAAATAGTTGTGGTTAAGTTAAATGTTTTATTAACAGCTTCCAGTGTACAAATTGTGGCTTGAACATCCTTAATTTATGTTTTACTCTACAGGCTTTCTTTTCCCATAAGCAAGAATTGCACTACAGTCCATTTTTGCTTGAGCTGTATCAAATAAAAATTAGGTTCATCTTCAGTGTATTCAGTAAAAATGTATATTGCTAGAAAATATATCCTTGCACTGACTCCTTGTATACAGACTAATGCTGAAGGTTTTAGTCATCAGCCCACTGCTGCTGCCTTATTACCAAAAGCACCTAGAAAGAGCTAAAAATGTATGCAATTATGTAACTTATACTGAAAAGGAAAATGTACTTGTATATTTTAGTAAATTATTTTCAAAAAATCAGTTCAAATTTATTTGGTGTAACTGTTGTCATTTTATTTAGTAGTACTAAGATGTCACTGAAAGCCCTCACTTAGCTGCTTGAGTCTGTCATAATTATGGGTGTAATGTTGAAGTGTAGCTGTTGTTGGTAACAGCTACACTTCAACATTACACCCATAATTATGATTAGCAGTAAGTGTTTCTTGTGTGAGATGCACAGAGAGGTATTTATTTCCCTGCCCCTGTTGCCATTTTATTTCAGTTCTTACACAGTAATACCAAGAAGAAGAGTGTTCTAGGGGACATCAGCTCCTTATTCAAAGGATGGATGCAATTCATCATTTAACAGGGAACCAGTTGTACTTAAGATTCCCCATTCCAGCTATTATTTAATAAAAAACCTAATAGCTTCTTGCCAGAGGTAGCTGACAGCTGACCATGTTTATGAGACTACTTTGTTTTGGAAGGCATAACTAGGGAAGTGCTTTAAGAACACTTTCATCTTACCATAATGCGAGACCCAGTATAGTTAGAAATCTATTCAGCTTCATACTAATTGATTCCACAGATTAGGACATGCAAATTGAATAGTGAATAAAGCCTCCACACTTGTTCTAAATTTTAGCTTCTTCTACTTGATACCGAAACCCCATTTGAAGTACTAGTTTTTTTTTCCTAGAGCTTAGCAGTGCATGAAACATCAACAGAACAAATTAGCAGTTAGCAGATTCCCCCTTTGCATTCACCAGAGGAGTGATCTTCATCAACATGTACAAACTTGGCAATACTGTGCTGCAGTGGCATTTTGATTTTACAGTTTTTTAACTGAAAGTATCTGTGCTCAGAGATTTAAACGTGCTTCTTTGCTTCTCTCATTTAAATGTGTTTATCAGGAGTCTTCTTTTCTACTCAACAACAATGTGCAAGAAGAGATGGTAGAACAGAACTGTTGAAAATTATGGAATTAGCATTGCTATAAAAAAAAATCTTATAATTGTGGGAAGAATTTCAATAAATCAGTATTTCTCTTTGGTGATTTACTGGTACATTTAGAAACCTTTCAATTGCTCATTGTTAGTCTCATTTGCTGCTTGGAGTTATGACAGCTATCAAGCTTTTTTAGAGCAAAATAGAGAAAGCACCATGTAAAATACTGATTGGAGCCAAGTTAGTCCTAATTACCTAAACTTGTTCCAGAACAGAGGAAGACATATTTCTGTTGCAAGGAAAAAATAACTGGCTGATACCTTGCCTGTTTTAACTCACAGCAATGAACTGTGACTAAGTCACATAGTAGAATGCTGTTCTAGGCATTTCAGCACTCTAACCTATTAGTAGTTTTATATTGGGACTTTGTGTTTTCCCTTCTCATCACCCCACCCTGCCACAAGTGAAGCTATAAACCAATTTTATTTCTGTGCACAACTTTGCTTGCAGCTTTTTAATTTTGGAATTACTGAGGTAAAAACCTTACCCTAGTTAACAACATAAACAATTTGTGTATTTTCAGACCTACATCCCTTGCTCTTTAACTTTCCATTGCAGTAAGACACTTATTTCATCCATCTTCACCAGCATTTAGACACTGCATTACTTTGAGTGCATCAAAGGTGAATTAGCAACTGCAGGTCATCATATGGTGTGAACAGTGAGTTGTTTCAGCCTTCACAGAGGTGACTTCTGCAAGTAGCTGTACAAGCAGCATGTGCTGCAGTTCATAGTACACTTACTGCTCTGCTAAAAAGCTGTCTTTCATCAAGGAGTAGGCTAGCTTGGATTTACCAATTATTGTCTTTAAAATGTGGAAAGGGAATGAAATTTTCAAATGGAGGACAGAGCTGAACAAACACTCCAGAAAGGGGATATGGTCAATCAAAACTGAAATTGAAACATCCAGAAAATTTGAAATAGAGTGACTACAACCAACTGTACTGAGATGAAATTGGGTCTAGGGAAATAGACCAAAAGTTGTGAAAATTAATCCTTTTGATATCCCTAAAATCAGGAAAGAAAGGGAAACAAAGACAGAAGAAAAACAGAAGAATTGAAATTGCAGGGGGAAAAAAACCAACCTGACACCCACGGGACATGTGCTGCCTCCTCCTAATAGTTATGTAAGCAGGCTGTCCCTAGCTTCTTTTCTGTGTTACTGGTAGATATTAGATAGTGTATTAGAAGTACTTCTTTCAAGTTCTTCCCAGGTATGCTAGTCTCTCTTGCAGCTCAGAACTGTTGCAAGTCAACAAAAGACTCTACTTCCCCCCATACCTCCTTCTCCTTAAGAGTGTTTTGGGAATCTGAGGCTGTGGTACTAGAGAAAATACAATTTAAATTGCCTCACAAATGAAATTGCATTTGAAGAAGGTTAAATCACATAATTTCATCTACTGGACTAGTTATTTGCTAGGTATCTGTTACCAGTACTTAACTAGAAAGTTTTAAGTTATTTTACTTTGTTTTATTTACATCCTCAAGTATACTGCCACATATGTCATGGTCTTTCAAAGAAGAGATGGACACAGTTCATAGTCTGCATCTAGGAGATGATTATGCAGGGATCAAAACCAGAGTGTTAAAGACCACAATATTCCTCTCCTCCCAACCACACCTATTTTTTTTTTAGCACTGGGATTTCTGTGAAATAAAAATAGATGAGGAACTTCCTAGTTGCATAATAGCAAATAGTTCTGCCGAGTCTTTCAAGGACAGGAAACCAAACAAAGACATTTCTAGAGAAAATAGTTTTAAAACACATTCAGTTATAAAAGTATGTATTTTTGTGCACAATATATAGTTTAACAATCAAAAGCAGAAACTGTAAACCTTCATTCTTAATAGCATTTACACATACAAAGATGTACAAGTGTTGATTTCATACCATAGATATGGAAATTAAGCATCTATTCTAGAGACAACAGTAAGACATCCAAGAAGCAAACTGTTTTTGACTAACATAAAGGCACCAACTCCCTCACAGATTTGCTGCATCACAAAATAGTATTGATACTCAGATAATACTCAAGAGTGTCAAATTATTTTGTGTGGTATTCACTGCAATATTATGGTTTTGATATCCCAGCATTTTATCAGCCAACATGCTCATTTATTGGCAGAGATTAGACAAGTCAAGAACAAGAACTTGCAACAGCAAGGGAGTAAAACATTCTGATGTTTGGAATGCCCAAATGCTACAGAGCAGGCTTGCATTGCATAAGCAGAATAAGGTAACCACTTCAGTCTTCTGTTCCAGGAGACAATCATAATTAAATAACATATACTTTTGCTTTCACAGCTAGCAGCAAATATTGCTTAAATTAATCTGAAGTTTTTAAGAAGGAAAAAAGGGCATACAAAGTCTCTATGAAGGTGGCTGCTTGAAGTTTATTATGCAATGTTCTTCTTTGCTACCTGCATGTTTAAGCATACTATCTATCTTAATTTACCATCTGGGTAGCTAGTGAGCTTTTGAAATTCAGTAGCATTCCAACAATTACCGGAAGCTTGAGAGGAGCCAACCCACACTACTCAAGTATCTAGTCCCCTAAAAATGACTTTACCTTATCCACAGAAGGCAAACTGCCACTGGCCTATTTTTACATGCAGCTGCCCCATCCTTTGGTCGGTTGGTTGGGTTTTTTTGTTTGGTTGGGTTTTTGTGGGTTTTGTGCGTGTGGTTGTTGGTTTTGTTTCTTTTTTCTTTAAATATCAAGTTGTCCTGGGACTCAAGTGAAAATATACTGGTAACACTGACTGTTATTTCTACTAAAAAGAAAATAGAACACATAAAAAACACTGTCCTGCATTTTTGTGGATTAGTGTCATCTCTGACTCTGGGATTCAATATTAGTGGCCACAGGGCATTTGTGGACTTCAAAAAAGCACGCCATAATGCTATTAAGTTGTAATTCTTCATCCAATCAATTTGGTTTGAAGATGTTTGCCATCCAACACTGAGTACCACAGGTTAGTCCAAAGCATCATTTTCAACTTTAAAACTGGCATAATATATTGCTGGGTGGAGTAAAAGTAATCTAAGTCACTTAGAATTTAATTGTTATTAAGATTTGAAGAAAATCTTTTTATATTACAGTAAAACCAAACTATTTTTCTTCACAGGTTTACCTCACTTGGTCAGAAACTTCTCTATCCTGCAACAGAGTAAGAAAATTTTATTTGCAAGCAACTTGGATATGTAAGATTTCCAATTGCCAGTCCCAATGTCTTCAATAATAAACCAGTCAGGAATCTATTTAGAACTAGTTTATTTACAACTAGCATACAGTTTATAAATAGCTACTACTTCCTCCAGACTTGTGACAAAGAAGTTTCTCAATAAGCTTCTCTGGTTTTGGTAGGTTTTAGAAGCACCCCCAAAGTCACTGCTGAGAACAAACTCTGAACCAAATCTCAATCATTATTTTGCACTGGAGAAAGGCATAAACTGAATTCCAGTGAAAACTGGCCAAAAGAATAAGATATGGGATGCAAGCAAACTGCATGCTTTTCTACTCAGTTTCTTCCAGTTCAGATGCCTCATTCCAAAACTTCAAAGTTAGCTTTTAGATGAGAGGTGTAAAATTTTCCATCAAATAAATACCTTAGGGAGATAGTTTTATCTTCTTCTACTTGTGTGCATGGGGCTTAGATCAGATATGTATATACACACAACAAATATTATCAGAACAGTGCAGCATGATTGATTAGTCATGGCATCCAAACTGATGGCAATTTACAGTAAAGAAATGGAAACCTGTATATCCCTCTGGCTACCATTACCTTAAAGTTCCTGTGGTTAGGAAGTGTTTGAAAGCCCTCAACCCTCAAGTTGTAAGTGGGTTGAGGGCTCTCTTCAATTCTGTGATCCACAAATTCAACTCCAAAGCAATCATGTGGTTTGGATTGTAAAACTATGGTTAGATGCTAGAGATACAAATCAGACAACATTCACCTAGTCCCTATTTTAGTGAAGACACTCAACTTATGAGGTATTTCAAACAGTGCAAAGTGCCCTCTCCAACTTTCCGCAACTATGAATTTAGGTTATCAGCTTGTTCAACTTAAATAAAGGACTGAATTTCTGGTGAAGGGAAGAGGGAAAAAAAAAAAAAAAAAAAGAAAAAAAAAAAAAAAAAAAAAAAAAAGAAACTGGGAAGAGGAATCAAATATGCAAGAAAAAAACATTCTCAAAGCCCTAACACTTTTAGCCCTGAGCAGTTTAAAGAAAGTGAAGGCAGATGAGTAGAAGGAAGTTGGCTGCTTTCTTGGAGTCAAGGCCATGTTTACATGAAGCAATAAAAGAAAACTAATCCCTACAGAAGGGGTACTGCTTCATTTGTCCCAGCCCCTCTTATTTCAGAATAGAAGTTTCACAGATTCATGAATATGGTGGTTTGCAGCTGGAGAGGCTGTCATTGAACAATGACAGCAGGCTTTAATTTTCAATTAGTTTCTTGGCTCTGATGTTCGCTTGCTCAATGCGTTCCCTGTTTGTATCGGCCTGAAAGAGAAATTCATAGGTCATTTGCAGACTGGATGCAAAACAATTTAAAAATTCAAGCTGACATGAACTTCTGAATCACAATGTCTCATCATTGTAGTAGAGAGAAGGGGAGCAACATCTATATGCTGGAAGTAATTTTTTTTCCCTAGAGAGCATATGCTGTCAATTTTGGCAGAAAAAAAACCAAGAGAAAAAGGTTTTACTCTTTATCTGACTTTCAAAACACAGCAGCTTGCCTCAGCTGGTCAGGAAGCATGTTAACAAAACAAGGGAATAAAAATTCTCTCCCAGTGTTTAGACATCTTATGAACCTCTACAGAGCAACAAGGTTGTTCTGAACTGGAAATAATAGTCAAAACCAGGCCTATGGGCATGAAGTCAGATTTATTCTGCTTAGTGCAAATCCACAGTTTTCATTCACATCCCCTCCAATGTACTAGTGCTGTAACAATATGGTATTTTAAGAACAAGCTTTAGACTTTACTATTGTTTAAAGATCAAAAGTCAGGTCACAGTATTTTGGTTGAACAAGTGCCAAAATATAATTTTACTGAAAGCTATGATAAGGAGTTTATAAGTAATTCCCCAATGATGCAGTGTGCTGTGGGGAACAGGCAGGAAGTGTAATACACACAAAACCAGCCTCTGCCCTCACTGTGAGTGAAACTCCTCAGAAGCTCAAGCAGTGCCAAGTATTAGCACAGGTTAATGTGCCAAATATTAGCTATTTCACACCTTTGTCTTGAAATGGGCTGGGCAGAGCACACTTGCAGTTCAAGTCCTTCCCTCCCATTCCCTCCTTCCCTCCCATTCCCTCCTTCCTGCCTTTCAGGTCCATGGGAGGGGAGGGACAAAAACCTACTATGGAAAAGGGAGACTCTAATCTGTTAACAACACTTTGGAAACACTAATCTAGTTACTAGATCTTCTTCTAAGAAAAATCCAGTAATATAAGTTCCATTACGGGTTTCTTCAGACTAGGAGTCCTGCATAGTACTACCAAAAGTCACCCAGTCAAGCCTATTTCCCAGGTGAGTCACAATTCTTAAAAAAAATAGAAGAATCAGTTCCAGTCTGAAGTGAAACTCTTTGTTTCTTTGTTTGGAGATTTAGAGACAACATTTGGTTTGGTTTTCATACTGTTCACTACATTTAAGAAGTTATCAGCATAGAAGGATTAATTTAAATATCCTAAGACAGGTTGCCAATCTCAAAGCCAGGAATTGCACTTCCATTTTTATTCTGGTCTGCAAAGCAATTCTAACTTGTATACACCATATTTTAATAATTAGTAAGCCTTGATCAGCAAGATTTATTCAAATCACTAAACCAAAAGAGCATCAGGCCAAAAGATGCTTGAATCTACTAGAAAAACTATAACTAAAAACAGTAATTCCCACTTGCAGTTTATTTGACCAGGCAGTTTTCAGTCTGCTTTATAAGTTATAAGAATTTAAAAAGAGGTGTGAAATTCTTATAACTTTATAAGTTATAAGAATTTCACACCTCTTTTTAAACTCCAAGAAATTTTCTAGTTTACTTCAAACTGTCTGACTTTTTTAATATGGTAATCAGATGTGCAGTTTCAGGGAACAGTTAAGGCATCCTCCATATAATTATGTTGATTTGCTTTATCAATACTAAATTACTAGACAAAATTGAGCTGCTGATACAGGTGCAACCAGCATTTTTGTCAAACCAGAGGAATTCCATTCCTCTTGCTTTTAACCCTACCGCAACATTTCAGTGAGATTTTAAAAATCCCATTTTGTCTTAATACTATAACTTCACAGTAATCAGTGTTCACTTCTACTTTTTGAAATCTTTAATATATGCTATTCATTAATATATGCTATTCATGAAAGGTTTTTCTTCCTTTCTCAACTAGGATGCCTATACTTCTACTCATTTCAGAATATGGACATTTCTAAAATAGAATTAAAATTCTCATTAAGCTTCCCTTTGAAAGAAGCCTCCCCAAAACATATTTATATATGGTTAATCTGTTTGGAGAAGCTAACACTTAAGTAATAAAATTATATATGAAAAAGGAAGTTACTATAACCAACTTAATGTGCAAACCATTTCCCCATGCACCTACAAACCCCATTATTCCAAAATCTCCCCAGGTCCAATATTAATTCATTCACAAGAATAAGGGCAATGAATAACTTGTGTTTTACTTTACATTCATTATAATGACTTTCTAGGAATTCCAGAAGAGCCTTGCCTATTTTTGTTAAAAATACCTATTCCCTACCACAAAAAAAAAAATGTCCTGTGAGCAGCACTCCCCCAGGTATACCTCCAGTAAATGTTTGTACTTTTGATCCCATAAAGTTTATCAGTTTCCAGAGTAAGTAGTAATCTGTGCTGCATATTTAGGTTTCCTGGCAGTCATGCATTTGAATTTTAAGCTATATACCCTATATGTATCAAGGTCTATCTTTTGTTCAAATCACTGCAGCCTAGAGGATGGCAAAACCTTACCACATATTTGCTGCAAATACAGCGAGCACATTCCTAATAACCTCTGAGTTACAACCTCTGAATTGAGAGAAGATAACACCTTGGACATTTACCTTTATATTTATCCGGTCTATTTGCTTATTCTGGGCATCAATCTCATTGCCCATATCCAAAGCCATGTTTTTCAAATTTCCAAGAATGTTTCCAACTTGAGCAAGATTTTCATCCATTTCATCTTCTCTGGCATCATTGGTTATCCTGTTCAAATAATTGAGACAATGTTTCAAGAATCAAGAACTTGCTTTTATCTAGCATAAAACATACCTTTTATCTAGCATAAAACAGACAGTCAAGTTTTACTAGATTTACTCTAGTAAAACTTGACTGTCTGTTACACTATGCATTCAAACCAAGGTATGTTTTTCCCCTTTCAAAACCCCGTATTTCAAGCAAGCATTCACCAAAAAAGAGTGCTAAGCAAGCCACTACTACAAAAATAGCCTTAAAAATTAAAATAGTTACGTGAAGTTTAAGACATGAGTTTGTCTCAAACATACTTTATGACAGTAATAGACCTTGATATTTTTAACAGTCCCTTCAAGAACTGAATATTAAGCCTTATAGTTCCCACATCCAGAAACGGACGACCATATCACCACTACACAAAAAAAAAAAAAAAAAAGTAGTGTAGGATGATGAGCACTACAATACTGAAGGTGTAGGTATCTGCCATCACCTCTCCAAGATACAACAATTCCTCCAAACAATAGTAAAATTTTCTATTTAGCAACTTGACCTAAAATGCATCTGAAAGAAGCTGACAACTAGTAACAGGATTTGTGCATTTGAGACTGAGGAATATGAACTAGCAAACCTTGTAATATATCCACCACTTGGTCCTCCCGAAGTCTGAGGCTGCCGCTGATTTATGCTTCTTGGTTGCATGGATATCACATGGTCTGCTGAGTTCTCTGTTCCATCTCCCCAGGTTGCTCTGTATGCTCTGCTGGCCTCAAAGTTCTTTGTCCTACTCCATAAAAATAAAAAATCAGAACGACTACATCAGAAATATAGCTTCCTGACTGAAATTCAGTATTATTCTAGAATTTTCATAAACATTTGTCTTGTGCTCAAAAGAGATGACATTTTGTACAGATAAAACTTTATAACACAAGTTCTTGTATCTTGATAGTACAAACACAACTGAGTTACTCTAAGGACAGTGATGACTTTGGTCTTAAGCTTTAACAAAAGAACAGTAATTTGCTTAAAGCAATACTTTATCAGAGGACAGAAGCTCATGACAGTCACAGGAAAGCTCATCCTGTCATAAAATAGAATTGCACTTATAAGAGGAATTAATCTGGAGACAAGATTAGTTACTTTGCAGGAAGAAATGAGGAGGAATGCAAAAACTCCCTCAAACAAATACGTATATTATGCAAGAAAACCATTAATTGCTACTATTTTTTTAAATCAAACATTAAAAAATTACTTGGCAACAGAAGAAGTTAATGTTTCTCATGTTAACTTTGATTATGAACTAACAGTAATCATATTTAAGTAGTTCTTTCATTCTGCAATTGTACTAACTCCATTAAATCAATAAGGCAAACTTGCCATTATACCTTTTTCATGTAAATCATAGGAGAAAAAAAAATAAAGAAAGCACATTGACACAAAGCAGTCTCAAGAATCACAGAGCCACAAAAGCATGAGGAGAAGAAAACTTAGCAAAATAAATTTATCTAAATTGAGGTCTGTTCTCATGAATCATGAAGAATTTATTTTGAGAATATTCTCATGTTCACCTTGTTTTGTGGCATTTTCAGGTTTAAGCTAGACAATCCAGGCACTGCCATTTTTCTGCTTCTTTAAACACCTGTGAAGGGAAATCTGTAGTGTCTCAATACACCTAACTTTGCAATCACAGGCAATTTCTAGAGATATTGTGCCTTTCAGTAACCTGGATGTTACACGTTTGAAGAGTTGTGAAATTAGCTGTAATGAACAAATATTCCCCCTCACTCTACTGATGTTCATGCATTCAGTATGGCAAATCATATCTCATAGGTCAGATCCTACAAGACGCAATCTAAAATGAACATATTGAGGGGAAAAAACAGAATAATTTCTCTGTTTATAATGGAAATATTGCACCCAACAAAACTCTGAAGAAACCTAAACTAGTCAATTCTAGCTCCTTGTACATACACAGGCCTAAAGATGTCTAAGTTTACTGCAACTAGATTGAGTGTAATATTTTAACCTCATTTATACTAAAGCCATAACAGGAAGAGATCTTTGTATGATTTGCTTCTGGAGGAGCAAAGTCTCAGGTGCTGGAGGCAACTGTGAGGACTTTATTAACAAAAAACAAGTGACCTGAGGACTAGTTGCACCTGTGAAGTAGACAGCCAGAAAAAGAATTATTGTTCAAAGTAAGGATAGTTAAGAGGAAAACTTCTCACCACCTGCTTTTAAGAGCTGTTTTTCAAATTACTATACATTCACATTTCTCAGGTTTCATTTCTGCAAAACTTTGGCAATTTACACAACCTGTCAAACCAGCAATGGCTCAAGCAGTTGCTCACCATTCCCACAGCTAATAATACCCTCTGCAGTAATGGACGTTTTCTATTCACGTCAGTATTACAAAACATCACAATCACAAGGAGAACCACATGCAGACAGACATCATGCACATGCAAGCACAAATGCAGTAGAAACATCACTTCGGACAGCTGGTTAAATATGCATCTGCACTACTAACACTGACCTTGTCCTAAAATCCACTTTCACCAGTTTAAGTGAATACAGCTTCTTATCCTAGTCTTCATTTTTAGAAAGCAAGCATCAGTGTTAGGAGAGAATGGAGAAGAAAGTAGTAAAGATCAACAAAAAGGTAAATTGTTAATAGTACATAGATTGTATAACAGAACTGCCAGTATTTTTTATTTTCACAATGCTCTCAAAAATAATCTAAACCTATGAGAAATTTAAAAAGTCCCAATAATTCAGCAAGTGTTCTGATTTAGCTTATCTAGCTTTACGCTTTTATGAAAAATATGAAAAGCTGTGGAGGTAACTGGTTGACAAATAAATCTGACATTGAAAAAAGGGTTGGCGTACCAGTAGATATATGAAAGATACTCTCTCTTCTTTACTGCCCTCTACTTACCCATTTTTTTCTATACATTACTGTCCAGTTTGGTACACAACTACTTCTGTTCTTGGAGTGCCACAAGAGTTCACAAATTCTGAGCTTGCTCAGTGTCAATAAGCTGCTTCAGTGAAATAAGACTATCAACTACAGAAAACAAAGACTGAGCGTGTCAAAATGCTCAAAGTCCACCAGCTTGAGCCAACTAATATATAGCAGTAAGCACATCAATCCAGAAGTCAGGACATCTCCATTTTCAAGGGACTAAAGCACTAAGACTTTCAGCCTTAGAAGTCACATTCATATCTATCCTAAATGACCCTTAAAGTACTATTCTCTTGGTTAAGCAGACTTAGCTACTCCAAGGAATTTTTACCTAAACTTTTGCTACTTCTCCATTTAATGAGAATTTATTTTGCTCATGCTAAAGAGCAAAAACCAACAAATGCACACACTATTCACTTCAGTCACCATACTCAATTTATGCTTCCTTCATTTGGAAGGGCTATGATCACATCCAATTAACACAAACAATTTGGTACTTTACTACTTAAAGCTAGAGCTAGGACACCATCAAAAATAATTCTGACATTGTTCAGGTTTACTTGTTTGAAAGTACAAATCAAGTGTCATACTAAAGATTAGATTACTCAACTGACTTAGAGATGGCAGACATAACACTGATGTTATACAAGTAATGTGAAGCAGGTCTGCAAGAATTAGTCACTAGTGAAAAGATTAAAGCTTTAACACCAGTGTTTGCTCTGTTCTCCTACTCTCACCCTTCCTAAAGCATGAATAAGTTGTCTTGCTTTTAAATTAATACAAAAGTATTGTTGTGAAAAAATTATTTTTGGAGTCAAATTTCTAACAGACAGGCACTTAGATATAGCTATTTGCAGTCCAATTTGGTCTCAACTGCATGGATATTGATGGTCTTTATTAAACAGAAGCCTTAAAGAGATTAGGCCGCCACTGTGCAGGATGCTATATAGCAGCTATATTTACAGTAAAAGGGGCGCAATATGCGATTAGATACAAGTAAGTTTCAGTTACTCTCATACAATTTTAGAAGGATGAAGCTCTACAAACCAAAACAATCAACTTTGGTAGAGATTCAGCATTTTTTAGTTAGCTCTTTAATTAGTTAATATTTCCTGGTACAGTAAATAGGGAATATTCTAGAACTCTAGGCCCAAGTACCAATATAACCGACCTGTTGCAAGGACAGACACAGAGCCCACAACATTTGTTGAGCTCTGTCAGTGTCTTCTCAGCTTCCCTCATGTCCTTGTTTATCTGGTCCATGCCTTCTTCTATACGATTTAGTTGTTCTAGAAGAGAAACAAGTAACCTGACTAAACATGACTGGGAGAAATGGATAAAATTACCATTTCTTTATAGCAGAAACAAATTTCAGTTCTATCTTTACATGAAGACTATTGACTTTTTTCTTTCCTGCCTTCTAGAATTTTTTTTTAATTTTTAAGAAAGATATTCAGTGAGTGGTTTTGGTTACTACTTTGTAAATATCTTCCCCATCCTTAGAGCAGCATTTCTCTTGCTACTTTTAGAATAAATGCAGCTAGTTACATTCAGGCCACAGTCCAAGAAAGCAGCTTCTGTATCAGAGCTGTATTACATTGTAACTATCATTAGCTCTCAACTACATTAAAACATATTTTAAATACTACAAATACCTAGGAATAACCAACTAGGAAATCTTATTTTCACCTAAATAGTCCTTAATAACAAGCCTTTAGTTTCAGCAACAAGTCTTCTATGATAGTTCTTTTCTTACACTCATTACATTCTAATATTGATTTTTAGTGTTAGGGAAGAACTTACCTCCTTGTTCATCCAGCATGGTAATAGTTTTGATGCCAACATCCTGGGACTGCAGAAAGAAATTTAGTTGCAGATATAAAATGAGACTGCAGTGCACAATCAGAAGGTCTGGATAGTAAATTTCACAATCCAACCAAGATTATAATAAAATCCTGTACTTAATATAACTTCTGTAGTAAAGCTTATAATAAAACATATAATTATAATACAACACTGTACTTAATATAACTTCCGCAGTAAAGCTATTAGAAGTCTCAAATTACAAACTACGTTAGGCTGAAAAGCACCTTACCTGTTACACTATCTCAATTAGTGGGGTTTTTATGGTGGTTTTGTGAGGCTTTTCTCACATAACAAGAAGATAATAAAATTTGCTGTAATACTCAGATTGAACTGTGACAGCATATAGCTAGAAAAGCAAACCTAGCTGTGCTTCATTATGAGAACTAGCAATTGGTTCATTCATCCCTACACCTTCAAAAAGGCTTACAAGGCCTTTAGTCCTGGGAGCCAGAATGAAAGCAAGCAAAACAAAGCCCACAGAATAAATTCTAAGAATTTAGCAGTGAGGAATATACTACAGCAGAGCTCTTTGCTGGCTCAGTCTTGGATCTAGCATGCAAGGTGCACCCATGCTTTAATGTAAACTGGCAGCATAGAATGAATCAGCAAATTATGATGCCAAGAGAAATTAGGTTGGCTCATGACATGCACTTAACACTTGTGAGTGAAGTACTCATCAGGCTACCGCAATTTAAATGCCTCACTGGTAACAGCTGCATCTTCAGCAAGCCAGAACTGTGCAGAGGAGTAGATTCCTCATACAACTTCACTTTGATAAACCCAAAATACAGATTTGTTTCAAATAATGTAAAAGGGTGTTGAGTTTCCTTATCAGTTAAAACTGATGAACAGATTGTAAGATGTATGTAGAATTACTTGTTTGAACCAAGAGCAGTCATACTCTGCCACCCCACCCACCTGAGCCCTACTGTCCTCAGTAGTGAAACATTTCTACACTGTTCACAACGTGGCTGAAATACACATGAAAGATGTCATGAAAAGCAAATTTTGCAACAGCCAAAGACATAACTGACCATCAGAAGACTTTTTACAACTAATCTGTAGCATTTGGAAACCAGATCCTTTTGCTTAAAACAGGTAAAAAGAATATTGATTCTTCTGTAATCTGACAGAATGTGAAAATCATGCAGGTTGTGATACTAATGCCACTACTGAATTAAAGCACCAACTTCTAATGATGAAGTGTGTGTGTCTTGAGAAAGACAAAGAACTGTTTAAAATTACAGTTAGCATGATGCTTTTTATACTTAACAAATCCAGAGAATTCAAAAGCTTTTTCTTACCTCAATGGCCAAGCCAAGAATCCTCCTTGTGCTTTCCAAAGACTAGAAAGAGAATTTTAAAGTGAGTGCATTAATTACTTATACACATATCAGTGTCTGAAAGTCTTCTCTATCAGTTCATTGTAGTAAGGCAATAGTATACACCTTGTACACCAACAGTTCATCACCTTGTCTGTATTTAATACATGCCACAACATGCCCATATTGGTAGCACACTAGTTTTTCTTTGTTTTTAATCTTTGCTATTATTTTTCTTATCCCATTGGAAAGTCTTAAAAAAGATTACATATTCAAATGAATTTTGGTTAAATAAGAAAGCCATGAAGTATCAATACAGTTAACAATGCTGTAGGTAACCAAATTCTATCTTATCAGTAATCAGGACTGGTTGATCAGTACTGAGTTAAGTAAGTGACTTCAAAATTCAGCTGTTAAAACTCATTCTTATTTTTAGGAATAGTCTTCACTCCAGTATTCAACAACTAAAGTGAAAACTCAAACCATTCAGCTATAACCTTGCAGAATCATTATCCTGATCTTTATTTTTAAAAGATATTCTAATCTTAGACAAATACTGTAATCCCAGATGTCATCCTATAATATTTACCTCATCAGTGACCTGGTTCGCCCTCAGCTGAATTTCTTCAGGTGATAGCTCATCCATGATGAGGAAATACTACTTGTAAGGAATCACAGTAAAGAGAACCTTCCCCCTATAATAACAGATACCAAGTAAGCATCAGAATTATTCTTTTATCAGTAGTTTGAGTTGAAAGTAGAAGACAGTTCAAAGAATGAGCGCCTATACATTTCATTCTGCATAGTAAAACATCTCATTAGGACTAGAAGACACTAAAATAATTATTCAGCTGATATGACCTAACTGAGGACCTAAAAGAAATATAAGAGCAAACAGTATATGAGGCAGGTTTTTCCCCAAGATTTGGCTTAAACATTTTTGAAAAAATTCTATTGTTAGTAAGGTAAAACCAGGAAATAAGGTCTTAAAATAATCTTCTCTGGGAAAACACATTAGTTTGCCCAGTAATCTAGAAATAAATTTATTAAAACACTTAAGTTATAAGTATAAACTTTAAGTGTTCTTTCCATTTTCATTGAAGAATTTAAATATCAGAAAAAGGGGAAACATCTTCACAGATGAAACACCATCTAAAATGATCCCAAGTAAGACTCTAGAAAAGATTGTTTTTATCGTTTGGTGAATTCCTTAAATGCAAAAGGATCCCCAAAGGTTTTAACTGGTATGTCTGAAACTGTAGCAAAGGTTTTCTACTCTACCTTTCTCATAATAAGCACAGGGTCATAACTGAAGTCCCTAGACACCATGATTTACCTTTTACTAAAACTAGAAGATATATATTTTGCCTAAAATACAAGATTAATTAGCAATCCCATCAATAAGTGTATTCCTATGAGAAACAGGTTTTTTCAGAGTTAAGAATCTGCATTTTTGTTGGAGGAATGGTAATAAAGCCATCACTCCTAGCAATGGGAAAACAGAGCTCACAGGCTATACAAGAATTTAATGAGATAGCTCATAAGCTGAAAAATAAGAGGATATATTTCCCCCAAAATTTTACTCCTTATTTTTAAACTACTCCTTCATCTTACACATGAATAGCTTGCAATTATGTTCATGATACTCATGGATATAATTCCAAACATCCTGCTTGACTTGACTAATTTTCCCCTACAAGATCAGTATTTTAGAATATCTAACATAAGTAATTGTGGTTAGGAGGGTAAATTTATGCAGATTTGCCCAGCTGTTACCCCACAGCTCTTCACAGGAAGTGTGCATTACTCTGATGGTGAACTGAAATCAAGACACCTAAATCTCTTACAGCTGAAGTACTTCAAGATTTAAAGAATATTTCAGCAGGTTTGGTCTTCAGCACCTAGCATAGCGTGAGACTATGGCTCTAGGAGATTTCTCTAAAGAAGATGTCAATGCAAGTTAGTTTTTGCTATCACTTAAAAAAAAAACCAAAACAAGATATTCTCACACAAGGCCTCTAAATAACTCTGTTTTCAGTAGTCCAATTTCAGTGTATTGTCAGTGAATTATCTTTTCATTCACAGGCTTAAGCTCCTTTCATAAGGTTTATTGGAGGCAGTCCCAGCTTTGAATTTGAGAACACCCTTCAAGCTGATTTGAACACCTAAGGACCAGTAAACCTAGGACAGGGAGGAAAGTACCTGTTTTCACTGAATAAGATCAAGCAACATCTCTGGGCAACCTGTTCTGGTGCTCAGTCACCAGCACAGTAAAGCAGCTTTTCCTCATATTCAAGTGGAACTTCCTGTGCATCAGTTTCTGCCCTTTGCCTCTTGTCCTGTTGCTTGACACCACTGCAGAGCCTGGCTCCATTCTCTGACACTGTCCTTTGAGACACTGGTAGACACTGATAAGGTCCCCTCTCCATTGTCTCTCCTCAAGGCTGAGCAGGCCCAGCATCCTCAGCCTTTCCTCATAAGAGAGATGCTCCAGTCTCTTAATTATCCTCCTAGCCCTTTGCTGGACCCACTCCAGGAGCTCCATATCTCTCTTGTACTGAGGAGCCCAGAACTGGACTCAGCACTCCAGACAGGCCCTGAGCATAGGCTGAGCAGTGGGGCAGGATCACCTCCATGGACCCGCTGGCAGTGCTCTTCCTGATGCACCCCAGGATCCCACTGGTCTTCTTGGCTACAAGGGCACTGCTGGCTCAGTTGTTGTCCACCAGAAACCCCAGGTCCCTACTGGCAGAGCTGCTCTCCAGCAGGTTGGCCCCAGCCTGTGCTGGTGCCTGGGGTTATTCTTCCCAGGTGCAGGACCCTGCATTTGCCTTTGCTGGTTTCTGACAGTTCTTCCCTGCCCCTCTCTCCAGCCTGTCAAGGTCCTTCTCAAGGGCTGCACAGCCCTCTGGGGTATCAGCCACTCCTCCCAGCTTTGTGTCATCAGCAAACCAGTTCCAACAGCTGACAGACAGGCTTTGTGTTCCCCTAGCTTGCTCACATCTTCCTGAGTAGCTCCAGTGCCAGCCAGCAAGAAGTTCTATAGGAATGCACAGCATTCCACTCACTTTTGCCCTAAATTAACAGTATTTTGTCTTGAAACTGCTTATAAATTGACCTAACAATGAAGAAATCCAGCTTCAAGATGTGGAGGAAAAACCCTTCCAACACAGCAGACACAGAGGGGAAAAAAAGTTACTTCCAGGATTTTTCAAAGCTGAGTTATGCATGTGCTTATCTTCTGATGCTCATATTTGGACACCTGTAGTGCTTTGCCTCTTGTGACATGAAACCGTATTTTAAAGTGATGGCTCATATAATTGCAAGGATATTATCTGTGTGAGTAAGCTAAGTAAAACCATTCAGAACACTTGGTTAAGAGAAATGTTCTGACAACCTTTTGTTATAGATAAAGGGTTCAGCTATTTGCTGAGCTTTTCTGATAATTTCTTGAGGTCTTGTGTCACTGAAAAGTGACAGAACATTTCTTTCTTTCTCTAGACTTCCCAGCAAGCTTATCTGCCTTCACTTTTCAGACATTACCATTAGAGTATGTAAAACAAGACATATTAAGATTTCCTTATTAAGACAGCCATAAGAAAGCATGCTCTTTGAATTAGTATGACTATAATGTCTGTTTAAAGTTGAATATCCAAGCCTAATGCATTAGACTCCAAAAACCCACAGTTTTATTCTTGTTAGTTTGTAGCATTGCTTTTGTATGCACAGGCACAACCTACATGGCAGCTCTGTAGAGGCAATTAGTGCCATAAGGCAGAGCAGAAAAACACATTATCTAGGCAACAAAAACTTCATCACAAAGCAGTTTAAAAACATTTTTAAAAACATACAACACTAATTTTAAACAAACAAAAGAAATTTTAACAGCCGAGATGAGGCCATTTGTATTGAAGTAACTCAGCTGTTCCAACAGAACACGATATACATACATACAGAGAGGAAACTCAATTACCCATCTTTCTGCCTAGGAATCAGGAAACATCCTAGGAGGTATCTAGCTCCAATGTTAATGGTATATGACAAAATTTATAAGGCATTAAGATTACTCAATAAAGACAAAATATACAGAGAGAAAAAACTTGATATGGCTATGATAACATTTGTTACAATAATATTTGCTAAGGAAAGCATTTATTTTAACGTTGATGCTCAATGTCTATTTTCTTCGCCTTCCCTCTCCTACCATTTACAAAATCCTAGCCACAAAATAAGCAAAGTAAAAAAAAGACAGCAACCTATGAAGATATTTCATAATCATAATATTCTGCTATTTTTCATTTTCTTTCTAGATGGGCAAGCTTTAAACAAGAATCTAAAGTGCCTTAACACAAAGCAGTACTCCTTTAAGGAAGGATGTGATGTCAGCTTTGTTTACTCTCTTTATCAGTTTTCTGCAGTATTTGCTCAGTTAAACACATTTCAGTACAACTCCCCTTCTGCCCCTTTCATAGGAAGGCCTAATACCTGCAGAGTATGCAAAACTAAACTTGCTACAGAAATGTATTTTCTTGAGGTAACTGGGCTCATTAAACTTTTCTACTAGGAGACAGATTACATCACATTCATTACCTTAATTATCACTGCCTTATAAAAAGGAAGATTCATTGAGAAACCAGAGCAGCAAGAAATAAACACATGGCCAGCAAATTTTTACTGATTTTTACTGCCATGCTTTATTTGGGAGATTGTACAAGATAGAAGGAGTTCTTTGAAATTCCAATTCCAGCCTAAAGTTTTAGATTTCTTCACAAGACTACTCACATTGGGCTAAGCCATCCTGTAAATTCATCACTATAATACATATCATAACTACAATGTTGCTACCCAAGCCAGTTGAGGATGTAATCCATTTAGAAGCTTAAGTTACTTCTATCTCCTGGACAAGAGGAAACAAACTTATGTCTGCACAGCTTTTTTCTGACCTACTATCCATTTAGTCATGGCTCCAAAAACCCTGAAAAGCTTTCAATTCACTCTCCTATGTAAAGTTGTTAGGTTAGAGAGGACTGAAAGACAAAGCAAAGGTTATTGCAAAATAACGAGAGACACAAGAAGCACATTTGGGGTAGATTTTATCATAGTCCATTCAAAGCATCACTGGCTTAGAGATCTTAATTTTGTTAATCAACACTCATAGAGGAGCTGAAGCATTTTAGTGGGTTCTTTTTCTAACTTGAAAGAGATGGAAGGTGACAGATGTGACCGTTGGGTAGGTCTCAGTTAGCAGGAGGGTGATCCTGTGAGACTACAGTGCAAATTTTTGCTTGGGAAAAGCACTGCTCACACTGCCACATTTGCAGTGGATCAGTCCCAAGCACTGAGTTCTGTGCCCAGCTACTGAACTGGGAGCTAACATCTGCCAAGGGAGAACTTTCATAGTGTGAGAGGAGCAAACTCAGTGTGAGGAACACCCTTGGTGACCTGTCTGACCATGTCCTCTATTGCACATATCCCTTTTCCTGTGAAGTTATGCTTTTAATCAACAACACAAACTTCTCTTCCTCCTTCACTGATAACTTGTAATCTGAGGGGGAGAAGGAAAGAGCCTATCCAGTGCACCTACAAGTATAATTGAGAAATACAGCCTGTGCCTTCTTACCACAAAGATAGGAACTAGCTGGTGATACAACCGGGCTGTTGTAGCAACTGACTGAAGCCAGTATCTCATGAGCTGTATTTTTAGCTGTCAGTGAATCGGTACAGCCTCAGGTGATTGCAGATGCTCTCAGTTCCTTCTCTTGTAAAGAGAGCTGTTGCTTTCCTCAAAAGATGAAAAAATTAATGGAACAATATTCTTAGATATGTGAATGTTAAGTATGAATTTCCTGTACATGCTTACAAAGATCAAAATTGGACAGCTTTGTGTTTAGTGATGGAGGCTTTTTGTTCTCTCAAATTCTTCATATAACTAATACAGAAAAGTTGTTTTTTTAAAGTCCTTCCTTAACACAAACAGCTAACCTCCTTGCTAGTTAGCTGAAATTCAGCCCAGCTAATACAGGGTGGCACAAGGTATCAGCACCAGAATGTACTCCTCTAGATGATTATGTCTACAAGATAAATGAATAAAGCATCTGTGGCCCTGGAGGAAGAGGCCAGGGCCCAGGACCAAGACACTACTCTGCATGCTTCCTGCTTTCCCTTATCAGCTTCCTGAACACACTACACAGAGGCAAGAGCACAAAGAACAGGCACTACCAATGCCACCTCCTCTGTGCAGTGTGCTCAGTTCTACTCTCACCTCAACAACTCATTTTTGCCGCTGAAAAAGCCTCATGAAGCCTCCTCTAAATCACATACTAGCCAATACAAATTCACAATCCAACTTTGATCCATTTACTGAGTTACAGATTCCATTTCTCCAAATTACACAAACTGTCTATATAACTGTGCCCCTACTTCAAAAACTACAGAGCAGAGGAGTTCAGGCATATTGACTGGCTACTAGACTGACAGTAAGCAATAAAGTGCTCAATTAGATCCATCAAGCAAGCAGCTGATATTACAAGTGGCTTTTCCTTTGTCCCTAAGCACCTTCCTACATAGCTGTTCCCTCTACAGCACAGAATCACGTTTGTTTATGAAGGGGAAGTAAAATAACACCCTGAGTTCTAAACACTGAGCACCTAGTACCCTTTTTCAGGGAACAACAACAATAAAAAAAGTTAGGCAAATAGTTAGAGATGTTGCATAAAGAAATTTCCAAAGTTCCTTTAGGTCGTTTACTTAGTGTGTCAAGTCATGCGCTGACATCACATTAAGTGAAACAGAAAGAGAAAAAAGCGAAAAAAAAAGCAAAAAATAAAGCTGACTCATTAGCTTCCCAGAAGGACCAAGGGCATCGAGACGTACAAGTGAAAGAAGCACAAGAAGCACTTCGATTCTTATTGTTAACTACATTAACTAGAGCATCTTAGAGATTAGTCTAAAGGCAGCAGGACACAGTACATAAGCTAAATAAGAAGCAACGAGAGGGGGGTTTTCTCCCGGAGCCTACTAACAGCGCAATTCACGGGCTCTCACCAAGCAAATAAAAACCACCTGGACATGGCACTGCCGCCCCCGGTAGGGGCGAGCCCACAAGGCCTCCCCGCACACGGGGGCCGGGCACAGCCCACAGCTGAGGCGGGGGCTCGGAGGACCTGGGCTCGGCGCCCCGGCCGCCCCATTACCCCGCGCAGGCGATACAGGACGGCAACCGCACCGGGCCAGGCCCGCCTCGCCCCACAGAGGCCCCGGCAGCCACAGCCCGCCCCGCACAGGGCGCTACGCGGCACGGAGGAGGACGCGGACCGGATCAGACAGCCTGCCGTCTTACCCGGGGCGCTGCAAGCTGCCAAAGCCCAACCCGTCACACACCTACCGGCGCCGCCACAGCCACAGCCACCGCCGCTCCCTCACGCCGGGCCGGGCCGCCCCTTTAAGCTCCCATGTCCCGCCCGTCCCCGCTACCGAGCGCCGACCCGCGCGCGTCACCGCCGACCCCGGAAGCGGGGCCGGCCCCGCCCCTCTCCTCTCTCCTCCCCTCCTCTCCAGCACTCCCAATGTGGCGGCGGGAGGGAGCCGCCCCCGGCGCCCTTACACAGCAGAGGGCCGGAACGCCGGCCTGTGTACACCCAGCATGGCGCCTCGCGAGGGCTGCTGCGTCTCCTTCCCTCCCCCTTGAAGTGTGGGTGTGCGGGGTGTCAGTGCCAGGTGTGGGCTGCGCATGTGGTGGCCCGCGGTCCGGCCGTGCTGACCGGACCTGCGGCAGCAAACAAGGCAGTACAGAAGTGGCCCTATTTGTATCGGTGGGGTTTTTCTCCCCCAGTTTACTCTCTACTAGGACGATGAGTGTCAGCCCCCTTCTGCGACCAGCGGAGAGAAGGAGGGCAGAAAGGGAAGGCTGCTCCTCGCAATCACCGACCTTATCCTTTGCAGCTGAACCGCGCAGCCTTTCCTGAGGTATATTCCTTCTTGGGTGTGGATGAGTTCTTCCTTGAGGCTGCTGTCGGGCTGTAAGCACTGAAAGCACAGCCGGTAGCTTTCACAGCATCAGGGCCTGCATCAGCTTACGTGGCTCCTAAAGCCCCTCTTCTAGTGGAACTGCTGCTGCGATCTCAGAGCTGGGTCTTGGTTTCCCTCGCCTCTCTCAGCATCTCGGGATAGTCCAAGTCCCTGTGGACTTTGGCCTCGTGAAAGGTCCCAGTGGAGAAAGGCGTATTGCACACTGCACAGCCCGCGCCCTTCTCCCCCGCCTTAAAAATCCCCCTTGCAGCAATTTTCCGAGGTGCACCCACCCTGGCAGGCGTGATGTCCACGGCGTTAGGCTGCTGAGGTACACGCCGTCTGCAGCGTCTGATTTGTAGAGCGGTAACACGTAGCACTATGCGTGTTTAAAGCGCTGTATTTACACATAACAACAATAACCTCTATTATCATTATCTGTTGGTAAATGCCCCCAGCTGGCATTTACCAGGGGTGGTGGCCTCGCCATTAAGTTCGTTCGCCTGTCGGCTGTCCGCGAAGGTCTCGCCGCTGCCAGAACTGCATTTCCCGGCAGGCCCCGCGGGCACGCAGGCGTGCCGTCCAGCGTGCAGCGCGGCCGCCCTCCCGCCGGCCCATTGGTGGGCTGCGCTGTGCCCCCGCCAAACCGCGCGCGGTCTTGCGGAGTGGGCCCGGTGCGGGCGCCGTGCGGGCGGCCGGTCCCCGGGCGGTGCTGGCCGGGCCTCCTCGGTCCCTCAGGGGAATGGGCTGCCGGGCCGCTGGCCTGGAGAGGGGTGCGATCCGTGAGTACCGGGGCTGTACGGAGCAGAGGGCTTGGGGAGGGCGGTGGCGGCCGGGGGCGATGGGGGCTGCTCCGGCTCTGGCGGAGTGGGCGGCCTGTGGAGGGCAGCAGGGCGAGCCCGGCCTAGAGGGGCTGCGGCAGCGGGCATCTCGCCTTGGAGCGGGCATGCGCTTTGCTTTGCCTTGTGAGCATCCCCTATTGCTGTAGCGATCCCTGGACTTTGATGCCCCGCTGTAGAACGGCTTAGGGCGGAGGACTCTCTGTCCCAGGTGTGTAGCTACCCTGCTGCCTGTTCATGCTTGCCAGGAGTGTTTCCAGGATGAAGTGTGACTGAGTGCAGAGCTGCTTAGTTGCCTTCCTCATAAGTAAATATCTAAAAATCTGTTGTAGTGAAAGCATGTATAAGTTTAGTGATAAATATCTGCTAACTTAAATGGAATGGGACTGACAGCGTGAAACAAGTCATTATAGTATGATGAAATATGAGGTGTTTGAAAGTAATCATTCGTCATTGCACACAGGGTAGATCAAATCCAAACTTATATTAAGAACTGCTGGGGGGCGCATATGAATGTCAATTCGTAGAAGCTTATGAAACATTGGATACAAGTAGCATTGATGATAAAAGCTCACCCTTCAGTATACTTTGTTGATGGAGGTTTGGTAACAATCTTCTCATGCAAGTATAAACCTTTTCACCTTCCTTTCTACACCTGATGAAGTGCAGCTTTAAAGAACAGATAGGTTCTGAGGTCGTGTATCCTGAGAGAGAAGAGAATTGAGAATTTGTGGACTTTGTTTTCAACATGAGTTTCGAGGCTTGCATGTCCTATATCTCTGTTACTTATTGCTGTTCTGCAGTTGAACCTCAATTACTGCATTTAACAAATTGTCTGTTTTGTTGAACTGACAAACCCTGGCCAAAAAAACAAAAAACCAGAAAACAACCAACCAAACACTTAAGCCTTCCAAAAATTTGATTAACAGCTTTACAGAAATTTAGAGCTTATTCCCACTAGCACTGCAGTATTTGGGATTCCTACTGCAGGCTCTAAGGGCCAATGCAATGTGTCTCTGTAACTTTTTACCTTGGAAAATAGATTTCTATCTGGAAGTATCTCCTGTTAAAAGCAACTGAATTATGTTTTAGGCTTTTTTTAAAGTCCTTGCTTGACTTCCGCTGAACTGGCAGTAAAAGGCAGCTGCACTTGTACTATTTTATGTGTTCCACTAATGACTGATTTTTGTATGTAAAGTTAGCTAAATAGGTGCTATACTCTGGCATTTTCAGTTGGTTTTACTCAAATTATGTTTGCGTGTTACCCAAGTCCGTTTGGTGACCAAACTTCATGTAGCTTCTATTCCCTATGTTCAAAAATGTCACATATTTGAAGAGATCTCAGCTAAAGACCTTAATTCCTGCAGGATTGTGAATCCAGTACAGAGTAACAGCAGACACTATCATCTAAATGTGTACCTAAACTGTGTGCAGAGATACAACTTGTAGTATCTAGGTAAAATGAAAGTATTTTTATATCAATGTTTTTTTCACCTTATCTTGTAAAGAAAAAATTTGTAAGATATCCAGGATAAAATTTAAATTTGTTCAGAATCAAATTTAAATTGCTAAAGCTCTTTTTAACATCTGGTAATCCTCTTCTATGAACTCTGCCACCAGATGGTGTCATAAGATTAGAGGTGTTATATGACTCAAGCTGATTCTAGCAAAGTGAGAGGGTACTATATCTTACAAGTAACTTCCTTTTGTATATATAACTGTGTTTTATATTTGTAATGTTAGGTTTTTGAATTTCTTTCATCAAGTCCTAGAATATTTTATATTTGGACCCTATTGTGGTAGAGCTGCTGGTGTTCAGCCCTGGGACAAACTACATTACAGGGATAGGATAATTTAGGCAGAGCCCTGTATTTCTATTACCTGGTCATTAATGACTACTATCTTAACTTTTGAGATCCTTAACTTGAATTTTTCTTGGCATGAAAGCTCTTTATATTGAAGAGTGCCTTGAGTACCTTGGTTTGATGCTTCAAATCAACATCCAGTGATTCTTTGTACTCTGTACTGACACTATAAATAGGAGAAGCCCAGTTACTTATTGAATGCTCTCCCTGTTTGTTCTCTTGTGTCTATGACAAGGCCAGGTTCCTGTTTCTGTGGAACTGCAATAGATAGGATGTACAGAGTAATCTGTTTTGATGTGGCTTTTGAGTCCTTGTTCTGAACTTATCAGTGAAAGAGATGTCATATGAGTCCTGGGAAAGATATAATGAGCTTAAATAGCCTAGGAAGGGGAAAAAAAAAGGTACAACTTAATGTTACAGAAATAACTGTAGAATTAAGTGTAGGGTATTTCTGTCATTCCTTTAAGGGTCTGTAAAATGAAGACCCTTTATAAAATTACTCAAGCTCACCAGAATAAGCTGATGTGAATTCTTTTGTGAGTCACAGTAATATTTAAATTATTAGATTTAAATATTTAAATATAAAATTTAATTGGGTTGTTTTGCCCACATCTTGTGGATCACTATGTTTCTTCTTAGTAAGACTTTGTCTCAGTCTTGATCAATTGTGTTTGAGACTGTAATAGCAGTAGGGATACCCAGACAGCTCCCTTCTCCTAAGGGTGCAAATAGGGGTGTTAGCTGAAGTACTACATCTGGTTTTGAACAATCCTTTTAAAGTGCCTTGGGTGGCTTGGAAAGGGCAGTGGCTATTTTAATAAACCCAGGAAATATGATGTTTGAGGAGAACATCTGAAGAAATCAAAACTAGCATATGCCTTAAACCAAATAGGGAGTATGGGAAAAACAGAAGCTTTCCAGGTATGTGGATTTGAGATGTTCTAAGTGACAGCATACAGTAATAATGCTGAACAGTTCTTCATTCCAGTTTGGACAGAATATATTCCTGAATTTTCAGGTGTGTAAAAAGCTCTCATGAATAAGAAAGAAATAAGGCATTTAGTTTTATTAGAGAGAAATTATCACCTTGATTTACAGCAAGGAAAACTTATTTTGTATATTAGGAAATTATTACCATTGCTTATGTACAGGAGTTGGAAAGATGCAATTTGGTTGTGGCTTAAAGTCTGTATGTTCTTCTGGTCTGTGCCCTGTTCTTAGACTTACATGAAGTAAAAAAAGAAGTCAGTGAAAGCTCTGTGTTCCTGCCAGGTGTTCTGTGCCTGTGCCAGTCTGGTTAAGATATTTCTCTGTGGTGTTCTTATCTCCAGCAGACTTTCCCTGTATGTTGTAAAAAGCCAACCATACTTAAGAGATAGTACTCAGTTTCTGCTAGATGTTTTCTAGGCCAGGTAGTGAAATGAATTTTATTGCTTTTAACAGGAGCTTAAAGAACTTTGATCTGTGAAATATCTCTTCTTTCCTGGTTTGCTATCAAACAGTCGAGCACTTGTCTGCTCAATTGTACATTTACTGTGTATCGGTGCTGCTTCAGTGCTCAGGGGTCTAGACTACCCTTAGATTGTCCCATGGATAAAATTAAATTTTTGAAAGCAGGGAGAAATTTACCTTAAAAGCACTACTTCTGGTACAAGTATTTTAACTTCTGGAGTGTAATGTAGTTTTCTCCTTTGCCCTGTAAAAATAAGAAACCAACTACAAAGTAGTTAGTGCCTGACAGTGTGCTGGGGGAGAATCATGCGGTTAGTCATGACTTAACTTTAGTAAGTCCTTAGGTTTTTGTTTGTTGCCTGGGTTAGGTTGCACAGATCAGCATCTCGGAAGGAAAGTTAGTGCTTCACACGTGTGCCCAGAAGGAGGGTTAAGGTAATTAGTAGAAGTTATGGTCTGGTGAGGATACATGGTAAATTCAGATGCTTGAGGGGCAATGAATCTTGGAAGGGAAGATAATTTGTGAATGATGTTGCTTTATTCCATGTAAATTCTGCTGGAGATGATGAAATTGGAGCACAGGGCTCAGTAGTATTACTTTTACTATTCTACAGTTCAGCTGGTGTGTGTGCAATTGGTTGCTGCAGGAGAGAAGTCACTGAAGCACTAGGAATGACATCTCTGCAAGGAGCTGAACATGTGCTGAGTGTGTTGCTGCAGAACATTCTGCACAGTGAATTTGTAGCCTCCTGTTCTTCTCAAGTGTTGAGTTTCCACTGCTCTCTGTAGGGACATGCAGCACTTAGGCAGGCCTTTAGACAGGCCAGTGCTGCTGATCTCTTTGAAGCCTCCTGAGGATTTCTAGGCAGCTGGAATGCCAGGCTGCACACCCCACTCCATGGCACTTGTGGCTTTATATAGTCAGAGTGTTCAGCCACTAATCTGTAGCAGATTTAATCTTGATGTACATTTTTAATGTATGTTATCCGGTGAGGTTGAATCACTGTGGACAAATGGATGTTGTTGCAGGAAGTAGTCTAATGCCTAATTTTCTTTATAGACTATTTTTATTTGTGAGAAGGGTTCTCTAAAATCTCTGTGGCAGTCTTTCTTAATTTAATTGAAACCCTGTGGTATTTCTAAGCTCTGTACAGGTGCAGACTATGGGCAAGTTGTGTTTACATCACCTAGTTGTAAAACACATCCCTTCCCTTTAAAACAAACAAATAAAAAAATGACCCATTGAACAGTTACATTCCCTCAAAATAGAAAGTTGTTGTAATATCTCATTTGTTGCAAAGGCTTTGCATTCTGCTCTTAACATGTGTTCTTTTTATATGATGGTGGGGTCTTTTTGGCAAAACCTTATCTTTGCTTGCAGTTTGCTCATTTTTTTAGAGTAGCTCATCTTCCTACTCAAGTCCCATAAAAAGTAATTTGCTATGTCATACAGCAAGTTGATGATTTCAAAAGCACAAGGTGTTAAAGCTGATAAATGCTTGAAGGTTGTTTAAGTTTAAAGTATGTGGAGATTTTTTTTTTAGGAATTCAAATGCTCCTGCATTTATCTAGAGGGGACTCTGTTTCTGAAGTTTCTTCATGAAGAATGGAAGTTTTGAGATTAAACAGACCAGTGTATGATGAGATGAAATGCAGTGACTACATGGCTCAAAAGCTGTCTCATTCTTGGTGATTTTGCATGGTGACTGAGGAAATACCTTTGATTTATTATGTTACTCAAAATACTTCCTAGAAGTTCTTTTACAGTAAAATTGAAGTACTTAATTGAAATGGACCACAGTGTTTATAGGTTTAGCAGCTTTTGGGAGAAAGCTTAAGGATGATGGGAAGTGGTTTATATCTATGTAAGACAATAAGTCAAGAGGAGATCTGGAAATAGAATGTGTGTCTATGTTCTCCCAGTCTCTGTAACATCTACTGAATCTCTTTATTTGAGTCCATGCCACAAACAAGAGAAAGTTTCCCTTTTCATAGTGACATCCAATAGCATTTGAATTCTATTAGTATTTTTAGTACTCTGCCATAAGTAATGCCCAGCTGATTGGGCAGTTTGCCGAAAACTCTTCCTGTAATCGTGTATAGTTACTATATGTTTTAATTAGCCAAAACAGGTGTCATGTTAGCTCTGATGGTGGAAGCTTTTTCATGTTCCGTGCTAACTGGCCTGCTTTTCCTGATTTAAGTCCCATGCTGCTTTCAGCCCAGTGCAGAATGAATTCTGTAAATACTTGGGTAATCTTGAAGGAAATATTGAGCACATGTAGGGTATTACTCCGCTGAACTACAAAGTAGTGCCAGCAAAGAATGTTGGGGGTGTACAGAATATTTTAATGCAAAAGGAAGTGTCTGAAATTGGTGCAAGGATTAGCAGCCTCTCTTTCCATGAGTACTTCCATATTAATTGCATTAAACCAGCTGTACTATGTTGGATAGGCATCTAAACATTTGTCTCTTGTGTATGTTCGTTAATAATTCCTTTAGATCTATTGCAGCTGCACAGATCTGTGTATAAACATTATATTGATGATGTGCTACTATACTCACCTAATAACTCACTAGAGAATCAGGAGTCTACAATATCTCATTTTCTATCTCTACTTGTATTAGCTTAAACTTTCCTTAACTTCTGTCTCAGTTGAAATATGTTTTAAAACAAGTTATGATCTTTATAAATGCTTTCAAAATAATTTGTTTCTGAATCCTGACCTTTCATGAAGGCATGTGCTTTTGCATGGGTATTACTGATACCATATGAATTTATATGCAGGCTGGTTTAAAGTTTTGAATAATCTTAAGCCTTTATTGGGGCTTACATGTCAAAATAAACAGCTGCCACTAATGGTTCAAATATATCAGGTGCCCATGTGATCAAGCTAAAAAATGCATATTTAAACACTATCAGGTATCCCAGGGAGTTCAAGAATGGTGGTTAGGGAACGCGAGATGACTGAATCTCCTGTTGTGTTTTAAATGTGTTTGTTTTAGTATGATGATGTGGATTTTTTTTTTAGGGAGAAAACTGTTTCTCTCCTGTCTAATGGTGGAGGTGCTATTTCAGCTCTCAGTTTCCTCCCCTTTAACCCGGACAAATGCTGGTACCTTATGTGTAAATGGACATGGAAATCTGTAGGGAAAGAGTTACTTGTCAAAGAACTATGTTTAGGACTTAAAGGGTCGTGCTTTTACTTGCTGATTTTTGTTTACAGTTGGACAGAACAACTGAATATCAGAGCTGCTTTAACTCTAGGTAATCTGGATTTGGTAAAAATCCTGTTCCTGCCCTTTGCTCACAGCTTCTAGTCAGTACCAGACTGGAGATTTTAATGCCACTGATAAATAAAGTTATGTTATGGTGACTAAATGGATCAATAAAACTTGAAGACTAGTGGTCTTTGATATCATAAATTGCCTCTGTTTCATTTTCCTAGGGCCTTAAATATCTTCCTTGAGTGGCCCTGTGTACTAAAATAAAGATCTGAGTTTGCCCTGCTTGGTTTTCCTAATTCCTTATCTCCCTGTCATCATCCTAGTTGAAAAGTGTTTTGTTAATCTGATTTGAGTAGCTAAGAGGATTCCTACAGATCTCTGACTGTTGAATGAGTACCATGTCTTGGATGACAAGGAACAAAATGAAAGAAAGGGAAAGCTGCTTTTTATTATAGATGTTTTAGATGACTCTTCAAACTACCTTATCTTTTTTGATGAGTATTGACTATGCATGAGAGGCATGTATTTATTCTCTTAAGCTCAGCACAACAGTTTTCATGAATAGTAACTTTGCTTACTTTATTTAGTAAAATAGATTAATAAAACAAGTAATCCTGAATGTTGGTTATTTTTAAATTGTTTTTATTTGCAGGTGTGGGATAAGATATTTCCAGAGTAATAAGCATGGTTCAGCAACGAAAATGTGCATTATGTCACATTGTGTACAACTCAAAAAAGGTAACTAATTAATGCTTGACATGCATCAGTAGATATTCATATGAAATGTGAATGAGAAATACTTTCATTTTAAAATTATGCAATGTGCATAATTCCTTTACCAGGAATATAGTGCCCTAAGTCTATCTCAAATCAAAGAATATATTTGTTGGTTCTTTGGAGTATCTTTCTTGAAGTGAGCTGTACAGTATGCTTGATTCTGAATGTTAAAAATAGTGAGGTCTTTGAGGTTTTTTATATTATTTTATAAAGATACCAAAGTGAAAAGCACTCACACGTATTTGGCTGTAAATTGGGATATGGGAAGAATACTGTAATACATGATTTCATAGATTCCTTTTGGAAGGTCTGTGTTTCCATATGGAAGAACCAAATGGAATTGTGTAACACAGCATGTGTTTTCATTAATGTGTCAGTTTGGTGTCCATCTTCTGTGTGCTGTGTAGTTATGCAAAGTCTGCATTGAAACTGAGAGTTTCTTAATGGACCTTCATGTATTTTTTAGCCACATGGCATGTGGAGATGTGGCAAATGCCAGTGTTTTAGTTCACACGACTCTTCAAGGTGGAAGATGTTCCTTTCCTTTGCAGATAGGATTTCAAGGGCTAAAGAGATAGTGATTAGTATCTGGTCTTTGAAGATTTCTTAACACTTTGTCTCACACACCAAAGGAAAGTTAAATCATCTGGACTGTTTCCTTTTGCTGAGTGATGAATGTTCTTTCTCTTCTGGCAGATCCCTTTCAATAGTAAATAATTATAACAGTACTGCAGTTCATGGATCAGGGTTGCTGTAAACAACAAACTGACAGGTACATCTCAGTTTCTGAAGTGTCTAGCCAAGTAAAATAGTATATGATGATGAATTTACAGCTGTCTTACAATACAAATGCGGAGAAACTGCTCAGATTGCACAGGGAAACTGTTTTAAGTGCTGTGATTCTGAAGAGTGATATTAATGAGACTTTTAATTAAAATTATTTTCAACAGTGATGTGTCAAAAATCAGTCTAATAAACTTTGCTACATAGACTGTTATTTGACTTTTTCCTGAAATTCTGCTTCCGTTGTGTTGAGTTTTAATGACTCGTGTATTGTTCTTGGGAAAGGTAACATAACTTCCTGCAGGTGTGCCTATTTGTGCTTTTATAGTCACAGAAACTGGAATGGCAACTACTACAGCCCTGCAGGAGTAGAGTACACCCTTGTGCAAGGCAGGAGAATTCACAAAAATGAGCTTTTCAGACATGATACAGCATTTTGTTTTGTTTTGACCATTTTTTTTTTTCTGCATGTTGAAGGAGATGGAAGAACACAAGAGAAGCATGCTTCACCACAGAGAACTGGAAAACCTGAAGGGAAGGTACGAGAACAATCCTGCATCATTCCTCCCTGTGCCATTTTGTATGTCACTTTTTGGAAGGACTCCTGACCTATTTCTCATACAAGCTGAATTGCACAATTTATTTTTATGCTTCACTTTAATAGCGTGCCTTGTCATACAGCTGGCAATGAGTACGTTCTCATGATGTCAGAAACTCAGGAGGCAAACAGTGATGTGGAAGAAAGCTCACTTGCATTGCTTTGACTGCAGTGAAATAAAATGACTTCATTCTTGGCAGTTTCATGTTTGTGGGGTTTTTTTTGCAAGCACTAGATTTTTGCCTTTTACAGAATAATCAGAAATTAGAATTAGGAACAGTGGTATTTTTATTTTTATTTTTTTAATGTTTTCAATGATGCAAAAACAATTGTTGATCTTTTAAAGCACTGTGAGAATATCTGTTTGAGTGATTGTCATTAGCCACTATGGTCCAGTTGCTTGATTAGGAGACCTAACCTTGCTGGATGTTGTTTCCTTTAAGATTTTCTTGTTTTATTTGAAACATTTGGAAAGTAGAAGGGGGCAGTTAAGGGATATTCAAATATGATCCTAATAATAGGGTGTTAGGTTGCAACCAGAGTACACTTTAAAGTGATTTCAGTTGTATGGATTTTGAGGTAGCCACAGAGATCAGATATTGTCAAGTACTTAATATTTGATCTACAAATTAATTTTTAATTATCTTGAAGCAGAAACTTTAACAAATGACAAATCTCTTTTAAACACCTCTTAAAGAACTAAAAGTAATCCTCTTTGTACTCTTTGAGGTGCGGGGGATTCATTTTGTCAAGACATCTATCTCATACCCAGGGAAAAAAACCAGAATGCTCTCTGCCCTAGAAACTGACTTTTGGCTTCTGGTCAAATAACTTGTGGAGCACTTCTGTTCTGGACTGTTTTCTTCTGGCAATGATTCTGAAATTTCACTCACTTTGAGGCCCATCTTATTTTGGGCCTTCTATGGGGATTTTTTGTTTTGTTTTTAGTTTAGTTATGGCTCTGTAACACTAATTTCTAGAAGTTATATATTGTGTCTGCAGTGGCTTGCAAATGATTAGACAATTTTTGGTTTTCCGTTTCCATAGGACTGATGTTAAATTTCTTTCATCATTACGCTTTTTCTTGCTAATGTAACTGTCTTCATTACTCTTTCAGAAGAATGCATGGAAGATGCTTGTTCTCAACATAATAACTTAATTTTTCACTGTGCAACAACAGCCTTGTTCTCTTTCTTGTGTCCCTTCTTCTTCCATTTAAATTTAATTAGAAGTTTTTTAGGAGTCTTTTACAGCCATGTACTTCAGGAAGAAAATGTGAAGCACTAGCAGCAGCCTCATGAGTGTGGCTGAATTGTGTAACAGATGATAATACCATTAAAGTATGTGGACTATCAACATCTTACTACCTTGAAATTTAGTATCTGACTAGAAGTCACTTTTCAGACTTTCTGTATGGAAGAGGTAAAGGAAATGCACACATTGATTCATACTTTTTTTTCATTTTAAGGTTAGTTTAGTAATCTCAAGGACTAGAATAATTTTCTGAAATGTTTTAAGACTCTTCTCCTTTCCTTGAAGTCTTATTCTATGTGATGTTTAAGGAGAACTGGATGCAAAGTACAAAGCTGTAGCATATTTAGGTTTTGCTTGTTTTTATTTGAAAGTGAAATAGTGCTCTTGTTACATGGGTCATTCAGTGTACAGTCTGAACTACACATGCTTGGATGCTTTCATACTGAGAATACTTTTGTTGCGTTTACCTCAAACTTCTTTTGGCCACCTTGTTTAACAACTAAGATTGTGCGGTGTTCCTGTATGGCAGGGGAATGTGTAGACATGATTACTGTGTGCTGTGGACTGTGCCAGTTCTGGATGGCATTAATGGATGTAGGAAAAAGGGTAGAACCGAAGGAAATATAAATTTCCTTAAGTGTAGCTATCTGAACTCCAAGCCAATTTATCTTCAATTAAAGCCATTGTTCATAAAGAAAAAAGTGTTGAGTTTTTCTTTAGGCTGGTATAGATTAACAGCAGGTCAAAGAAGTCTTGTCTTTTCAGGCTGTCAGTTGGTGCAAGAACCACAGCTTTGTAATTAGTAACTTGCAAGTTAGAAGTGATAGAAACAAGTTCTTTGTCCCCATTCCAGCTGTTAACTCACTGGCTTTGTCCAAAATAAATAAAACTTTGCATTTAGTTAGTGAGTCTATAAATGAGGATGGTAAAAGTTTTATTAAATAATTGAAACATGGGTCTTGAGAAGGATGTGGATTGCTCTTAAAAACCTAATTACTACCACATTAGAACCACTGCGGTGTGCTTCTCATTGAGAGTCCTTATGAGTGAAGTGGAACATTATGTAAAATAACATCTTTTTCAGTGAGAAGCCAACTTTCTATTTGCAGTTTGCCTTGTGTGATGACCTAAGTTAAAAATAAGTCTTATTAGCTATGCACAGCTGTGCCATTTAGGAGTGTGAAGAGGATTCTTTCAATGACATTAGTAAAATACACTGGTTTGGTTACCTTTATTGCATTAATAAGATAGCCCAAAGTACAATGTATAGGAAATGGGCTTTGAATATTTATTAGTGAGTGTGAAGTGTATGAAATTAAGTACACTTAGTTCTCAAAAATACAGGCTAAATTTGGAAGCTACTGACACCATAAATGAAATTTATCTTAATGTTTAATCTGAAATTAATTAGGCTGAAACATACAGAATAATTAAATAAAAAAATTTGATTTTTAATACTTAGGCTGTTTAATTTAAAACTGTCTCTAGGTGTGTCTGAATGACTGCATTGATTAAATCTCTTAAGTATGTTAGTAGGGAAAACCTCGGATATCCGGGATAAACAAAACATAGCTGCTGACACTTGATTAACCTCTCAGATGAGGATGTTGCCTTCATACCTTGAGTGAATACCCATCTTTTGATCTTTGGCTCTCTTTTTTTTTTTAACTGTTCACTAAAAAAACAAGGATTCACGTTTGTCTTTTTCTTTTATGGATCCCATCTTCTTGACACTGGTTATGAACTTGTTGTATTATGATGCTTCTGTTCTAAGACCTTTGTGTCAGGTGCTCCATGGGGATATACCTATATGCTTTTATGAATTAACTGACAGAATTGAAAGAAGCACTGTGGAGGCAGTGAATCCTGTCTTGGTCCTGCTGAGTTATTTTCAGTGGACTATGCTCTAATTAATTTTTTTTCTGTGTGGCTTTATTTTTAATCTGGTGAACATATTTTCCTTGTTTAGGAGGTTAATAATGTACTTTTTTAACACTGAATTATTGGAAGGCTTTGTCAGAAGAACAAATGCTGAGGTTTTAGAAATCTGAATTTCTTAAAAAGAAATAAAAATGTTCAAGTCTTGTAGTCTTAATCCAGTAATATGAGTAAAGCCATTTGTCTGATACAGCTGTCAGCTTTCTTCAGCTGAAATTATTTCTATATTTTTCGAGATAAGCCCTCTAAAGTAAAAAGCAGACCTCATGCACACTTGAACCAAATAAAGTACAGTGAACTGAAGACACCCTCCCATCACTCACTGTGCTGTGGAGTCTTTGGATTCCAGGCAGCCGTCTCAGCTGTCCCAGTTTAGGTTATGTTGTATCAGGATTGGTTGTATCCATGTACTGCCTCCTCCCTTTTCTAAATTTCGCTGGGGGAAGGCTCAAGGCGAGGATTAAATGTAGAAGCTGTCACCAGGCTTCCCCAGTGCAGCTGGCAGCATGGATGGGTTTCAGAGCTCCTGCTAGCTCTGGAAGCCTTTCATTCTGCCTCCTCGCTCACTATGTTTCCTCTGAATAGATTTTGAGTACAACAATTCAAGAAGAATTCCTCTTCCCACTTAATGTAGCTTTATTACCAAGTCTTTTACCTCTTGATTGTTGGAAAAAAATCTTGTAAAAACTGAACATCAAAAAACAAAACCTTGAAAGAAAAAGCCAGAGAATTCAAATAAATATACTGAGCAAAGCCTAGTTGCCTTAAACTCAGACACATTCAGAGGAAACAAAGTAAGACCAGAGCTACCTGCCATGCCAGTTGGCAGAGTTGAAAGTCCACCCTCTGCCTCTCTTCCTAGGGATAGCAGCCATGAATGCCGGGTGTGCAGGGTGACGCTGGTGGGTTTGTCAGCATATGCCAAGCACATCTCCAGTCAGCTGCACAAAGACAACGTTAATGCCCATGACAGAAAAGAGGAAGAGAAAGAAGAGGCAGAAGAAGAAGACCTTGACAAAGAACTCATTCAACTAATCAAGCAAAAGAAGGAACGGAACCGGTGAGTTGTCCTTTCTCCACTTAGATCAAAGAATTTCTTTTAACACAGTGAGGATGCACTCCTGAGGGTTGGGTGCTCACAAAATGTAAACTGTCTGTAGCCAGTGTACTTGCGAGAGCAATCCAAGAGACCTGTGTGGATATCGTAGTTTCAACATGTAAATGTGACTCTGCTGAATGTTTTTGTCCTGTGCCTCTACTACTAGAATGGAAATACAATATACAATAATTCTCCATTATGGGTAAGAACAGTCTTGAGTTTTGAGAACCCTGATCTTTTTATTTTAATATTTTATACCTTTTTAAATGAAGGCTTAATAAATGGACAGTATTGCTAGTATTGTTTATGGTGAAGGTTGTCTATAGGAACCTGGCCTTTAAGAAACTGCTGCTGAACATGTTTTTTAATAAAATGAATTGGATTATTCTGTAAATATCACAGTGAAATCCCCTAGTCCTTGAATGAAATTTCTTACCTGTTGTATCTTGCTGCTTACCATTAGCTGAACATAGTTCCAGTGGCTCACTATAAAATAGAAGGCTTCAGAAAGTAATAAGTATTGTCTTTTATTTTACATGAAAATCTGCACATGTGCATTGCTTGTGTGATGTTCCAGTTGGGAATATATTATTTAAATAGATATATGGCATGGTGATGGTACTAAAGGGGCATATAATTTTTAAAAGAAGCTCTTGCGTTCTGTGGCTAGAAATTTGAATTAGTGTTTCCAGATGCTGAAATCTGTGGTGACTGTTAGCCTTTGGCATCACTCTGCCGTACTAGTGTGTCTCTGCACTGCACAATGGTAATGTTTTCATGCTGGTTAATGTAGGTAGCAAAATTGTCACTTTTTGTTTTATGGAAGAGGAGTAATACTGTCGGTGCAGTGTTGTTCTGAGGCAACTAGAAAATCTTTGTAGAAAATCTTTGCTGGGTGCTGGGTTGTAGAGGTGGAAAACCAGAAGGTTTAAGTTAACAAGGATTAAATTACTAATTCAGCAAAATTATTTCCATTAGATTATGGTCTAGTTGAGTCAGCTCTTAAAAATTACTGTATCACTTATATATTGTTGTTTTGAATTCTTGTCTTAGAGGTCAGATTATTTTGCACAGTAGACTGTTTTCCCTTAGAGAGTAGTTATTAGTGAATCTTGTAGCAGAACTGGAATGTATGAAAAACATAAAGGGTTTTTGATCTTTGTTTTGAAAACATCAAAAGAAACATCAAAACTGAACATTTCATTCATCATGAAATGTTCATCAAAACTGAATGTTTATATTGTTTTTTGAAAACAATATAAATGTTCAGTTTACTCTAATCAACTGTTTTTTAGTAGTAGTGTGCAAGTTTACTGTCTTTCTTGTCCAGGGATCTAGAATGGATGTATTTCTGTGATCAGTTCCTGGAAAAAACTTTTAATGAAAACTCCTCATTTGGTGGGATAAATATTTAGAATGTTTAGATTGCTGACCCTGGGAATAGCTGTAGCTGTTAAGGGAGCATTTATCTTTAAATGTACATGTGATAGTTTGCCACGTGTCTGTGGTAAGTTGCCAAGCACAAGTGCTATCCAAAGGGCAGTCGATAGTGCTGCTGGGAGGCTCATACAGACTCAGGATTGCATGCTGTGGACTGTTCTATTCTCTTGATTAAAAGAAGACAAACTACTTTTGTGTCTGAGGTGCATCTTCTGTGGATGTTTTACATCTGTGTTTTAACTTATCCTTTATAAATGGAGCCATCATGTCAATTGTTCCCTCCAGTAAGAATAATAATGGGGTTTTTAGCCTAACTTTCCTCTGTTTTCTATCAGTTCCACCAGCAGAATAGTCTTCAGAAAAAATAATTATCTCACTATTGAGTTTTCTGTCTACTAAGATAGATCAAATTACAAAGATTCTATAACATTAAGAAACTTTATTAGTTTCTTATTAGTCAAATAGTAAATGTAAAGGAATATTAGCTTTCAAGTTAGAGAAAAGTATTTGAGAATCAGTCTATTGAACTGTCCCTACACCAAATCCTTTGTTCTTCTGAGAGAAATTTTTAAATTATCATGTTTAAGTAAAGGTACAGCATTAGTTTTAAAAGTCAAACATTAGTGAAGCTTGAAGAGCAAAGCTGCTAAAAAAAGTATCTGGTTTTTTTTATAATAAATAATTTTTAAAAATATTTTCTTCCCAGTGCAAATAAAATTCATGAAGCTTGTGGGCTGTTGGATTTTAGTAGAATAGCATCAGAATTTAGGCTTTTCTTAATTCTTTTGTAGGCAAACTGAACCAAGTTGTGCAAACCAAGAATTAGAATGTGATGATAGGAGATCACAGAGAAGGCGAGAAGAAAGAGCTGCTTATAAAGAAAGAGAAGCTTATGATCAGTCGTCATGGCATCATCATAATGCATCACAAAGGGACTGGAAATGGGAAAAGGATGATTATGTTAGTCCTAGACAAGGCAAATTTTCACACTCTCAGAGGAATCTTAATATAAACAGACATTCAGGTGGTGTAAAGGGGCGCTCTGGGTGGCACCAGAATGTTTCAGGAAACCCTTCAAATCGACATAACTATGGGAATTCTGGAAATGCTTGGCATCCAAGTGGGCGGAGAGGAGGAGCATCAAATTGGCATCATGGTACTTGGGAAAGAAATTCTACTTGGCACTCAGAAGAAACGGGTCATTTTTCCAGCTGGAATTCCAAGAGTTATGGAGGAAACTGGAAACCAAGTCCTCATGGTGCAAATGGCTGGAATTTTGGAAGCTCAGGTGATTCATATTCATCAGAGCCAAGTAAATACAGTCAGGAGCGGTCTGAGTGGCAGCGGCCAGAGAAAGGCAATGTTCTGCCACATAGAACTCGAAGAAATAGGGGTGACCGTCTGGATTTTACTAGTGATGAGCTTGCTGCTGAGGGGGTGTTGGAATTTCGCACATTGAAACAACTGGAAAGCAAAACTTCAAGAGCCAGTGGAAAAAGTGTCAGTCCTTCCAGAGATAAAACATATCGCTGGACTCCCTATCCATCCCAGAAAACTGCAGAGCAGCAACCATGGTCTGAAGATAATGTTTCAAAAACTTCAGATAAAATGGGTTCTGTACTTACACCTGCTACTGATTCATCAATGAAAGGAGAAACTTGTGAAGCCAATGTTAGCCTTTCAAAACTTAAAAACCATGAAGCATCTTCCCCTTCTAATGGAACTTTGGATCACCTTGATTCTTGCAAGGTTATGAACGACCCTTCCAGTGGTGAAAAGCCTGACAGAGATGATGGCAGAAGTAGTAGGATGCCATCACTGAAATCCCCTCTTCTCAATATCACAGATATGAAATTATCCTTGATAAAGCAAGATGCGAACTGTCTCTTAAAAAATGTCAGGCTTCTGTTATCATCAACTAGTGGTGAAGAGCAGAATCATTTGAATGCGGTGAACTTGGAAACAAACGGTTTCTCCTCTTATCCATCAAAGCTGCATGGTGCTTGTGTTGGTAACTTACAAGGCAACAAAGATGTGCTTGGTAGCAGTCTTGGAGAGCCTATTAATAACTTAAGTGAAGCAGAACAAAATCCCAAAGGTGTTCAGTCCAACCATTCCTTGCAAAATGCTCCCTTAAGCTCTTGCAAAGATACAAGTGACCAGAATAGGGAAGAAACTGGGAAAGCATTGCCAAAGGAGTTCAGACTAGATTCATTAGAAGATGTGAGTGGTGATGATTTAATGGGAAGTGAGAAGTCAGAAGCAAAAGTTGAAAAGTTGGATTCTTCTTTACCCTGTGACACTCCTGAAGGTAAAACTACCACATCTGAAAGGGAAGCTGATAAAAAGCCATCTCATTCAAGTATTGCTTCTGCCGAGCTAAAAAATTTTACATTTCGGATAGAACCCACAGTTTCTTCATCAAGCAGTCAGGACCGTTTGCATGAGGATTTGAAAACCTCACCGGACAGGGAAGGGAATGAAGAGTGTGTCAAGTCACGTGATCAATTTGAAATTGAAGGTTTTGAAAATCCTTCAGATAATGAGCTTCAAAAAGGAGGAAGCCAGTCAGTAGGCCTCCTTCTTCCAGATTTAAGCAAGCTTGGCCTGCCTGCTTCTCTGCAAAGAGACCTGACACGGCACATCAGTCTGAAGAGCAAAGTCGGGACACATCTTCCAGAGCCCAATCTCAATAACGCACGTCGCATTCGGAATGTGAATTGCCTTCGGAGGAGTGAGACAGAGAAGGAGTCAGGGCTTAAACCTACCCTCAGGCAGATTCTTAGTGCTTCCCGGCGAAATGTCAACTGGGATCAGGTCATCCAGCAGGTAACCAAGAAGAAACAGGAACTTGGCAAAGGTTTACCAAGGTGGGTACCTTTCAGATCTAACCAGGGCATGCTGAGGGAGGAGGGTTGTTTTTTCCCATATCTGAAATGTATTCCAAAATCCTTAAACTAAGAGTTCATAACGAAGCTTGCTATGCCATGATCGTTTGCAGAGTTTTAAAAAATGCAATTTTTTTGCAAATAATGCAGAGTTTTTATTGATTATTGCTATGAATGAATGTCTGTCCATAGATAAGTAAAAGTAATCTGCTCAGAAAATATTCTGATCTGTTCAAAATGGTTGCTTTAATAGCTGAATGTGGATGGTAACAATATACTTTCTTTTGAAGTTCTAGTAATGGAAGAATGCAAAAATGCAGTGAGGATGGGAGCAATGCTATGACAATTGCCTGTTTCCCCATTTTTTTAGGACTACAAGAAATGCTTGCAGTGCTGCAAGCAATGTAAATGCTCACTCACCATTTGTTAATCTTTTATTCTGGTACACAGTTTGGTTTTGTATTTAAGGAAGCAATTATATAATACTGCATATTTGAAACTTGCTTTAAACCTGAAGCATTTGAAGTGTCTTGAAGAATTGTCGCATTTGATTATTCCAACCTTGCTTGGGAATAATTTATAATAACTTGATTTCTAACTTGAAAATCATGCTGCCAGTTCTTAGGCACTAAGTCTGGTTGTGTGATACACAGGAGATGTTCCGTTGCCAGATGAGGTAGAAAGCACAGAATACCAGTGTAATGGGATTAAACCTACTGCTTAAAGCAGTAATGTACATTTGGGGAAGGGGAAGGTTTTTCTCTATATGTAGCAGGCTTCTAACGTGTTTGTTTATTTTTCTTTTTATCTTGTTAAAGGTTTGGCATAGAAATGGTGCCTCTTGTTCAAAATGAGCAAGAGGGTTTAGAACTCAGTGAAGAATCTGATCCGACTGCTCTAGAAGGATTCCAGTGGGATGGGATTTCCTTAGTGTCTGGCTCAGCCAGAAAACGTAGCTTTTCTGAAAGCAGTGTCATAGCAGACAGAAATCCTTCTGCTTATAGCTTTTTCAGTGAACAAGCCAAAATTAAAGAAACTGGGCAAAGGCAAGTAATTGCAGCCAGCCACCCACATCATATAACATCTGGATATGAGGCAAGCACTGACATTGAGGCTGATCAGAAAGAGGGGATGCCATCTCTTGCTTTGTCACCTTTTATATCTGAAAGAACTGAGGCTAGCAGAAGAAGTCACAGCCTACAGGCCACCTCAGAGATCACAGGCCACACAGAACAAGACCAGGAGAGCCCAGAGAAGAGGACACCTCTTCTTGAAAAACAAAATGTATTGGAGCTCTCAGAAGAAAATCGTCCAGCTTCAAATAGTGCTTCACTTTTTGCAGTGTCTAATAACATAGATGCAGCTACAGACAGTAGCTGCACATCTGGGACTGAGCAGAATGACAGCCAAGGAATTGGAAAGAAGCGAAGAGCAACTGGAGTAAGTGTGCAGTTCTGTCCAGCTTTGATGTGCTGAAAAGGTTCTTTCCCTGTCAGTGGTCATTCAGCTTTGGAATGGTCAGTGCTGGGAAGACTTTCTCCATCCGGTAGTCTTGTACATTGATAACATCATATTCATTTTTTGTGTGACTTAATTTTCTTTAAATTTCTGCTTTCATAGTGCAGGACTTTTGGCAGTTTTTTTGAATTAGTAGGAATGACAAATGCTCTTCATTATATTTGGTACCTGGCATTCTCTGTTGATAAACAAGAGCTGTTAAAATATTTCTGTGGAAGTACTAGGTTTTGTAGCGAGAATCTTAGTGTTTCACAGCACAATTTAAATGGAAGGTAGCCTGTAGTAGAAATTTGTTTTCCTTAGATGTTTCTGGTTTTATGGTTAAGCAAGGAAATAAAAACATTTGAAAAAATTACTCACCTAAAATTATATTCTTTAATCTGAATTTGTTTTCAGAGTCTGGTCTGAGGTTTATCCAAAGGTTCAAAAAAATTCTTGTCTTATCAGTTTCACAAAATGGTTTTGCAAAAAGCAATAATTCTAATTCCTCAATGTTTAATCCTCTACACCTTCAACTAAAACTGTAGGTCAGAAACTCTGATTCAAGTGCAATCTTAAATATATATACAAGAAGAAGGCTGTTGGCTTGTTTAATATTTCTTTTTAGTTGAGATGAAAACATGGCACTCTGTTGTCCTCCCTCTTTTGAGAGAGAGCAAATGATGAGTTATGCAAGAATGTGCAAGCAAATGATGGTTTCTTCTCTGTGCCTGCAATAATGGTTGAAAAGATGACAGATGTTTGCCTTCTTGATTTAGGCAAAATTATTCTTGTTACTTTTTAATAGATGATTTTATTTGCAGGAGGGATCGTCTCCTGAAATCCCTAGTCTAGAAAGAAATAATAAAAGAAGAAAAATCAAAGGTAAAAAAGGTAGGTGAATATCATACATGTGTGCATGTGGTGTAGCAGCTATAAACACCCAGTAGTATTTTGATTGGCTAAAGTAGTAGTTCCTTAATGTTACTATGCTGCTTCTTGGGGTTTTCCTGAAGTTTGTAGTGTGGACAGCTCACTAATCTGCAACACATTCTTCTCCCAAGACCTTTATCTTAATTTCTCATAAGTTATGTTGAAGAGAAGGGTATGTGCATCCTTTCTGCCTGCAGTTCATATTCCTCATTGTACAGATGGGACCTTTGCTTTCCCCCTCTACCTCTAGTGAGGTTTGTTGCCTCTTTGGATAGAAGTTCTTATGGAGGAAGTACCCAGTTAACTTCCTTCTAATTTGCCTTGCAGCTTTCCCTCTCTGATTCTGGGTGGTCTCACCAGAAAAATTGTACTCTCTTTAATTTGGTCTCTGTTCTGTTTTTGACATCTCTGACAATACTTTTTACTTTTTTAATGTCCTTAGTGGAAATGAGTGTGGAATGCCTCTCTCCTTCATGCTCCTGACTAAAGAAAACTCTTACTCTGGCATTAGACAGATATTTCTCAGACATGTCTAATACATCCTCTTCACCATGTCACAAAATGAATCATCCAACCATTGTGTTTTAGGCAGGATATTTTCTTTGGTAACTAAACCATTGCTAGGAGCTTTGGGCTCCAAAGATGACTTTCATATAATTTATCTTTTTTTTTCATTATTTAGTTATATTAACAGTTGTTTGTAACATAGGGCAATAATATGACTCTTCTGTGGCAATGAATATTTCACTACTTGAAAGGGTGGGGATTTTATTGGCCCCTTTCTTCAATGACCAGTGTCTGTTATAGACTAATAACACATTCTGCTTAGTAAAATCTATTTCCCATTACTTTGTTTCAATGTGATTGTTATTGTAGTAAATTTGCTGAAGGAAACTATGACCTGAGCGCAGTTAAGCAGTGCCCAAATGGAAATTGGTTTGAACAATCTCTGTAATGCCAGAAGTCTCTAGGAGGTGTAGGAAGATCTTTTACTGAGTACAGTGGTCAGAGACTTTCTCAAGCGATGGCAATCACCAGTCTCAGGGCCCAAAATCATCTTGAGTAGTAAATTCTTTTTTTAATAATTGGGTTCCTTTTCTCCTAAACAGCTTTTCCTTGGCTTTTGCATTCACTGAATAACTTAAGTTTTGTTTAGCTTAAATTTGCCTATGCCTTTTTGATTATGTTAATGACAGGTGTGTATTTGTACTTCTTGCACACACGTTCTTCAAGAAGAGGTCTTTGTGGAAGATAATTACTTCATTTATTTAACTAAATCAATGTTGGCCAAGCTGTGATGGAATTAATTACTAGAATCAAGGTTGAGATTCCTTAAAGAAGAATACTTGACTTTGCCCTTCATCCATGTAGATGTGGCTAGTCCTGTCCATAAATACTCCTTTTTAGCTTGTATAATTATCAATATTGAATGGTTGACCTGATTTATGGGATTTTTCCATTCTGAGGTGGTACTGTTTGTTGTGGTAGCACATGTAAGGTATCTTAATGTATTGTTCAGTGCAATTAGACTCTGCATTTTGTTTCTTTTTCAGAACGTTCTCAGGTAGACCAGTTGTTGGCTATTTCTCTGAGGGAAGAAGAGTTAAGCAGGTCCCTGCAGAATGTGGACAGCAGCCTCTTGCAGGCAAGGGCTGCCCTGAGGGCTGCCTATGTTGAGGTTCAACGGTTCCTTGTGTTAAAGCAACAGGTAACAGTGGGCTTTGCAAACTGTCTGAGCTAGAACTTAGCAGCATGAAGAACTGCCTGTTAAATCAGAGGGACTGATATAAGCCACAACTGTTTTGCAGATAACTATGGAAATGAGTACACTGAGAAGTCAGAGAATCCAGATCTTGCAGGGGCTACAAGGTACAGGATACCATAGAGTTACAACAGTGGAATGCTTACTCTCATATTCTTTGAACTCAGAATCTTTTAAAAACTGTGTTTAACTTGAATCTGCTCATTTAAGCTACAATAAAATTGTAGACTTTCAAAATGAGGCCTTTGTTGTCAAGTGTGAGCTGTCAGTATTGATCATTCCCTCTAGTGCCTTTTTTCAAATTTTTCTCATCCTTGACTTCTGTGCCCACAAAAAATGGGCTCCTGGCATTTTATAAAATAAAAAATATGCTCCTGGCATATTGTAAAATAAAATTTTAAATTTTTTGTTCTGTTATTTATTTATTTATTTATTTGTTTGTTTCTTTAATGTATCTCTTCTTTTGCCATTAGAAACATATGAACCTTCTGAACTCTCAGAGCAACTTTCCTGCAGTGCCCTAACTGAGGGACGAGACAGCAAATCTCAGATGGCAGCTGACTCAATTCCTTCAGGCTCTCTCCTGCCCCTTTTGGACACTTTGTCTTCCTCTGTACCTCCTCGAGGAGCTGCTGTTCCTGTAACCATGCCATCACCATTCCAGTCTTCTGGCAGTACACCTTCCAATACTCCTGACTCATCAGTGCAAGTTAAACGAGAACCTGTGTCTCCAAAAGGCACAGAACCAAATGTGAATTCTGTACTCCAGAGCTCTCCATGTCCTCCGCAAACAGAAGAGGTGGAACAGAACAATGGTAATTGTAGTTGTGCTTTAAGATAATTAGCTTGAAGAAAATAAGGAAATTATTTTTTTCCCAAAAAGAATGTAAATTGTGCCTCAGCCTGCAGTCTGTCAGGCAGGGGTGAACTCTCATTAACTTATGTAGGACTTTCTAGTTCTGCTTTGAGAACAGAACAAACATCAATTTGAAGGTTACATCCTCTTAGAATAATTTAGTTAACTAACAAAACCCAAAACCAACACAACCCAACAAACCTGAGACTCTCCTCTGTAATTTTTGTCTTCTACTCCGCATCATTTAATGAGCACTGGCAGCAAAATGTCTGCCTACGAAGGAAAAAGATGTGTGTGAAAACATTTCTTAAAAAGTTTTGAACAGCTACATCAAGATAATTTTGTGTTCTTCTTGGGCTCTGCTAGATAACCAAGAAGAGTATAATTAGTAATATTAGAAGTAACAATCCATCTTCTACTAATTGGCTGTTAGGCACTGTTCACTCATGTGAGGGATGTGGGAGGGCTAGCAATGAAGATAGGGGTTTACTTTTATCTGGTGGAGAAACTGCTGAATTAATTGAACTGCTAATGGGAGAGCTCCTGTCTCAGCCAAGTGAGATCTTAATGACTACAGCTGAAATAGCCAACTCTTTATTTAGACAGTTTAAACCTCATAAAACTTATGCACTGTGGTCACAGGCTTAGATACTATTGGTAGTTTCCTCTGCAATTTGCTAATGCGACTGAAGGTAAAAACTGAAGATTAAAAGTTTATCCCATACTTTCTTAAGAACCTGTGAAGTCAAGCAGGGTGACTGTAATGACACAGTTGTCTACCATAACAATGTCACTTACCCAGACCTTTAACTTAGGTAATTTTAGAAAAACATTCATAAGATTGATCCTAGGTAAAGATAGCCAATACCATTTTTTCCCCAACTGAAGTACAAAATACTATGGAATAAGTCATGTTCTACCTTTCTAAGCAATTTTTTTTCTCAAGCACAAGATGAATGTTGGCTGAATTGAAGTTTACACCTATTTAATTAAAAGAATTAGATTTTTTTTTTTTGCTTTTTTTTAGTTTGCTTCAGCTGTTGAATTGCATTTAAGTGGTGGGGTTTTTTTGGTCATGATTGCATTTCCTGTATTCCATTCTGTTAAAATACATTAATGTAGTATTCTGAGTTTTGCTTCATCTCTTTTTGAAAGATTTGACAAGGAATGAAGCTCTGGGGGTATTCACTAAAGTAAACTTGGGGCAGGGGAAGAATCAGCCTTTTTTTTTGTTTGCATTGTTAAGACTCAACTTTTAGGAAGCCATTACCTTTACTTTCCTGTTTTTATTGGCATATGCCACTATTATGCTTAAACATCAGTGAAATTTTTATTTGTATCAGTGATATTTTTATTCTCAGTTTTCCAGCTCTAAGGAAAGATTTATTGATCACTAGCTGCAGTGGCATTAAGTGTCTTGCTTGCAGAATCTTGAAACTTCACAATAGAGAAGTCGAAGAGGTGTTTTATTTTTTTCTTATGAAGATGAACCTTTAGCATACAGCTATATTTGTTACTTAACTAATTACTTCAGAAAGCTCTTAATCACATTATTTTTCCATTTCCTACAAACTTAATTTTGTTGTATCAAAAACAAGAATATTCTGTTTATTTAGTTTGGTATTGATGAACTTCTGTATGTCATAGAAGTTCATCAATACCAAAACTACATAGTTTTGGCATTGATGAACTTCTGTATGTCCTACATTTAAAACGAGTTTGCCTTCAGAATAATTTAGTAATTTGGGGGGAACTAAGCATTTGCCTTGAGGTAAATTCTGTATTTTGAGGAAGAGGAATTCACTCTGGGGCAGACTGTTTACTTTTTGGGGTTGAATGTTTAGCTTGTCAGCTGCCCATTGAGGTTCGGTCAGCCTTTCTTTGAGGGAGCTGATTGCATTTGTTTTCCCCTGAAGTGTGTCTCACCTGTGGTACTGAGTGATTCTGTTTTCTTCCATTGCCATGGTGGTTTCCTACGTCTTTTTCTAATACCCACAGCACTCCAAGTGCTGAGAATTAGTAACTTTTGGGTTTATAAATTTCAGTTTAAGTGGTTGCTTGCTATTATTTTCCTATTTTAACGTGACCAAGTTACTTCCTTCCCCTTCCCAGTGAGAAATGAGTGGCACATGATATTAGAGGCATATTCAGATTTTAAGGTTTTATGTGCCTTCTTCCCAATATAATTCAACACAGTAACTTGTTCAAACTTCATTTGATTATTCATTTTTTCCATACCAATGTTTTTCTATCAGGTTTTGCAGTTGTGCATGGCAGTTACGTGTCCAGGGAAAAACTTCTCTCAGTTGATTTGCTTTAAATGCAACATATCCTATGCTGTCAGCAAATTCTAGTTTTTTCTTGAAATTCCCTGTCTGAGGAAGGTGTGGGTGAGAGATGTTCTCATTTTAGCTGTTTCTAGTTGGAGGCGTAATTCCAAAGCATCACATTTGTCCTGTGATGTGTAATGTGCTTTTGGCCAAGCATTAGTGTAGGTTTAATTTGCTGGCTTCTGAGAGGCTGGAAGAGGGACATGTTTCAGACACTGCCAACTTCCCATTTGTGTTTTATGATCACACCCCAGAAATGCAGTGAACTTGAAACATCCTGTTCTGGATTGTAGTTATTGCAACTGTAACTGGGAAATTTTGGGGTGTGGGAAACAGCTGTGAGATGCTGCCCTTAGTCTGTCTCAGCTGAGAGGTTGGATCATTTTGTTCATATTAATTCAGTCACAATTTAATTATAGGGAGACTGTGTTGACCCCATTGCATAGTTCACTACAGATGAGCTAACTAAACAAAAGTAACTAACTAAAGCTTACCCTCGTGGCTTACAGTGCTGCTATTCCCAGGATAAAGGTACAGTGCTGCAGAGTGGGTTGTGCATAACTGTTTACCTTGAATTAGGTCCAAGTAACTTGGTAGAAATAACTGTATCTATTAGCTGTAATAATTCAGATGGGTTGAGCACAAGATTTTCAAACTTTCACTGGACAGCTGAGTTGTACTTGGCATGCATTGATTAATATAATTTCTACAGAAGTCATGACAGGTGGTGAGGGAGCACACAGAGAGGGATGGTAGCATCTGAATTCAACAATGTAGGATTCACCAAAGATTGTCAGAACTTTAGAAGCATATAGCAAATAGCTAGCCAGCAGCTTGAATGATTGCCCCATTCCTTTATTTCTGTGTACATGGATGAACATTTTATTCCCCAGTTATGTTTTTTAAAGGCTGTGAATAGCTGACTGAATAGCAGATCTACATGTGCACATAGTTTTCAACATGTAGGAATATGTACTTTACATGCACAATTAAATGTAAACAGAAAATACAGGGTGGGATACTTTGCATAAATAGTTACTGCTGTACAGATTGAATGTAACACTAGGCTGTTTTCTTTAGAAGAGACCAACCAGAAAACTTCAGTGTATCCGGTTATCACTGCAACCATATCCCTAGCAGGGCTGGCAGCCTGTTTCCAACACACTGATCAAGATGTCCATGAGCCTGCTGCCGACAAGGGACAGTCTGAACTTCCTGAGAACTCTTCTCATTCAGTGTCTGTTTTCAGCAGGAGAGAAGCAAATGATACAGCTGCTGAAAGATTTTTACTGGATCAGTGTAGCACTTCTCTTTCAAAGCATTCAGTCCTTCTAGAAGTGCCAATGGATAAAACTCCCAAATTGTCAGCAGAACTGTCTGAGCAACACTTAACAATGGCTGCAGTCCCAGCAGAGAAAGGGAATAGAAGGAGGAGAAAGTTAAGGAAGAAGAAAACTCTGAGGGCGGCCCATGTGCCGGACAACAGCGATACAGAGCAGGATATGATTGATTTCAAGCCTGTCCGGAAAGTCAAGGGTGGAAAGGTTCCTAAAGGAGAAAAAGTTACTTCTCCAAGAGAGGAGGGTGAAGTTACTGCTCAAGCAGCAAGAAACAAAGATGAGAATGACAGTGATGCTTCTTTGGAATTAGTGGAAGTTCCAGCACCTCAGTGTGAGGTGGTTGATGTTGGTTCATCAGCATCAGGAGATGAGAAACCAGACAGTCCATCAAAGAGGGATTCATGCAACTCTGTGGATCGAGCAGTCCTAGAAGCATCTTGTTCTGGGTATGATGAAGTGAGCTCCACCAGTGAGATTGACACAAATCATAGGAATGATGGGAAAAAAAGGTGAGATTATTGTAGACCTCTGTAAAGTAAAATTATTAATATTACATAGTATTCATAAGAGGCATATCTTTTTTTCTTTTTTTCTTTTTTTTCAGTTTTATTTTTTCCATTCACAAAGTCTTACATTAGTGACTCCAGGAGTGAAATAAAAGAGAAAATAAAAACGGACTTGGCTTTTATGGTCGACAAGTGAATGTGTCTTGTTACCTACTGATTTCACTTAATACAAGGACAGGGCTGCCTTGTTTGGTTTTGAGCTAACCTGTCACAGTGTATTTTCTATTAAGTGCAGAGTCTTGTGTTTTGGAGTATTACTTACCCCAGTGTTTTGTCTGAAAATGAACATGCAAAGTCCAATTTCGCTACTGTTTATTTTTGTCTTACAGTGTGGCTGAGACACAGACTTCCGTATCATTCCTAAGAGGATCAAAGAACTCCTCAGGTATATCTTTTAAGCTTTCCTTCCAATGCTTTGTATGTAGTATCTTGCAGGACTTTGAGTTAAGTCTTGATCAGCCTGCTTCCATAAGAGAATTTTGCCCTGAAGATAAAAGCTTGCACTCAAAACTAAAGTGGGAAGTGACACATACTCACATCATTTTGCATTGAATGCTTTGTGTCTTGCCTCCTACTCATCCTCCTTCCCTTCCACGTGAACACTACTGTTCCACAGTCTCTGTAGATCTCTAGGACAAACAGTAACACAATCTCTTTTTAATTTTAAAGATAGTTCTGAACTTAGTCATAGGAAGGTCTTTTTAGCACTTTATATTGCCCTCTGTCACATTCACAGTCCTGCAGGCATCCACAGTGAAATTTGACTTAAAGGTGCTGAACCCATGAAATAGTTCTGCAATTGGCAGTACACACCACAGCAGTGTTTTCTTGACTGTGTTCCCATAGTCAAAAGTACATGTCTCTGTCCTACAGAAGTGTCTTCAGAGCCAGGTGAGGATGAAGAACCTACTGAGGGAGCCTTTGAGGGACACGTGGCTGCAGTGAATGCGATTCAGATTTTTGGGAATTTGTTGTATACCTGCTCAGCAGACAAAACAGTTTGTGCCTACAATCTCGTTGTAAGTAAGGTTGTGGGAGTGGTGTGACAATAATTGCAATCACAAGGTTGTCTTTTGCAATGCCTACTACTTTGTAGTAAAGGAAGCAGCTGCTTTTTCAAGCCCCTGATTTATTTTATACTATTCTTTTCTTCAAACCTTTCTCCACTACTCCAACCCCTTCTCCCTGTGAGAGAGACAAGGGGAGATTGCCACATGTATCCTGATTTTTTTGAACAGTCCTACCCTGTTCTGTTAGGTGCATGTTCCAAGAGGTATTATGGGTCTTTATGCTGACAGACTTTATACTTTCCTTTTTAGAGCAGGAAGTGTGTGGCCATCTTTGAAGGACATACTTCAAAAGTGAACTGCCTACTGGTCACTCAGACAAATGGGAAGAATGCTGCCCTCTACACTGGCTCAAGTGACCACACTATCAACTGTTACAATATCAAGGTATTCAAACTCTGTGTTCATTTATTTACATATGCTGCATTTTATACAAGTGTGTCTTTACAAATAAAAATTTAAAAAGCCTTTTAAACCCATATGATCTGGACACGAACACCAGTTCACATCTCTTTAGAGTAGAGAAGGGAAAAAATAAACTCACAAATAAAACAGCAAACCATTAACTGATTTACTAGTCTAGTCTTTTGACTAGTTTGTTAGTTTGGCATAATCCCAGATTTTGGGAACACCAAAGTGCAGGATAGCTGTTTGGCCATGAATCTTACTTTTCTTCCTGTATTTTTAACTTCATTGCTTATGGAAGGCGCTGCTCTCTGGTGTGTCTTTAGGGCACCCATAGAAAGAACTGATATCTGTTATGCTGAGGGTATGTGAAAGAGCAGACTGAGGCTTCCTGAAGCTGGATATTTGAGGTGAAATGAAAAAATACTTGTCCAACCTGTTACTTTAAGGACTAGAAAGCAAGTATCTGCTTCAGGAAGCAAACTGACAGAGATTTTAAACCCTTTAAGTTCCCTGCAGAGAACTTAATAGGGAATCGTCAACCATGTAACAGATTGTTTTCATGTGTGTGTGTGTATATATATATACTCAGTAGTCTAAATTTCTATACACATTAAAGGTTGTGACTAGAACAAAATGTTTAGGGTTATAACTGGTTGCTGAACTACAGTCAAGCCTTACAGATGGTCCTGATTAAGGTGAGGCTCAAACTGCCATGAGACACCAGACTCTCAGATGTTTTTCTCCAGTTCTGTTGGTTTAAAAAATAAAAATCATCATTCATTTCAGGATTTTTTTTTCTTGAATTGTTTTCAGTTAATGAAAATCTTTAAGTACTTCTTTCCATTGCTAGACCAAAGAGTGCATGGAACAGTTTAAATTGGAAGATCGAGTGCTCTGTTTACACAGTAGATGGCGGATCCTTTATGCAGGTCTTGCAAATGGCACTGTGGTTACTTTCAGCATAAAGGTAAGTTTGTTTAAATATTGGCACCTGAATGCCTGTTGTGATGCTGTTTCTTTCCTCTGTGTTTCTTTCCATTCTTTATCTACAGTAGTAAATGTATTTGTAATGAACACATTTAGGTATAAATGGTCACTGTTGGCCCCTTTTGGTTGTTTATTTTGGCCATGCATGAAGCTGTCCTATCTGCCTGTCTCTTTATTTACCTTTCTTTTCGGTGCTGTATTGTTGCACTTTTCCTTAAGGTTCCTTCTGGTCTATATAACATAAGGAGCTTTTTCTTTGATTTGGAAACTTAATTTTTAAGATGCAATTCTTACCACTGCTATTTTGTGTGTTACCAAACTGAAATCAGATGCCATAACAAGCGCAACACAAAAAGGACTCAATGATCTAGTCAGTGTCATAACAAAATTTTAATTCTTTCCCTTTCTTTCTTCCCCCACCAGAATAATAAACAGGTTGATACCTTTGAATGCCATGGCCCTAGAGCAGTGAGCTGTTTAGCCACAGCTCAGGAAGGAGCACGCAAGTTGTTGGTAGTGGGCTCCTATGACTGCACCATCAGCGTGCGAGACGCGCGGAACGGGCTGCTTCTCAGAACCCTGGAAGGTCACAGCAAGACTATTCTCTGCATGAAGGCAAGTGTCTCTGAAAATACATTTTGGACAAAGAATGCTTAAAATAATGAGCATTCTGAGATTGTGATAGGAAATGGAGGATTTCTCTATTTTAAATTGTAAAAACTGAGCAATTTGGTAGGGAAATCATCTCTGTTTGCCTGCCATATCTCATGTCCCCAGCTGCCGCATCCATGTTTGTGTTTTGAACACTTCATGAATTGTGATTCTGTCACCTCCTTGGGCAGCCTGTTCCAATGCCTGATCATCCTTTCAGTGAAGAAATTTTTCCTAATACCCATTCTGAACTTCCCCTGGTGCAAGTTGAGGCTGTTTCCTCTTGTCTTGTCAGTTGTTAGGGGTTAGGAGCATTTTTCTTACATGAGCAGCATATAAGTATGCAGCATGTCCAAAATTTCCAAGAAACATTGGGCTTTACTGTGCATGTGCTTGCTTTTTTCTTCATACTCTTGATTGATTTTAAGGCTCTGAAATTTAGGGCATATTACAGTATAACTTTAAACTGAACAGTGTCCTAATATTTTGCTTGCTCATTTCCATAGCTGTTACAAAATATAAAACTTTCTTTTTTTTTTTTTTTTTTTTTTCGGTAAGGTTGTGAATGATCTGGTGTTCAGTGGCTCCAGCGATCAGTCTGTCCATGCCCACAACATTCATGTAAGTCTCATATAGAATGATGGAATGACTTTTGCTACTAAGGCACTGAATTCCTGTGCTGTATTTCCAGCATATTTGACTGACTGGTGGGGCTGATTGCTTCCAGCAAAGGAAGTCTCTTGATTTTGTGACTATGACTAAGCACTATAGGTATCTCTGGAGGCATGAAGAGGCTACATAAACCTGCTGATTCTTGTCACATGATATGCAATGCCTTTTTATCTGGCCGTCTTGCTTTTGCAAGCATGCTGATAATATGGAAAGAGTTCAAAGAAAAGCCATGTGAGATAGTCTGGTGGGGAAAAAGTTTCTTTATAAGTGGAAGAACTTGAGGAACACGGTGTTCCAAGCTAGTCTATTCAAAAGCATCATGAATGCTTTGTCTCTCCCTCTTTTACACCATCTTCCCTTAGTCCTAGCAGAAGCATTCATGTCGCTGTGCAGTAAGTTAAATTAAGAAACTTATCAGAGGGAAATTTTGGTTGACATAAAAAGAGTATATTTCTGTGTGTTTAGCTGAACTTGCTAACTGATCCTTGTGGTTGCATAAATACTGCTACTACTGCTAATACTAATAGGGATGGGTGAGAATATGTAACTAATGATGGAAACAGAATCAATTAGGTTGGAAAAGACCTCTGAGATCATAGAGAACCAAACACCGCCATATCAGCCATAGCATTGTCAGCATCCAATCTTTCCCTAAATGCTTCCAGGGAGTGATTCCAACACCTTCCAGGGCAGCCCTTTCGAAAATTTAATCAACATTTTTGTGAAGAATTTCTTTCTAGTGTCCAACCTCCCTGGAGCAGCTTGAGGCCATTTCCTCTTGTCCTGTTGCTGGTTGCATGGGAGAAGGAGCTGACCCCTCTCTGGCCACATTCTCCTTTCAGGGAGTTGTAGAGAGTGATAAGGTCCCCCTGAGCCTCCTCCTCTCCAGGTTAAACAACCCCAGCTCCTTCAGCTGCTTCCTCATTATACTTCTGCTCCAGGACCCTTCACCAGCCTCTTTCCCTTCTTTGGACTTACTCCAGCACATCAATGTCCTTCCTGAACTGAGGGGTCCAAAACTGCACCCCATGCTCAAGACATGACCTTGCCAGTGCTGAGTACAGGGGAAGAATCGCTTCCCTGGTCCTGCTGGCCACGCTATTCTTGGTACTGGCCAGGATACCGTTGGCTTTTTGGCCACCTGGGCACACCGGTAGCTCATGTTGAGAAGCAGAAGAAGAGAAGAAAGAGAACTTTACACAGACCCCTGCATTTTTGTTGTACTGGAATGGCTCTGAGTTAGGATGGGCAAACAAAAGGATTACTAGTATTTGATCATAATCTATAAGTGCCTTCACAGGGAATAGAATTCTAATAAAGGGTGTTTCCATTTTTGAGTAGTGAGCATTGAAGCTAGTAAAACAATTTTGTACTTTTATTTAAGAACAATCAAACCAAACACCTCTTTACCTTTGCTTTTTCTTGATGCAGACTGGAGAGCTGGTACGGATCTATAAGGGCCATAACCATGCAGTAACGGTTGTGAACATTCTTGGGAAAGTCATGGTGACAGCATGTCTGGATAAATTTGTTCGTGTTTATGAACTACAGGTAAGAAAATAGGTGGTTACTAATGACATTTATCTAATATGTGTTAATTAATGATTTTGATGTCAAATAGATGTCATCTTTGTACTTTCTGGTCTCTAGCCCATCTCTGTTTTTCCTGTCACTCAGTATATACAGTTGTCTCACCATTCAAATTACAGGGGTTTTAAAGAACATAACCTAAAACGGTTTTTAGAACTTGGGTTATTCCCAGACAATGACAACTCAGAAAATGGGAAAATGTTAGCTTTGTCTGCTGAAAGAACAAGTGCTTAGTTGGACAAAAAGACTCCCAGAAGCAATGTAGGCAAAAGTGAGCTTTCAAGGTGACTATAAAGTTTGGAATCTACCATAGCAGTTTAGTTGCTACTAAGGAAACTGCTCTTGGAAGTATTATCATTTACATGTCTGTGAAAAATGGCTCTTGAAAAATGTCATGCTATTAAATGTCTGTTCTTGTTTCTTTCAAGTCACACGACCGCTTGCAAGTCTATGGAGGCCACACAGATATGATCATGTGTATGACCATCCATAAGAGCATGGTAACTCCCTTCTTTTCACTGTTCTTAAAGATAAGGTTGTAATTGCCACAGATGCATACAAGACAGTTTAATTTCTTCAGATAAAGAGATCAGCCTGCTGGTTGGCTGCATTTCCAAGTTGTTCTCAATCAAAAAAATCAAGTGGCTATAACAGCTTTATGCTTATGTAATTGTCTGAGGAAAAATCACTGTTCAGCTTACTGCAGTCTTAAAACAATAGTTCTTTTTGCTGTTATGATTACAGTGAAGACACTAGAAATAGTAAAATATTTCTGCTTTTTCAAGTGTCAATCCTCTGACTTTTACTCAAAGGAATCTCTCAGATGCTGGAGAAAAACTTGACCCATAGCCAAACCTCTAGCAACCTTTGACAGAACATAAACAAAGGTGTGCAGTTGATTCAGATGTACAGGTTTCTTCATGCATCTGCCCTGCAAGATAAATTTCAGAAGCACTTCTGGATAAATATTTCCTAAAATAGTCTTTAAAAGCACTTATTTGTCTACATGTCTAGAAATCTGTTTGCAAAGTTTCTTTGAGACAGTAAAATGAAAGATATAGTAGTGATCTGTAGGAACAGAAAAGTTAAATCCAAAGGAAGAGATTTCCTACTAATTGGAATACATTCTGCCTGAGCATCACATCTCATGTGAGTCCAGCCTGAGGCTTGAACTGTGCCCCAGCAGTGGTCTGCTGTGGGCATTCTCAAATCAAAGAAGGGTTCAGATGAGAAGTTTAGTGATGAGTGAAAGGATTTGCATCAGTCTTTCTGAAATTCTGATGTTCTTTCACATACTTCCTCTCCATCCTTTTTTGATATACATAGAACTGGTTAGGTGTGGAAAAACTTTTAATTTGACATTTGCACCTACATATTTTTATAACTTTAGTGGATAACACTGTAATTTAAACTTTTCTGAACTGTTGTACACACGACACTATCAACAATAGAGGTTATGAAAGCATTTCTTATTCATGTGTGTAGGGTTTTGTGAACTGTGAGTGCAAATATTAAAAGAATTTGGTTATACCTATTTTTTAAATATAGAAGCCTTGCATGCTGATATTTCATTGTTTTTACCTACACTGAAGTCTCCTTCAAAATTTTACTTTTTTTTTCTTTTATTCCAAGCTTGTTTAGCCATAAATGTTTCTTTTACAGATTTACACCGGATGCTATGATGGCAGTGTCAGAGCTGTGAGGCTTAATCTGATGCAAAATTATCGATGCTGGGTAATTAGCAAATTGTTTTAGCATTCATTTTTGAATTTTCTGGGGTGGTCTCTAGTCACTTAGTCTTGCGTAGCTTGACCTTAGATTATTCATAATTTTTTAAAAAATATGTATGTACTTTTAAGGTATATATCACTTAGGTATTTCATTTTTTTATTGTCTTTGCTGTGTGTATGTGTGTGTGTGTGTGTATATATATATATATATATATGTGTATATACGTGCTTTGGGGCTATTTGTTAGTGTGAATTACTATCCTTTCTGGCTGTTTTTAGACTTGTAGCTGTTTAATACCAAAAACTTTGGCTGAGTGACATAGAAAAGTTTATTTACTGTGCTAAATTAGTTTAATTAAAATTCCAAATGACTTTGTCACAGGTAAGCTTAAATCTCTTAAGCTTATTTCCTCTCTTCCTCCTGCCATTCCTGGTGATGGTTTGGGCTTGGCTCAAGGCAGTAAAAATTTCTGTAAAGCTGTAATTAAAAGAATAGAGACCATGGAAAATGGAAATGTATCAAGATAAAAAACTTACAGGAGTTGGCAGGCATGCTTATAGTCTTGAAAGAATATTGTAAAATTGTGGGAAGAAAAGCATTAGCAAAAATTGTATTTCCCTGGCTTATTCCGGTATGTTGTTTTTTTCTACCAGTGGCATGGATGTTCACTGATCTTTGGAGTTGTGGACCATCTGAAACAACACCTGCTAACTGACCACACAAATCCAAATTTTCAGACCCTGAAATGTCGTTGGAAGAACTGTGATGCTTTCTTTACTTCCAGGAAAGGTTCCAAGCAGGTATGTGGTTGAAATAACATGATGGTATTTGGTAATATAAAGTACTTTATATCACCATAATGGTGGGACTTGATTCTATTTCTCTTAAAAAGGGTAAATTTTTCTAGGCTTGTCAGGCTTAACTGCGTGTGGTTACAGTCATCCAAGGCTAACGGGGTTCAGTTCAGCCTGTGGCAAATGAACAGTGCAGCTATAGTTATTTAACATATGGTCAATTTCAAAACAGTTTGATCCTAAACTCTTACATGGAAATGGTAGAATTCTTAAAATATTAAAGAAATTCTCAAGATATTAGGAAGTTTTTGAAGGAAAAATGTCTTTGTAAGATGAACAAACATCTGCCTTGAAAACAGGTTTTTATCCTTTTAATTTTTATCCATTGCTATCTCTTTCATTGTTGTTTATTTTTCACATGAGATTGTTAGCAAAACTGATCTTTAAATAAGTAGTGCATAAACTTCTGGATAAATGCTACCCCAGAAAGGGGAAAAAATAAAGAAGGCATAAGAATTGGATGAAGGAATGTGGAAAGGATTGGGGGTTGGGTGTAAGGAAGGCCATTACCTGTAGACTGATGGGTAAAATCTACATTTTAGTCCTTGGCAATATAAACTGCCTTCCTTTGAATGCTTTCCAACATGTGGGAAGGATGGAGGTTTCTTCAAGAATTAATGAACAGTAGAATCCTTTTTTTCTCTTTAAGTGCTGGCTTTGGATATGATGTGTTTAATTAATTTGCTCTTCTAATCAAAAAGGAAACTGGTTTTTATTTGCCTTTGATTCTATGGTATGTGAAACACTTTATATGTGTGATTTAATAGCTTGACAATGATAATACATATCTTTTTAGAAGCTTTAAGCTAAGCAAATGTATGTTATCTAGAATGTCACTTTCACTGACACTCCTAGAATATTTTGCAGGGTTTTGTGCTTTTGTTTTTTTTTTTTTTTTTTTTTTTGGTGATGATTATAATGATTTTTTTTTTTAATTTACTTCTTTGGTTCTTTTCTAGGATGCTGTAGGACACATTGAAAGACATGCTGAGGATGACAGCAGGATTGACTCATGAAGCTTTTCACCTCCCACATTGGGAAGTAATTTTGTATGTCAGAATTATTCCAAATAACATCAGTTTCTTACTCTCTTACTCCAGTCTTTCCTCTTTCTTTTCCCACTTGGAATGCAAAAACTGAGTGGGGCTGAAATGCATTGCTATGGAGACTGCAGGTTGTGTTGCACTCTGCAGAAATAAGGCTGGTAATTAAGACTTAGCCCAAGTTCTTACAAGTTTTTAATTCGTTGGTGGACAAGAATATTCCTTCCTCTTGTTTGCCTTGTTTCTTTGTTGTACATCTTTTTTCAGGTGGTTTTATTTGTTTTTTTAAGAAGCATAGTCTTTGGGAAGCCCAAAGGGGTGTTGGAAACTTAGATTACAATAGGTGCTGCTGTTTGCAAACTCAGCTGGAATCCTGTTATGTGTCTAAGACATGTCTGGTTTTGTTGTACCCAGTTTTATAGCTGATTTTAATAAAATTCTGCAAACCAGAATATCAGAAATTCTTACAATGTAACCTGAATATCCAGTGTACGTTTTTACTTTCTTCATAAAAAGAAAAATTATTTTACAGGGACTGGAATAAACTAATTTTTTAATGTTAATTGTAACTTATTTTTTATTCCTTGTGTAAAAATTGCTAAAACTGGCATAATATATACAGTGATAGATATACCATACCTCTTGAGGTATTTTGCTTATTTTGAGGAAAGTGATTATTTCTTGAGAGAGATGCCAGTAGCAGCAAAACAGCCAGAACAGTGGCTCTAGTCACAGGCTTTACAATCTTAGTCTTTTTCAGTATAGGTCTTAATGTATGGGAAAGAAGTAAGTGGTATTTGTTTTTCTTTTAATTAGAGCAGCGTAACCACCACTGTTGTCTTGATAAAACACCATAATTGGATTGCTGATTTTATGTAATCTTAGTGATTGAGCTTTGCAGTCCCATACTCTCTAGGCATAGCAAACCAACAGAAATGCAAAGGCACTGTATGTCTGAGTGTGTCCACTTTGGTAGTGTTTTGTTTCTATTGTGAACTGGCTTAATTGGCTTGGGCTATATGAAGTTCACAAAAACTCAACTGGAAAGAATGGAGCAGGATTTTAAAGTCTAAGTTTCTCAAGCAGAAGCTGAGGATATGAAATGCATATCACATGTAAAAGTCTTATTTCTCCTAATGCACAGAAAGTACCACAGAGAGGCCAGTGCAGAAGGGAAGACTGTTTCAGCTTGTCAGGGTTCCCCTGCAAGTGTCCCCTTCGCCTTGCGAAGTTCAGTGAAATGCCCTTCTGGCACTAGCCATCCTCTCTCCCTTTATGACACTAATTTAGCAAAGAACCCTCTTAACACTGAGACTAATCTAGCAAGGAGCTTTGTGTTCACTTTTGCCTAGCTTGCTGCTCAGGAAAAATAAGCTGAGATTTTCCTAAGCTGTAAGTAAAAGTGGAGACAGTGAACTGAGCTGCTTATACACTAATCCAGTGCTTTTCAAAAAAACTGAGTGGACTTCTAGTGGGTATCTTTTTCACAACCACTTTCAGACTTGTCAACCACAGACCAAATAAGTTTTATAGCCTCATTCTTTGACTGTAAAGAAGCCTTTTTAGGCCAGAAAAGTGAATCATTCACAAAATCCCATGGACGTTCCACTGCCATCAAATCAACGGCCTTCTCTGGAGCACACTGGTTTTGTATTATCTTAGCAGACAAGCAGAATTGCTCTGACACTGATGAATATTTTTGGTGAGACAGGAGTAAAATATGAACGAGATGCAGTAGCATCTTCCTTCAAAGCCATGGGAATCTCTGAGATTCCAGTGCTTTTGTGGTGATTGATTTTGTTTGTTTACTTTTTATTAAGCTGTTTGTGAATAGCAAAAAGCCCCAATGTGTGGCTCAGATCTCAGGCTGTTCTGAGGGTGGTGTTATTTTGATTTTTGGGGGATGTGTGTTTGTGGTTTTGGTGTTGGACTTTTTTAATCTTTCTTTCTGTGGGCTGTGGATGAAGCAATTCAGTAGAGAATCAAGTTTGAGGAAGTCTTTAAGCGATGTAGATTTTTTATGAGGGACAGTGTAATGCTCTGAAGTCTGAGAGCATTTGTTTGGGTTTTTTCATTGCCTAAAAGCAGAAGACTGCATAATACTTAAACCATTTCCAAAATTGTTGATATTCAGGGAGTTTTTTGAACCACAATGAGGGAGCATGTAAGTGTGGCATAAACAGGGTGGGTGTCCTAAGCTGTCCTTCATGGACTGTGCTGCAAGTGAAGGTGTGGAGCTGTGTGTGAAGGACAAGCCTGTGGGACAATAGTGGCATTCTGACAAATGTGTGTGAGAGTAGATTTTGTTACTTCTCCCTTGTGATTCTTTCAGCTGTTTTCAGGAACATATAAAGATCTTTTTCACTAGATGTTGCAACACACAGAGTTAGTACACTTTATTTGCATTCCCATTTGCTTGTTGGGTTTATCTTTTCTAGTTGGTGGAAGCAGCCTTTTTATTTTGTGTGTGTGTGGTCCATGATATTTCCTTAACTGTCTTGAAAATGATCCTCCTGAAAAGTCTGGGCTTTTGAAGTCCAGCTTTAGCTGTGGTGTCTTTTGCTACTTTGTTGGTCATTTCAGATACATTGTAAGAATTCTGAAATGGGAAGGAGGTGGGAAAGTAGTAGAGCTGCATGAGTGAAAAATTTTGCTTTATAAATCAGAAACAGTTTTTTAAAATTCTCAGGGGTTCAGAGGAAAATGCTGTATTGTTTTGTCATGAGGATATCTTAAAAGGAATTGCTATAAAGTTGTGCAGCTGTGGAAATCCCCCAGCTTCTCTGGAGTTCTGTGGAGAGGTTTCCTGTTTGTTCAGCTGGAATTTGGTGCAGGTTTCACAACTGGCCATTTACTTCTTCTGGAGGCAATTGCAGAAGAGAGATGCCAAACTCATGTTTGTTTGTTGATATTCATTAATGAATTGGTATTCATTAAAGATCCTATCTGGTCTTGCAACTTAGGGTTTTGACCCCTGATATACTTGTAGTTGAAGAATGTAGTAACCTTGGGAAGGTGGGCTGTTTGTGACATTTAACACAGTAATATTTGCATGAAAAGCAGTACTGCACATCTGAAGCCACTTTCAAGACTTATTTATTTTTGATTTTGGTTTGGTTTTTTATGCAAGTAAAAAGTTGTGAGTGGAAGAGTGAGTAGAGTGAGGATTTATTTTGTGGCTAGCTGTGGATTTTTTTATTAGTCAAGTGTTTAAAAACAAGTTCTGGACTTGCTGTATGGCTAATTACATATGGCAGCCCTTTAGGGGCCTTTTGGGATTGGTCTAGATTCGTTTCTTCTTTCTTCTTCAAATTTCAGAGAAAAATAACAGCTATCTGGCAGTGCAAAACACTCTGGCCTAATGCTGCTGCTACTTCTGTATGTGGAAGGGGATGGAGGGAAAACTTCTGTATCTCTTGGTACAAAGATGCATTAAATATCCAGGCTTCTGCTTATGTTGTGTCAGTTACATGTGAATTACAGACTTTAAACGTATTACCAGCACATGAGTTGGCTTCTGTGAAATAGCAGGAGCTTGGCTGTGTGGAGTGTTTGAAGTAGTGCAGTTCTTAATGCATATTTTCAAACAGTACAATCAAACAGTACAATCAGTTGGATCAAGGTAAATGATAACTGCAAACTTGCAATAAATGGCAGGGGAAATGGTTTTTTGTTGGAAAAATACTTTCCCTTAAGCTGAATTAAAACACAGGTACAGGTGAATCTTGGTTTTCAGGTTTGTATGGTACTGTAATTCAAGCAGTCCAAGTTGTCCAGAGTTGCAGAATATGTGAGGAAGGATAAGGAAATGGTTTCAGCTACTGTTTGTAAAATAATTAATCCTCAAGGAGCAAACTGTGTAGGCATATATTCTGTTAAATGTGCCTGCCAGCTTCTCAGATTTCATTTTGCTGTAATGTTAAACATTTTGAAAGAATGGAAGTGGAATAAAACAACTTGATTGAATATTTAGTAATTTAAGCTGTGTAGAACATGTGCACAGATTGATCATTGTTTTCTCTCTCACTTTGGTACAAAGCTGTGAGTGTAATAATGAAACTTTACATGGCAAAAGAAGAAATTTAAAAAAATAAAGTTCTTTATATTGTTATGGTTTGTCTGTTTCTCCTTTGTTTTAAATAGAATGATTTTCATAGGATTTGGTAGAACTTGAATTTGTTCTGGATTTTTTCCTTTTCTGTGAGTGCTGGATGAAGTCAGACAGGCCACTTTGAAGCTCCAGCACTGGCAGGAATATTACAGGTGTGCAGGAAACCTCAGACCTAGTCATTTGGCAAAGAAATGAAACTGTCCACCCAACTGATGCCTCCAAGCGAATGTGCTGCCTGTCTTGCTTCATGGCCTGTTGCGTGGGAAGTTCTCTAGAGCTTGTTGGTAGTTCACTCCCCAGAACTGTAAGGACCAGTTTTGAGTTGCCAATTGCAAATCCTAATTTTGATCTTTTGACTGATTAGGTTTTGTTTTGTCTCGGAACATACCAACTAAGAGCATCTCTGCCATCCTTGTATGGAAAATAATAGCTTTGTGGAGGTAAGGCATGGCTGGAAGCCAGGGCTTCAAGCATTCCAGTCATCCTAAAATTTATTTGGGTTAAAAAAACAGTTGAATTAAGAAGGAGAACAACTTTTCTTAAGATAAATTATAGGATTTTCTTCCTCTCTGAGTAAGTTACAGTGCAAGACAACACTAAGAACTTTATAGTCAAACAGTTTTCTGCTTCTTAGTGTCATTTCAGTTAAATGTACTACTCACTGGAATAACTTTCAGTGGATGCTAGAATTTGTTTTTAAATTTTTACTTTACATTAGTGGATTGCTTTGCTACTTTTTGCCACTAGACAACTACGTAAAAGGTTCTCCTGACAAACTCTGGTCTTCCTTGCATTTTTTGTTTGCCCTTCCATTTTTTGTATTGTACCTGTCATCCTTTAAGCTGGTAGCAAAGGAACCTCTCAAGTGTTTTTTTTTTAAATGTGTTCAAGGAGTAAACTGGCAAATATTTGAGATATTAAGCTAATTTCACACTTGCCATAAACTCTAAAAGCTGCTGTATATTCAGGAGAATAATTGGGAGAGTACTCAATGTTTCATCTTCTTCTGTTCTTTCAGAATAAGACCAAAAAGCCTAGGCCAAAATCCAATTGATTTTATTTTTGGTTCCATGAAACTAATTGTACTAACCCATTAGAATAATATTCCCAAAGTGGTCATGCTGACATAGATTCTGCTACAAGTCACCTCTTGCAATAAAGAAATGCATGCTAGTATTGGGAAATGGGACCTGAGATGGGGGAAATATATGTGTGTGGATATATAAATTTGTGTGTATAAGAGGTTGTGTGCCTCAAATGGCAAATAAGTTCCTCTGTATTATGGGGAATGCAGTTACAATGAAAAACTTACAATGTCCACATTTATAGTCAGGATGACTACTAAAAATGAGAGAAAATTACTCAGTTCTGGTACCTCTGCTGAGGCATTATATCAAGCTGTACTCAGGTATTGCAGTCTGTTGTGCCCTGCTCTCCCATTTCTACAGCACTGATCCAACCTGCACAGCCAAATCTGTAACTGAGTCATTGGGTTGCATTAATGAAATGTGAAATAAACATTACAAAGAGTGAAAGGATAATACCAAGAGCAGGATAAAGAGTTAATGACCAATTACAAGGTGACAGTAAACACCTCTGACTTTCACAGTTAGATACAGTCCCAGTTTCACCTGACTTGAGAGAAGACCTTTCCAGCTGTCAGCACAAGCAGAACAATTTTGTATTCTCCATGTCTTCACCATGCAGAGAAAGCTTTATTCAGTCATCAATAAATTAATCCTTGTTGCCCAAAGGAAAATGTCAGGATGCTATAAAAGTAGTTACAAAATATGCGTACTGTGCTGTCCACTAGAGTATGATTGTCTTTTTCCAAGCTTCTTCCCATGTGCTGTTCATCTTGAGGAGTGAATGACATAATTAGGAATTGCTCCTGTTTGCCCTTGGGATGAATGGTGCTAGCTCCTTGGAATCTTCAGTCTGTTCTTGATGGAGGTGGCCACTGGCTCCGGTGTTACGCATACAGCGTGAGCTGCAGCCACTGAAAGAAGAGTTAAAGGATGGATGAGTTGTTGGTGTCCTCTCACAAATTGTGTGAAGACATCACCATCTCTAGCTGGAAGGCAGCTGCTTGCTGTCACTTAGCATGGAGTGACAGTGGGGAATTTTCTGGAGTTTCTTGCTTCTTTATCTCCTTCCCTTGCAAAAAGTCAAGAGTGTTTTTAATGGTCTCCCTAACAAAGGACATGAAATCGAAACTTTCTAATTCTTCTTAACAAGATTTTTTAAAGGGCAAGAACTATGCTAAGCCCCATTATCATTTAATACCATATCACTGTGTTTGATCTTAATAGCCTCATTAAAAAAATTCAAAAGTTTTTTGATGGACTTGAAGGATAATATGAAGAGGCCTCAGCCGTACCCTTCAGCAGCAGCTGGAATTTCCAGAGCAGCTGTTGCTGGCAGATCATGGATGTTTTCTGTGTAAAATTGGTAACAAAATTTTAGGAGGTTTTGGGGTTTCTTATCAATTAGGTGGCAATTTCAGATGAACTCTATTAACAGAGTTCACCCTTGAACATGTACAGTGATTAATACAATTAAAATTTAGTCTTGTGATATTGTGTTAGACATACTCTCATAAAGCAGTTTACCTCCAGGACATTGAGCTTAATGATGCCATCTCCGTCTTTGTCAAAGGCATGGAATGCCCCTAAAGTAAGGAAACAAAAATACAGAGAGTAGATTAGGTTACTATGTGAATAAAGATGATTCCCAGACAGGAAATCAAATGGTCCTCCCATTATGAAATGCCAACTTTCAGGGGTCTTCACTTGTGGGTCACTTTCTGCTGTGTTTTTCCTTAGTTAATTCAAGGAGAAACACAGTGGTTTCTTCTGTGTTGGTATGAGACAACTTGTCATCTTAGGTTCCCTAAGCACATATCTGTAATAATTAACACCTGACACAGGGGCAGGAGTGCTGTGAACAAACTTTGCTATTAGTATGATGGGGCTCTGAGCAATAGGTGTCCTTGCCCACAGCAGGGGGGTTGGAACCAGGTCAGCCTTGAGGTCCTTTTGAAGCCAGGCGGTTCCATGGATGGCCGGCTGTGTGTGGGGGCAGGAGGGGAGGCCGTGCCGTGGGACCAGGGTAGCCACTCACGGAACATGGCGTCCAGGCGCACGAAGCAGCAGATGAAGCTGTCAAAATCGATGTTCATGTTCTTGTCAGCGTAGCGCATGGTGATGATGTCGTAGAGCTGGTTGTTCAGCCGAAACCCTGCAGGGAAGCAAAAGCGGGGCACAGCTGGGCCTCGGGCAGGGAAGGCCCTGCTCCATGAGGGGGGGGGGGGGGGCACAGGCGCTCCTCTGGCCCAGCCGAAGCCCAGGCTGGAGCGTCCTGCTGCAACTGCTAAACAAAATGAAGTAAAGCTGTAAGGAGCTTCACTGCGTCCAGCTGCCTTCCTAAACCAGGAGCAATGCTGTGAGAGGGCCCTTAGCACGTGAGTTACCTCAGGCTGTAAGTGTGAAGAGAGCTGCGGCACCAGAGGGCCTGTGGGGCCTTCCAGCTCAGCTGGGCCTGCTGAGAGCAAATCTGCTAAAACTGGGGGACAGAAGAGCGGGAGGAAGTTGCTATAAAACAACAATTAACAATGTTCAGAAAATAGACAAGGAGGCAACTTCTTGGTGTGGTGGGACTGAGCTTTAGCACTGAATGCTGCAGCCTGTGCTGTGCCTTGAAAGGGTCTGTCACGGTTTGGGTACAGCTCTTTGTTGGCCAAATCCAAGGTCACGCACAGCTTATGTGCTGTAAGACTGAAATGTTCTCAGTTCTAAAATCAGGGGAGGAGGTACTTAAATATTTTCTCTCTTTACAGTGACTACTTTCCTGGTGAGAACAGAAACACAGAAAATAAAAATTACCCATGTTTCTACCACAGCAGGAGTCTAAATCCAGGTGTAGTTTTGTCTTTGGCAAAGAATTCCAGAATCACTGAGGTTTTGTAAAGTACAAGGTAGCCATTTTGTTTCTGTTCATTGATGTGCCAAAATACTACTGAAAACAAAGTGTCACTGAAATCCCATCTAGGTTTATAGTGATACTACAGATTTTCTGATCCAAGAGGTCATCTCACTCCCTCAGAAACCTGGTAAAGATATTTGTGGGGGAAGGCCTGCTCCCCAGGAGAAGAAGCATACTGGTGTATCTGAGACAAGCAGGAAAAGTCCAAAGTCTCTCTTATCAGAATGAATTTCATTAACTGTAAGTTTGCAAAAATACTTTCTTATTGTGCAGATAGAAGAGACTCAAGCCACAGGGCTCAGTACTGAAGAAACATTAACATGACTCAAGAAATGCCTACCCAATTACCTGTGATGCACACTTGGACATAGACCTGCTCCATCCTAGTTTCAGTGCCTATACACTTAGGTTGAAGGTTTTCCACTGTTCTTTGTTTGTTACTTGGACAAATGCATAGAATCCAGAGCTTAAATGAGTGTAAATGTCTTCAGCACTCCCTGGTCCCCCTGAATAGTAGGACCCTGAGTAGGACATCCTTAAGACAGCAAAGCATCACTCATTGCATTAAATAAGAGCTGAAGAGATCTATTTGGCTGGCAAGACATACAAGCTTGCCATTTGGATATTTGAGAAGCTCTGTTGGGGGAAAGAAATATTTTCTAATTTCTCTAGGATCTGTCCTTAAAAGGCAGCACAGTGTTCAGTGATCTCACCCTGTGATGCACCAAAACAAAACAAAGTTTCTTCAGCTGTGGACACTGCACAGGGGACAGTACCTGCATCATTGACTGCATTGCGCATCTCGTAGCTGTTAATGGTTCCTGAATGATCCGTGTCATAGCGCTTGAAAATTTTCTGGAAAAAGAAAAAACCAGACAACAGTAATAAAAACTTGTACTGCTCTTCAATGCACTCATTGAGGGGATATGGGGTGTGTGCCTCAGGCACTTGGGGGCTTTGCCACGTGCCTTGTATTGCCACTGCTGGGCACTCTGGGTTGTTAGCACAGAGTTCCTCCCAGCTGCAAAGTAAAATAATTTAGATCCAATTTCTGGGAAGCAAAAAAGCTCTCCCCTTGAGACTCTCCTTGTTTGACTTGAGTTTATGCTGGTAATCCTCCCTCTTGATTGCCCTAATTAAGCTATTATTGAGGCCTGATTCTAGTTCCCATCATTCTCCTCCTTTAATTTGTATGCCTCTGTGCTACTCTCATGGGGGAAGGTTGTACATGGCATATTCAGGCTATTTGCTTAGGCTGTGAAGTAGGATGAGGAGCGAATTTTTGTTACTTCTCATTTTTGAAGCTAATTCACTTATTTCTTAGCCTTTCTTTTTGATGGAGCATATGTGGAGAGTTCTAGTTTTCCTGTAGAACACTTGCACTGCAGAAGCTGTGAAGAGGAGCTGTAAAGATACCAGCAATACCTGCCAGCTTTTAATCTTGTCCCAGAGATGTCGAAATTCATCAAAGTTTATCTTCCCAGAGCCATCTGTCTGTGATGCAAACATTCAGGTAAAAAACCCACAACACTTTTAGGATAAAATTAATTAAGTCTGCAACTACTGGTGAAGGGATGAATGTAAAACTGGATTGGGGATCTCCTCAGCATAGAGTTGACTCAGCTGTGCAGTAAAATATTTGTGAACATTTTGGTTATTGTGCATAGCTTAGTGCTTCAGGAGTGTGAAGTACTACTTCTACTTTGTGCAGAAGATAACTTCTGGTACAGGACACAGCTTTGCCTCTAGAACTATTCTAAAAGTGCATGACTAGGATGTTTTAGTGGGCTCTTCTGAAATACCTCCAAATGTGAAGCTCACCCAGTGCTTTTTATGACAGCTGAGCTTTACTCTGGAGTGAAGCTCTTTCTGCCTTGCTTAAAATGAATTGAGAAATAAGCAAAATGTTGACTAAAGCTCTTTTCAAAAATATGCTTAGGCTCCAACCATTATGGCTGTGGGTTGTAGTTACACTTTTGTTCTGGTTATATTTGTATGCACTTAGATTCTCTCAAAATTGTGTTATCTCAGACTGGAAAGCCTAGGGTGGTTGTGGCAGAGGTAACCATGTGGCATCTTGTTGTGTGTTTTATTGCACCTGTTCCAGACAAGTTCTGCCTGCATTGCAAGCTGAGCATACAGTAGAATATGTGATACATTGTAAACTTAAAGAGATAAATATAGTAAGTTTATTGGCAAGAACTATAGTTATGTTGAGTTTGTTTTAAATATAATAATGAAAAAAATCATGCTTTAGTACATAGTGTGGCCAGTCTCTGATACCTAAAGAAGAGTGTCATACTGACTGCTTTGTTCTGTAGCTTTTTTTTGGGGGATATTTCTCTCTGCCAATTATCTTAACATTGAGATGACTGGAATTGAGATGTGCCAAATCAGGAGTGCTTTTTTAATCTGACTACAGACTACAAATTGCTGTTTTGTTTCCCTGGCTTACTAAGTTGTGTGTGCCTGTGTGTGTGCGGTTTCAAGCTGTCCCTTTTCACCAGGAAAGGATACATCCATTAAAGCAATCATGCTGCGGCAGGATTCCAGTTCAAACCCTTCTGACCTTAGGTCCTTATCTGAAACAAAAGATCCCAGGTGAATACAAATCATGCAAATCAGCAAGTGATTTTTCTCTCAGGTGTAACTCTAATCAAAGTAAAAGCCAAACCTACTTCCTTCATCCAGTAAGAAATGAGTGGCAGAGAAATCTGGAAAGACTCTCAGTAATGTTATTGTCTGTGAATTAGATACTATTTTCTTGACTTGTTATATACAATAAAAAACTCTGGAAAACTCGAAACTAACTTCTAGGTTACTAAGCAAGTCCGGGGTCTGTAGGTTAAAGTTTGCTAAACAGGGAGAACAGTTTGCCTCTCCACTAGAAATTTTCTTTAAAGGGCATTTGCAGACTGAGAATTGCATTATTGTCCCAGTGGTAATTCCAATGAATGCATCTGCTCATTTCTAGATTATCAGTACTAACAACCTGTAGAGATCACCTCTGTGAAAAGTTCAGCTTGTGAAAGGCTCAGATGCATTATCTATGGAAATATGACTAGGAAATTTCTGAGTTTGAAAACATCAATAATTTTTAGAAACTCATGGTGGGGAGTTATGCTCTGTCACAGATTTCTTTGCCCAGGGTTAGTAAAAAACACGCTCAAACTCACGTTTTTTTACGACATTGTTGAGAACATTCCTAAGTTCCTCAGCATTGATCTCCATGTCCTGATGGAAATGTGATGAGAATATCATTAGTTACAGCATTCTTTATGAAAAACAATTTTATGGATGGATATGCTAAAAGTATTTGGTCATTTTTCAATAAGACATACACGTGTTTCAAACCAGAGGGCATTCTACTTCATGTGAACATTACTCCAGCCCTTTCCTGAGGCTGCCATACAAGGTAGACCTGAAGTTACCATACAGTGCTCATTAAACTACAACTAGAAGAATGACTGGTAATTTCAAGCCAGGGTATAAGTCAAATAGCAAAATTCCTGTATCCCATATGCAGCCACTTGATTTATGCAGTTCTTTGATCTGTTTTTATCTTTAACTTCCTTTGTTAAGCGTATACCAGAGGGCACTGCATTTCTAACTTGTTTATACTTGCTGTGCAAAACAGTATCTTGTAGGAGATAGGAGAAAAAAAAGCTGATTTTAAATAAGACTCCCTCAGACACAGTGAGAATAGTTTATACATACATATATGAGGATAGCTGTATACTTAAAGGTTTTTATTTGATTTTACTTATCTCAAAATCGCAAAGAGAATTTGACGGGAGGAAAATCAAAGGAAATTATAATATTCAATGTTTTTAATTCATGGAATAGTTGATTTAGGAACTGTTGTAGACAGGCTGCTTTGAGGGCAGAGACAGGGATCGATTGCATACTCACATCTCCTGCAATCTGTCGGAAAATATTCCTGAACTGTTTTTGCTCTTCACTCTCCTCATGAGCTTTTGTTGAAGAACGCTGAAAAGAGACAAGCAAAGTAGAGATACATCCTGAGCCCAGTGGGAAAGAGAAAGAGCCTGGATGGCTCACTTACCCTTCTGTGAGGGATCATCTTAGTGAATCTGGGGGCCTTTGGAGGAATGGGTTATCCTCCCACTCCTTTCCCTATGTTTTTGGTAATTCTCCTCCTTAAAACTGCCAAGTGTTTAAACTCATCACATTGTTCTCTCTTCTATTGGAAGGAGCCTAAATAACTACTTCCACTGGTAGTTGTCTTCTAATTTTTTGTTCCAAAATATTGCCAGAGAGAAGTTTGGAGCTGAAGAGGCTTATTAGAGATTCAAAGAATGGTTTTGGTTGAAAGGGACCTTAAAGATTATCTTGTTCAAGCCTCCCTGCCATGGGTGGGGACACAGTATCTGCCTTATAGCTGCCCTGTAGGCTATAAATGACCATGTGAGAACTCTTTATGATGTGCGGGGCCCCTTGCTGAAGACAAATAGCATATGAGACAGAGGAAAACAAGGAACATGAAGCTTTCTCAGACACATGGAAAGTGCAACCTTGAACTCTGAAGCTGATACTGAAAAGGGAAATGAAAGTTATAGGTGACAAAATTAATTTCTTAGCTCATTTCTTGTTTTCCTTTGTCTAAATGCAGAGGAAAGTTTAGACTGGTTCTCACTTCACCTCCTGCATGCTCTAGCAGTCATGCAGCACCCTCCCTGTAAGCAGATGCTCCAGCCATGCCCCCCAGATGCCACAAGCCTGGATGTGGGATCTGGCTGTTAGATGTGTTGTGTTTCACCCACCTGCAGGAAGAAACTCTGAATTTGCTACTCGGTTTTCCTCCTCTCTGGTGGTGAGGGAGGGAGGGTGCTGGAGCTCCTGAGCTCTCCTTTATCCTCTGGCCAACAAGGACTAGGATAGAGGTGTGTATTTGTAACAGGAGTGGCTGTGGTCGTTGCCAGGAGCTTCTGCAGCCCCTAGGGTGCAGTTTGTGCATGTGCTCTCTGTAAAGCTGCACTGCCTCAGGGGGCTGAGCGGGGTTACATGAATGTGGGGAAGGAATCTCTCACAACCAAGATTCTTGTGTGATAGAGCAACCAGGAGATGTTTTCAAGCACCTAAATCCTCCAGCAGAGTTGTTAAATAACTGAAGGGACAGTCTCTCTGTGCTTGTGCTCATTAGATCCACATTAACCAGACGAGAGTCATGTAAAGATCTGATGAGGAGCTGTTTAGTATCTCAGGACACCTCTTTGCCCCATTCCTGTTATCTCCTCAGCCACTCTTTTGTGCTAGCCAGACCAAGCCCTATTTCCCCCTTTGCCGCTTGCTGCAGAAACCTTTTTCTTATCTGCTTGGGTTTTTTCACCATCTTTGCCAGCATTTTCATCTGCTGTCAGCTCCTTATTGCTGTTTGCTCTGTCAGAAACGAAGATGATAGGCTAGAAGAAGAAGAAGAAGAAGAGAGCAAAAGAGAAGTGGAAATTACAGGAGAAATAGTGGAAAGGAAAATATTTGGTTACAAGCATTCTTTGGAAAGTACATGCAGCAACAACTCCTGCTCTTGAAAGTATGACGAGAGAAGCCATTTCTTGGAATGAAAGAAAAGAAAGGATGAAATAAAAAGGTGGGAAAATTCTGCAGTTACTGCTCTCCTCATGCTAAAAAAAGGCTGCAGAAATCTTTTTGCAAAATAGTGCAATTCCTAGCTTTCTGGGTTCTAGCTTTCCTTATCAGAAAGACAGTCATTAAATGTGTTTAGTTTTTAGTTTGTTGTTTTTGTTTGGGGTTTCTTTGTGTGGTTTTGTTTTAGTTTTGGTGTTTTAGCTGGTTTTTTTTTGTTTGTTTGGTTGGGTTGTTTGTTTGTTTGGTTTTTTTTTTTTTTTTTTTTTTTTTTTTTGTGGTGTTCTTTCTGGAGTTTTGTTGTTGGGTTTTTTTGGTTTTTTTTCTTTTTTTTTTTTTCCTGGGGTTCTATCCGTTTTTAAGCAAAATAAGCCTCCCAGATGCTTATCACTTAAACTGATGAGCTTGCCCCTCAAGGACAGTAGCACTGAAAACAAGCCAAATGTGAATAGCTCACAGAAAAGGAGTTACTTGTGTAGAAGCTTGTTAGTTATCTGTACTGTTCTTTATCTGTACTGATTCTTGAAGCACTCAGCTGTAAGCAGCTCTGTGCAATTGTTCTGCTCTGGTGTATTTAAAACAAGGAAAAAACTGCTACATTATGTGAATGTATTACTCTAGAGTATTAATTACAATCAGCCTCTCTTGGGATTAAAATATCTGATTATATTTTCAAGGTCCAAAACATGTTGCGTCCAATCAAAAATATCATCCAGGATTTTGGTGAGCTGGAGACGGGGTGCTTTTCACTAGCAAGGGGTGTCAGGTTGCTTCTGGAGGGGCAGGGAGGAAGAACAGTTTGAGCAGCCCAGAGGACTGAGCTGATAAAGCCGAACAGTTTGTTACCCTTTCACCACCCCTTTGAGTGAGAAGGGTATATGATGCTATTTTATTAGAATCTCAAGTAGGATCACAAAATCTTTGCTGCATGCAAATGGCCTCGTATCCAGCACCCTTCATTAACTAGGCCAGTTTCCAGACACAGAGAAAATTATAATAGCAAGGAACTCTGTCCTTGCTCATGCACTGCACATGCTCTTTGCCTTGTTGGCACTTAGCACATTGCACAGGTACCTACCTTGCCCTTTTTCTTCTGTGTGAAGAGACAAAATGAAAAAGCGCTTGATCAGATTTTGCAGAGCTGAAGGCAAACTTTTTTTTTCCCCTTCTCATGTTTATTTTTTCAGTTCCTATACTCATACAAATTTTTCCATTTCCTATATTTATAGAGCTTTCAAATCACTAAAAATGAGGGAACATGCACCCACCAAGAAATAGCATACTGAAAGAAACACATTGCAGAAACCATAGCAAAACTGTGTCTCATCTCATACGGGGCTTTGTCTGCTTGAATAAAATCTCTTTAGTTCTAAGTATTCCTTTTCTTTTTCCCAGCCTGCCAGTGTAGGGGAGATTGAACTTCTATGCCCATAGATCAATGATATCTGAAGTGACAATTTAATTCCCTCACATCTGGACAGTTGTTTTTCACTATGACATCAAACAAAAGGGGAACATTTCTGAGCAAGGTTTGATGGAGCTCAATTTTGTGCAACAGCATTTCCTCTGATTTTTTTTTTCAAGACTTATTGTATTGTTTGATTTAGTACATTCCCACAAAGATGTGTAAAAAACTCCAGGGGGAAGAGTTAGAATGTGCCATGGATGCTATTTTGAAACAGAGTGCTGTTAGGATCCCTTTTCAGAAAGCAGGTACTTCAAATTAAGGTAGTTTTTTCTTTATTAGATGAGACGCCAATTTCACAAAGAAAGTATCTCAGGGCACAGAGCTAGGCCTCCCTTGGTAAATGGATAATCTCCCTTGATGGAAGCAAAAACAATGCTTAGCATTCAGCTTCTTTATGCCAGGACCAGATTTCAAATTTGCAAAAGCATTTTGGACTGAATCAAGTTCAGAAAGTAGTATATATAAATCAAGTGTCAACAGACGTATCTTAATGAGAAAAAAGATGAGAATTTGATAAAAGTGCTGTCATGTAGCTGCAAATTATTTCCTGCTATAGGTTTCCCTAGATATCATGTTCCTCTCTACCCCTATACACAAAAGAGGACCAGGACAGTACTTACCAATGGACGTTCTGCCTCAATCATGTTTTCAACCTCCCTAAGTAGGAAGCAGAAAACAAATAAATCAGGAAAGTGACTGTTCCCAAAGTTGCTTGTTTCTTTAGGTGGTTTTTAAGCAGCCACTCAAATTTTCCAAGCAGCCAGTGGTGTGGGCTGGCTTCCAGCATTACAGCTGCAGGCTTTAAGAGTAGCTTTTTCCTAGTTTGAGCTGAACATCCCAAGTACCACTTCCAGGACAGCTGCCACCTGGCTTACTCCTGTAAAGAGCCTTTATAACAGTGAGCTGGAAGTAAAACAGAAGTTCTTTGGCCTTAGTAAATGCCTAATGGTTTGTTTGCAAAGGATATCCTGTAAGCAGTAAGCTTCTCCAAAGACAATTCAAAGCAGGATCTTGTTACTCTATAAAGTAAGCTTGTGGAAATGAGTTCGCAGCTTGGAGTTTCTAGTGATGTTAAGAAAATAAAAAGCAGGGTGTAGCAAACTGATAACATGACTTTAACAGACTAGTGAGATCACTCCACCTATATGGCTAGATAAACGGCTCTGCAACTTACTCTGAAAGACTTCTTTTCTCTGAGAAGACCCTGAGGATGAATTCTCCCTCCTGGTGGGGCTCATATGTCGATGGGATGATGACGTACTCGCTGGGAGGTAACCGGAAGCGCTCAGAGATTTCTCGCATGTTAATGTAGGTCTTACTTCTAGCTTTGGAGGCATTGTAGAGGAAAAAATCCTTCTGCAAGTGGTGCTTAGTACCATGCATCTGCAGAACAAATTAGTCCATTTGTCCTCAAGGAAGTCTTGCCCATTGCCCAGGTGGGTTGCCATGCAGGCAGTGCACAGCTGAGACAGAAAACACAGGAAGCAGTAGCTTAGCAAGCAGGGAGCTGAGGACTGGTGGTAGCTGGTGGCAGGTACAGAGTCTGTCACCTTTAAGTTGCCACTGACTGAGTCTACTTGGCTTCTGAAGGCTGCTCTAGGGCCCACTTTCAGATTGTGTGGCTGACTTCTGCTGTGTAGGTACTTGTATCTGACTCTTTTGCTAGATGCTGCTTTGTGTGTAACCAAAGATCAGCCACTTTCCTTGGAGGATGCATGGCAAGGAATGGTGGAAGCAAACTCCTACATGCAGAGTAGTAAAGTGAAGGTGCTTTCAGCGTAAACATGTCCTTGTCTAGACAAAACATGAGTTGTGTATCTGCTAAACAAATGTGATAATCAAACATTGCATTAGTTCAAATATGAAAATTAAGCCAAGAATTGTGGACTAAACACACTTGCAGACTGTTTTTTTGCAGATATTACCATCTGTAAGATATTTGGCAAAGACAAAATTCAGACTCCCATCCTCATGCTTTCCAGGTAACAGCCTTCAGGTGAGCTTGTTAGCAAAACTTGTGATGCCAATGATTCAGCTACTGTCAGGCTCAGAAAAAAATGTAATCTGTGTACTTTTGATAAGATTTTTTCAATGTCTGAAACAACCATTAATTTTCTAAACCATTCTAAGACTACAGAGAAAACTCTGTGACTGCAGAATGTAGGCCATTTGTATTATTTTTAGGAGGAAATGCAAGTGGCTTAGGGTGGTTCTGCATGGAGTGCAGAGGCTAAGCCCTCACAGGCACTGCTTCCTGGATCTCAGACCAACTGTGCAAGTGATGGCCAGGGCACCACAGAAGAGAAAAGAAGCACTGATGCAAAGGTCCAATTGAAAATGGGGTGCAAGTGAGAAGGAACTAAAAACTACTCACAAAATATTACTAATAAACACTCAAAGCAAAAAGGTTAGCAGTTCTACTGCTGCTACATCCCTGAAAACAAACTTGACTGGACAGTCTCCTGCTGACTTACTGCCAGGCATTACAGTAACATTAGCTGTGGGTATACACCAAGATGTCAATCTGGCTCTGTTCTGCGCATACCTCTTCAGGCACCTTAGGGAGAAACAGAGAGAAGAAACAGTCAGAGCTGCAAGGGGAGACTACATGTTTATAGGTCATAGACAAGGGCATTCAACTAAAGTTCTGGGGGCACAGAAATTAAAATGCCCTTAGTCAGATAAGCACTTTCCCTCTTCCTTTCTAAGTTTCTTGGCTTCTACATGAAATCAGCTAAAATCTGAGCCAAATATGTTTGTGCAAGGGACTGAGTAAATTGACTTTTTCATCAAGTCAGTAGCAGGGACAGAGGTTAATTGCTATGTATGAGCCTTGGATGTCTGTTTCCTTTTTCACACTCTTCTGCCAATGAAATGCTTAGTTTCAGAAAGGACAAAAGTGAGATTGAAGAATATATGGGAAAAAATATGCTAAAATCTGGCATTAGGTCACTATAAAAGCCTAAAAAGTGTCTTACTTAATAGATGGGTAAACCCTGACATTGCTGTTGTACAAGGAGTTAGGAAGACTTGAATTTCCTTCCTCTCTTCCAGATTTTCTGACTCCCTTGCAAAGCAAACATTGCAGTTGATGCAATCAGCTTGAATGATTCAGTGACTCTCTTGGTAAATGCATACTGTCAAGATTTGCGACCACAGTGCAAGGAGCAAAATCTAGAGCTGTTACCTCATAGATGGCAAAGCCAATGGTATACAGGTTGGCTCCCAGCTTGCGCTCTTTCCTCCTGTTTTTCTGCATCAGTGCGACAAGGAAGCTGCAGATAACCTCTTCATCCTCAGGATCATCATCCTCCTCCAGGAGCTTCAAGCGATACTGGGGATTGGTCCAAAATGTATCTGTAAAATCCCACCAGCAACCCAAAGAAAAGATGTAAAGCTTCAGTCTTCTAATGATGCTCATGATAAAAGAGAACTTTTAAGCTCCCTGCCTATGGCTCATGAGGGAAAGGTTAAAATTGGGCTAAGACATACATGGGTTTTTTAACATATTATGGCTGTTACTTAATACTAACAACTGCATTGCAAAAGAGGATATATGGAGAACTGTCATCTGATAAACTTCCAAAGTCCATAAAGCTATCAGTAATCCACAAAAGTGAATTTCCCAAGTGAAATCTAACTGTTAGGGTGAAATTCCTCCCTTTTACTTGGGGCACTGAGAAGTACTTGAAAAAGGATTTACCTTTGCCAGGGCTGCCTTTTGGGCTCACCACGTTCTGTTACAGCATAGCAGAAGATTTCCAGTGACCAATTGCATGCCTTGTCCACTGAGGAAGCAAGGCTTTTGCTATGGCTGAGCACTAACAGTACTGTGGTATGAATTAGTCTTTGGGATCTAACCTAGTCCCCATCAAAGAGGCTGTATCTCTAAAGACCCTTTGCTCACCCGGATAATTGCGGCAGCCTCCAGCTGAGCAGCCTCTCACCCAGCGTCCTTCATTGACTGACACGGTCCAGGTCTGGAATTTATCCACTTCCAGAGCATCAGGTGTGAGGTTACAAATCTCAAGCTTTGTGAAGTGCCTCATGAAATCTTGAAATGATATCCTGGAGGAATTGAGGGGAAATTGAACCCAAATGCATTTACACGGTTGGCAGTTGTCTGAAAGACCCTGGGGAGGTGGAGGACGGTGACCAACTGCGCTGTCAGTACTGGGATGAGTTTGCAGTGGGAGTGCCATGTCTTCCAAATGCTCTCGGTCTGCTGGTTGGTGAGTTACCACAGGTACAGCTCCAAACTCAGGGAAACTGAGCTGAGAGGATGGTAAGTAGGAATTGTGATGGAGAGCTTGTGGAAATGTAGCATAATTAGAAAAACTGTGCTGATGGCACTGAATAATCTCTGGTGGGAGAATGAGAGGATCACAGAGCAGGGCTTACTGGGGATATGAAGGGAACAGAAATCACTGCAATGGTTTTAGCACATTGGTAGTAGTGCAATGGCATTCATTTTTGCTGTGATTCCATATTTCTTAGAGAAACTGATGCTCTTACCAGAACTCCCCATCCTCCACGACCTTGTGCTGCAGGCGGATTTTCTCTGCTTCATTAACAGAGTCCCACTCCTCTGACCTTCAAAGGAGTAAACAAGTTAGCTTAGGATTTGCAATATAGTTTTCATTAAAGTTTCTACACTTTAGCCTCACAGAGTGAAAAATCAAGAGTCATCTTGCTACCTCCACATAATTTTTCCTTTGTAAGCCTTGCAACTATTTGTTCTCAATGCTATCCTCTTTTCCACATGACCAAATAAAAGAAGCAACTGTCCTACTTCTCTCAGCCTTCCTCTTAGAATTCCTCTTAGCAGCTCTCAAACATCTGCTGAACTGTGTTAATTTTACTTAGCTTGAAGAAGAAGGTGTTTGCAGATTATAATTGCTAGTGTACCTATTGAAATTCTTTTAAGGAAAACACTGTCATCTTGCTTCATTCAGTTCTTTCATAACTTGCAAGATTTTTCTAGTGTCATATCTTGTTTTGAAAATGGACAGTAAAACTAGATTTAATGCATCATTAGACTGGGTTCTGTCTTAATTTCCATTTATTAAAGCCTGTTTTAACATCTTATTAGATACTCTTTTCTTTTTTACAGCTTCAGCTAAGCACTCAATCAACTTCAAAATTACAACAAAGACAATTCAGATACCTCATCACTGAATATTAGGATTATGCAAAAGCTGCATAAAGGCAAATAAAGCTGCAACTTCTTTTTCAAATTATGTGAAGCTCTGTTTTACTCACTTGTCACTCCAGGCTCCATTCCATTCCACCTGGCCCCAGGGGTTTCTCAGCCTTACCAGACGTATTTTTTCCCCTTTAAATACTGTCTAATGGAAAAAAAGAAGGCAACAAGAATAGAGTGAGAGTAGGTTCAAAAGGACATGTTCTGCCTGTCACCACACCCTCCAGTGATGGTGCTTTTCTGGGCCATACCCCAGCCTGATCTTCTTGGGGTGGCTGTGGGAAGGCTGTAAAACCACCACAGGAGGTGGCTGCCTGTGGCCACCTTTACCCAAGTGGGTATATCCCAAGTGAGCCAAAACTTGGATAGGTTTCTTTGTCCACAAGGTTTTAACTTATTTGAATATAATTTTGTTTCCTTAGCTTAATTTCTTTTGCTTTTCATGCTTCTCATGGCTTTGCTGCCATGTGTGGGGCCAGGCCAGCGGCGGCGGCAGCTGTGCACAGCTGGAGGGGAGCGGGGCGCGTACCTCTTCCACGGCCGTCACGGAGTAGGCGTGCCCTTTGACGAGCCCGCAGGACATCCGTGTCTCATACTGCATCGGCATTATGGTCTGTTAGACAGAGAGAAACACCCGTGGGGGTCACACAAAGCTCCGCTGCCACCCAGGGCTTTCACAGGGAGGGTGACACCATTCAGCTGACGGGATTTTTGCGTTGTTCTCCTCTTTGTGTTTGTCAAAGTGGTCAAGCTAAGCGCCCATAGAATTCACACTGATAGTTAGAAAGGAGTGAAACATGAAGTAAAAATGGAAAAAGTTGATAATATCAATTAGAAAGGACATTTTCTGGTGTCTTTTTCCCTTTTTTGTAAGCTATTGCTTTTTGCACTTGGAACATGGGAACATTGCAGGATATAGCATGCCTAATCAAATAATTAGCTTTTTGTATTAGAAGGACTGTTCAGGATGGTATGTTCTTGTACCGCTCTGTAAGGTTATTACACATGAACTGGTTAAAAATCAGAGCAAATCAACACCTAGAATACTTTCATCTTTCCACATGGCTGCTATCTTATCACAATGACATTTAATACACTGTTCCTGCTAACTGACACTATCTTATTGCATCTAACTTTCAGGAAGGGCATAGCTGTTTTGCTCAGGTGTAAATATATTTGCTGTCCTAGTCATCAGCTTTTAGTGTCTCTGATGGATTTTTACTTGTCTATCTGTGAGATCTGGAATTGGGAGCAGGATGGCACATGCACACAGCCTGCTCTACTTGTACGAGATATGTCCAGTATCAGTGAGAGGGGCAGACCCTGCCACATGCATGTGGACCACGAGCAAAACTTCCCCTCCTTCTTTTGTGTCTGTTGCTGAGAGATGCCTGCAAAGTCCTGTCAGTAACTCTGCAACCCCTTCTTGACACATCTAATGGCATGAAAAAGGCGGAGCTGGATATTGAGGGAGAATTAGTAAGGTCACACAGAAATGTTCTCAGCTTGCACAGGGAAGATCCCATCCAAATATTTCCTGGATGTTGCAATTGTTTTCCATTATTTCACTTCAGCATCTATTTGGTTTCTTTCCCCTTGATTCTGTTTTCATACTATAACCTCACACCTAATTCCTTTTTTCTTCATTTCTTCTCTAGTTGTTGCCATCATCACTTGTCAGAACCCTTTTATTTCTATTTAAGAACCCTAACTTCTGGGGACCTGGACAACTTCTCAAAGTCCAGGTTTTGGAAATGTTTCATCTGCCTCTTTCCATCGAGAGTCCGGATTTTTTTCCTGGTAATGATTCAGGAATATGCAATAACCAGCAGCACAACAGCTGCTGGGGCAACAAGTATAGAAAGAGTTTTGCAATCTTCTTTTAGTAGACAGTCACTGAGGAGGAAATTCTACCCCAAGACATGGGAGATTTGGACATCCATACTTGCAAAACAAGATAGTCATACTGGTCTTTCCCAAAGAATGACACCATTTCAGTCTTTTAGGAAGAACTAAATAGGGATGTCAAAAGAGAAAAAAAATCAGCTATTTCAGCTGCAAATGCAGAAGAAAGTTTGCACAACCAAAAGTTTTGAGTGATGTAATTGTGGAGGATTTTTCTTTGGTTTTGTTTTGTTTTGTTTTTCTCCCACCCTTCCCTACACCCCTGTAAAACAAGAGATGTAATTTCATTGTCATGGAAATGCTCCCTAAAGGGCATCATATACGAGCTGCCTGACATAGAGAAGGCAGCCAAAGAGACAGAGTCGAAAGCTTCTAAGTTTTCCAGTATGGGATTTTTTCTTAGAGGATTTTAACATCTCTCTACTTTGCTAGATACTTTTGTGGATATGCTGGAGTTACTTTTTATTTCATCACTCATAAAAAACTCCACGTTTTTCCTTTTCCTTTTTAGGCATTTTTAATGAGGACTTTGTTTGCAGTAATCAAAAAAAAAAAAAAAAAAAAAAAAAAAAAAAAAGAGTGTCCCTGGAGCATACTTTCCTCTATTAATGGGTAGAGCACTCTGTCTCAAAATAAGTTTACTAAGAGCTTTTTTGCCTGGAGCGAGAGCTATGCAGAACTTGCTTTTTATTTCTTTGGCATTTCATGCACACTCAATGATCTTGTTCTATTCTAGTATTTTAGTTTTTTCATTCTCTCCACCCTATTCAAGCAAGAGACTTGATAAAATCCACTAATAAATTTCTTATTCTGCAAATTATAAGCCTGTATCACAAGCCAACAGCCCTTTAATGCCTCAGTATCAGTGAAACCCACTAGTATCAGTCACTGTGCTGGAAAGCACTGAAGTCTTTCAACACACACATCAAACAGCATCCATAAGAACATTTCATTAGTGTTATTTGTGAAACCAAATAAGGATTGAAAAGCATTGGTGACATGTTTCTCTAACAGTTTGTAGATAAAAGCATTCTGAAGTCAACTGCTTAGGAGACATACCCAGGCTGGCCTCTCCTCGATGCCCTGGTAGTCTACAGTCATCTGGGACTGAGTCATCTGTGCATTTTCTTGATTCTTCACCATGCGAGCAATCAGTTCCCCAATGTTGCTCCGAGGAGCTGATCCATAGGAAAAGCCTAGATCATCCTGGCACAGAGAAGGGTATCATGGAGGAAGATGAGTGGTAAAAGATAGCCCAGATTACTTCTCTTTTCCCTCATAATGTCCATACTTATCTACAGTGGTCAATAGCACAGTTCTCCCACTTTTACTGAAATATGGTACTCCATAAAGTATTAATTTTTTAACTTTTAAGTTCACCACAATAAGTGAAGACAGTCTGTTAGCCATGGGGGCAATAAAATGTTAATCTGCACGCTTAAGATCTTTGACATGAAGATTTGTGTCTTAACAGAGTTGCAGCATCCTCATACTACCTTTCATTGAGTTAGGGTCCTGAGGGGGAAGGGGTACTGGTTTTGCTGATTGCACCCGTTCTTTCCACCTCCATGTTCTACTTCTGTTTATTTCCCTTTTGGTACTCACTGTTTGCTAATGACTGGTCTCTAGGGGGGATTACTCCATCTCCTAGAAATGGATGTTTTCTATGTGGCCTAAACCAAGCAGTTCCAAAGGTGGTATATATTTGGTTGTGAATGGAGAGGTCCCTCTCCTCCGTCATTTCTTATCCACAAAGTTCAGATGAACTCACATCAATGGAACTGGCCATGAGGGATCCTCTGTCAATGGCATGTTTCATGATTTTATAGATATCTTTAGGGGCATCCTTTATCTCGTAGAACTCTGTGACTCCTCCAGTGAAGTCCTCCATGGCTTCAGTGGTGTTGCCTCCCTTCAAAGCTTCATATGACCCATGGAGTCTAGAAAAGAGATAAAAAGAGATCTTTTACAGAGGTATATATATAGACCTATATATTTATATCCATCTTGTGTATATAACTACAGCTATGTAAACAAACATACTAAAACCCCACAACCCATCTGTCTGGTAACTCACAAGTTAAAAGTTTGAAAACATACCACCTGCACACATAGAAAAAAAAAAAAAAAGATATGCTGAAAGTCAAATGTAGTTTTCTGAATGAGTAGCAAAACTTCCTAGAAAATACACTTTAACCCATCCCCAACTCCAAGGCATAGGAAAAGGCATTGGTGTGTATTCAGGAATACTCTGCGCGCTTCTAAACGCTGTATGCAGTGCTGTAAGCACCGCCCCAGCAGAGGGAGCGGTGCTGCGGAGCCCGGCGCAGTCCGCGGTTCGCTTTACTTTGCATAGGCCTTTTCTAGGAGGGCGCTCCAAAACTCGTTGCGCTGGGAGGACTTGGTAAAGACCAGCTGGTTGTTGTAGGTGGGTAAGCAGTCATCGATGACGACATCCACCCAGTCTCCATAGCGCCAGAACTGCTCAAAGGCAAACAGAAAAAACCCCATTCACTGGATTGGCGTGGTGCAGGGAGAGGAAGCCTGGCTGAAAAGTCAGGCTGAGAGAGGAGAAATGTGGAAATACACTTCATAATGTGGCCAAAACTGCTGGCTGCTGTGAGGGAGGCAGCTGTACTGAATTCCCCTGGGCAAAAAGTTCCTTAAGAGAACCAAAGGAAATATGGAAAGCAGTCAATCTTTTCTGAATAAGAAGTCCTTCGAGAACTTGTTTTGACAGACCAGCTATTTGTGGGCCTAAAAGCAGCTGCTCTTGCCAAGTGCCCGCGTGTTTGTGCTGGCTGCAGAGCTGCATCTGAGCAGTGAGGCAGGACCAGGCACCTGTTGTTACTCCTTACACCCAGGACACTGCAATTTGCAAATGCTTCCTCGCTGGGTTAATGCTCCCTAACTGCTTTTATTGGCTGGCCTTGCTGTGACTGCCCTGATGGAAGAGTTTGGGGTGAGGTAATTCAGTCCCTTTTCCTTCCTGCTGTCACTCATGCTTCCAAAGGGTGGGGAAAGAGAGAAGAGCACGCCAAGAACTAAACCTTGGGTAAATGCATATGCTCACCAGTAGACGGAGCGACTCACCTGGAAGTGAAAGATGCCAGCATAGTTCTGTATAAAGGACTGGTCATGAGGAATAACTCTAGTTAGTAGTTTTTTATTCAGTGTCAGGCAAGCAATGGCAGCCAGAAACCAGCAGTTACCTGTAAATGAGCAGAAGCAGCAGACAAAATGAAGGGAGAGAGCAATTAGAATCAAAAGGAAAACCTGAGATACTGCAAAGTGATGTTAATTCTCAGTAGAGTATGATTCTCCATGTGTTCTGAAGTACTTTAGCACTTTATTTGTTTGTGCTCTAGAAATGCTCATGGGCATTGTTCATGGCTGGGTACACACAGGCTAAACAGATGATATTCCCCATACTTTAGAAAAAGCCTAAAATGTGATGAGCACTGTTACCCGCATTAAGAATTCCCTGTGTCATGTGAATCTTTCACTAAAAGTTCTTGCCTAGATTGCTACTAAGCAGATTTCAACAATTTGCTACAGAGCAAAAGAATCACTGAGACAGAGGATATCACCTTGGGAATGAAAGAAAATTAAGTGAGAGCTAAACCATGATGTAGACTTTAAAAAGTATGGAGTTGAAGTAAGAATTTCATACCTAATTCTCCTTGGCAGATATCTGTTCTGTTGGCTCCACCAATAATAAACCGTGGATTCTCACAGATTTCCTGCAAAACAGAAACAGATGGATGAGCAGGAAAAGTGTCCATGATGATGCCTGTTTAGCACAGAAGTAAAGGCAGTTTTAGAACATTTTCCTATAGGATAGCTTGTGGTATCAAAACCTCTCTCACAGTTTTCATCTGCAGAGTTTCACTATGAAAATGTCAGAGTCAGAGTTTTCCCCATGCACCTACAGGGTCTAATATTGAGCCTGGGGTGCTCCCTCTGTACTGTAATGTGAAAACACACTGAAAGGAGAAGAATTGGGGAAAATATTTTTTCTGCACAGTTATGAAAAAATCCAAAACATTGGATGAGGCAGGAGAGAAAGTAGATGAAAAAAAACATCAGGGGACCAGACTAAATTATTTTAAAATTATCTTATGTCCAATTTGCAGTAACTGGCATGTTGGGGCATTAAAAGGGTTGAGGAATGCATTTCATAGGGAATGAACCCTGGCATTGCTCCTTCTTAAAATTAAAGGATCAGATGTTTAATTACCAGAAATAATCAGCTGCTGGTTAAGAGATTTTATTCTTTTCCTCATGTTGTAGTAATTGACAATGCTACAGTCAAAAATGTGTACAGATATAATCTGTCTCCAAGGACAGGAAGGTCTCCTTTCATCCTGCACATTGCACAATGTATTGGGTTTGTCTGTATTTATACTAGAACAGACTGGGTACAAGATGCTATACATGTATAAATAATAAAGACATTTCTGCACGGAGGGAAGGCAAAATGCAGCAAGTGAGGTGGGACAATTGCAGGCTTACATAGCCCTTTTCTATAATGGACAAAGACTGTGGAAAACCACACAGAGGAAAACCAAGGAAAGTAGTGGTTTTAACCTGTCCTACAGAGTGAAAACTGTCCCTGCTTTATCCCATTTGTCATACGTAAATAATTGGTATGGAGAAGAATAAGAAGACACAACTTCTGGATGCATCTCTTATGAGGGTAAGGAAAGAAAGATATTGCAACCTGAGGAGCACTGTCCTGAGCACCTGCAGATTGGGAAGAAGACAAAGTATAGTCCAAGAGCCCAATCTGTTGAAAGCTGTTGGGACTAGAGTGGGAAGGAGACAGAGCAAACAATTGGCAATTGCTTGTGTGGCAGCATACACGGGCAGCTAATGTTGTCTCTGTAGTCTAGAGCTTTTTGTTAATATCATCAGGGTGACCATGGACTTTCCCAGACTCATGTTTCAGGTCTAGTAGTTTTGCTTGCCTCAAACCCACTTCTTTTCTCCTTCACAGTTATCAGAAGAGTTGCTTTGATATAAGTATTTGGATTAGTCAAATAGCCAGACAGAGAGACCAACTTCTGCCATCCTCCCTACCACCAACCCCTGCAGGCACTTTACTTTCCTTGAGGGAAGGAATGGTGGGATTGTCCTGTTATTTTGGGCCTTGGTCAGCTGTTGGAGTCCAGTTCTGTCAAAACAGATGTTTGAGATGCCTTCCTGCTTTTCTCCACTCACTCATCTTTTTGAAAATATTCTACGTTGCATTGCTGTGGTGCTCTGCTGAAAACTGGTCTGAGATGCTAGGTTTTTGGTTTGTGTTTTTTCCAACTCTATTATTGTATTTTGGTTTGATCTTGCTCTTATTGTAACTAGCTTTGAAATCCACCTAGTTGTTTCCAAATATTAAATGTACAGCAATGTGTTACTCAGAGCCATTTATTGCATCTTGGGCTCATTTGTTTTGTAGGATGCTTGGTAAAGGAATGCAAAGGAAAGAATCATGCAATTGTCATGTGGCCTGGTTTAGCTATGACAGAAATGCTTTTCTTGCATTTCTTTATGCGGGCCAGGTGTGTATAGCACACTGTGGATATGATTTTAATTTGTATTTCCTTAGTTCATCTCCAGCTGCACTAGTTTGCTGAGTACAGCTGAAGTTGCAGAGAAAGGCATCAAGGTCTTCCAAGGCTGAAGTACTCAGTCAGCAGACTGAAATGACCAGGTGTCCAAGATGCAGGTGGCAGGTCTGTCCTTCCAGTCTTCCTGGCTGAGCAAGGGATTGCTCTTTATCTCCTAGGTCAAGTTATCACAGAGAATCCCAACAGGCTGCACTTCACTGAGGCCATGATTCATCTTTTGAAAGAGCCTCCTCTGATCTGAGTGCCTCAGACTGCCTTGGTACTATCCAAAGGAGCTTTGTGTTGCACTGGGTTGATCCAGTTGAGACTGTAATTTCATTACAAAGAGTCAGTTACAGCAAAGAAAACAAAGAATCCCAGGAAAAACCTAGTAGTGGTGCATGCTGCATTCTGGGAAGAGATTACTTATGAGTCAGTTGGAAGGGAGCACTGGAAAACGCAAAGGCAGCATGCAACTAAAAATGGCATTTGACCTTTGTTACATTTTCATTGACTTTTCTTCTGTATCAGGAAGAAATCTGCCAGTCAGCTTATACTGCTGCAGCAAAAGGCATTAATTCCTTTAAAAACTGCCATTAATAAACGATGGCATTCTATGTAAATTCCCTAAACTGATCCTATCAAACAGGGGAAGGATCTTTTTCAGCCTAAGACAATTTGTAGCCTCATTGTTGCTTGGTCTCTTGTGGTCTAGACGTCTTGCGCTTTTAAATGTCTGTGCTGCGCACTTCAAGGCACAGCTCATGTCAAACACCAAGCTGCTTTTAGAGCTTCTGAGTTGGATTATCTTCTTCTGAAAGTTCTATCTTGGTGGCACTAACTTCCATCTTTGCTTTGTGGTATGACCTGCACAGGCACACATTTTGTGATTGCTGAATTCAAACAGCTTCACATGTGTGCAGTAGATGATCTGACTGATTAATTTTCATTCCAAGCAAAATCCAGTAATTTGTTGACTTGATTTCATTTGTATTCATTATGAAAAAGAAAGGTCTTCCTGGTGATTTTCTGGTTATGGAGAGGATCACCATAGGGAAGTCATTGAATGTGGTGGTTATGTTGTAACTTGGCTGTGAGCAAGGAGAATGACAATGGTACATTTGAAAGCACAGTGTCACAGTAGAGCCTTCCTATCAATACCCTGGTGTCATTAGATCCAAACAGGACTGCAGCAGGACCTCTCAATATTCTGTGTTATGTTATAACACAGACTTTTCCTCCACTCTGAAAGATCAGTAGCCTCATCGTTGCTCTCAGCTGTGAGAAATTCCCACCAGCAGCAAAGTTGTGAGAGGCACAAGCAGTCAATGAGTTGGAAATAACTTGTTGTAGGTGTAAACAGCTCTTTGGACTTCTCTTACCTGCTGTGGGTGAGTGAATGGTTTAATATTTTGCATTAACTGAGGGGGATTTAATTTTCCCTCTACATATCTAAACCATGGTCCTGCATACTCTGAACAGAAACATGGGAGGGATGGATCCTGCAGACTTTACTCAGGGGAACTTTCAGGGATCTTACTTGGCTTTTGTCTGAATTGAGGATTAGGAGATCTTCTCTGTGCATTCATGTCGTGGCATGGCAGTCAGTAGCTGGGTAGAATTACAAATGCCTTTTTGCTGCCCCATGCTAGGGCTGCCAGCTGCCCTGCACAGCACCTGTCCTTCTGTGGGTAAGGGACAAGGCCCGTCCTCATGCATTTGCTGCCCTCAGTGCAGCAGAGGACAAGCATTTTGGGAGGTGGCAGAGGAGGACCTGACCTCTGGGTAGAGGGGCTTTGATACAAATAGATGAGCTGACATGTCTGAGGTGACTCAGGAAGCCAGAGAGTCAGGAATAGGTTGTGTATTTCCCAGCCCTCTGTTTTAAGTGGGATCATAGAGCACATTGATCACTTGTTTATTTTCTGTGTCTGGAGGTATGTATCACATAAAATGGCACAGGGAAAGGATCTAGACTGGTCACATTAGGATATTCTCTCAGGAATTCTGAACTGTGAGTTTTGGTTTTTTTTTTGCTTTTGGACTACATTATCCACTTTTATTCAACTACTGACCTGAATTTCAAAGTAATTAAAATTAGCACTTTATAAAAGTATATTTCATAGGCGAAAGTATTTTCTTTCTTGGTGGGGGGGTTGCAAAGCTATTGCAATTTAACAAGAACAGAAATTGTCCATATCTTTACAGACTATTACAAAACACAGCCTGTGCAATTGAGTTCATATTCATTTGACTTCATAAAGTCTTAGCTTGTGTCAAAAAAAACCATATAGCTTTGGGTTTGAAGTTTATATTGTATTTTAAGTCTTACATGGTCCCCAGTCTGTGGCTGCTACATGAATAGTGAGTCCAAAGTTACGTATTCATGAGTGACTTAAGGAAATGTCTTTGGAATTAAGACCCTGGTCTGAACCTTTCCAATAACAAAGGCTCGATCTGTGCCTGCACAGTTATATAAGACAAGTCTGAGGTTGCATTGTGCATTTCTTTTGTTTTGAGGCTTTCTAATATGACACTTGCAGTCTGTGTGCTGCAGGATGATGCACTCATCCACAGCACTGCTGTACTGTTTCTCTCTGCAGGGAAAGGGAAGAAGGGGAAATCCCATCCCTTTACATGACTAATTTGGTGCTGCATTTAAGTCATTCACACACATTCCTAGAGGCTGATGTAGCTGTGGTGATGATGAAGGAGTGACAGGGGCAGAGGTGCACAGGACACAGCAGATGGGGGACTCATTTTGATCCCTCCATATTCTCAAATTGTGACAAAAGCACGTGGCCTTCCTCCACATCTGTAAGAGCCATCCACAAGAGCTCGTGGTTTTTTGCTATTCAGTTACAGTCCTGTGGTCAGTTTTAATTATCACCACCGACTTTGCCACTGAAGCACAGATTTGGGCACAGGGGAAATATGGAAAATATAAAATAGGGGGCCAAAAACTGCCAAAGAGATGGAGCTGTGGAGGCTCCTCAGAACAAAACCCCCACTGTCAGACAGGGGATGGCAAGGGCCAAGGCACTGTCCCACTCTGCCTTGCTGCAGGGGAGCAGCTGCCCAGCAGATATGACAGGGAAAATGTGTAACTCCTCCTCAAGTAGGAGGGAGAATCAGCTGGGAACTGAGGTGTTAGTCCTCTGCCAGTGAGAGAGATGGGGAAAAAGAAGATGAAAAAAACAGGAGGGCTGGTTGGGAAATACCCACGAAATAGGAAAATGCATGGGATGAGTAGGCAAGAGTGGGTATTCATTGTGATTAGAATACCCACATTCATGGTAAGTGGGATAAGCAATGCAGGGAAAAACTGACTAAGAACATGTCTTAGAACATAACTTGTCCTTTTATTTTCACACATGAGAAAAATGGTGGAATAAAGTTTCAAACCAAAATAAAGGTTTAAGTGAAATAAAGGTTTAAGTGAAATAAAGTGTTAAAAAAATTAAGCCTCAGCAAACTCAGTAACTTGTTGCAGACAGAGGAGAGTTTTTCTTTGGTACTTTCACACAAGAAAATCCCAGGCAAACCATGCAAGAAGAAAATGAAATTCCCCATACCTCTTTCTAAATATTTCATTCCATCTCTTTTCTTGCTGGTGTTTTATTGAATTTTAATCATTATATTCACATTGCCTAAGCTTTCACAGCCTTAGCTAGTTATCTCCCAGGAGAACTCTAAGGAAATATATTTCCAGTTAATCCACCTGCCTCTCCAACACAAAATTTCTGCAAAAAAGTAAGCTCAGGGTGTATACTTCAATTTACAGAAAAAGGCAATCAGCAAACATGTTACTTACACGTGGTCTTTTCCATTCGAACTTGACGGGACTTTTCTGGCTGTAGAAAAGGGATGACTCATTTGGGGGGAAATCAGGATCTTCATAGAGAATGTTTTTCTCCAGGCACTTCTTGTGAAGCTCTTCATAGGTCTTCTCCTTTATGTGGATAATGGGCTGATTGCGACTTATAATGGCAGAATAAATGCCCCCTGTGCCCCCTCCTGCCCCCTCCGTAGTGCCAGCAGTGGTGCTGGGGACTGACCCTGCAGCCGTTTGCTGAGCCACTGCTGCATTTATGGCGGTCGGCATGGGAGTCAGGCTGACAGCAAATGCGCAAAGACAGCAGGATCCTGCAAACTGGAAGGAAATTTCAGAAAAGAGGAAGTTACTGTGCAAACCGTCTTTTCTGTCTGTTGAAAGCCTTCTAGTCAAATTTGCAACCCAGAAAATTCCATGTGGTTTTGCATCCTTGTGAAGGACAGTATTTTGTCATCCGAAATTGAATCTGTTGCTTGATGTGGGACAAGATGATCAGCTGGCTCACTCCTGTATCTGAGTTGTATCTACAGCATGTGTGTGCTGTCCTGTGCGTGTAAGTGTCCAGAAGGGACAAGCTTTAACCGTGAAATCTAAAAATAACTACAGGCAAAGAGGGAGGGGAAATGAGAGGGGGACATTAGTGAGATGGTGTCAGTCCTCTGTGCAGCTTGTGCCGAGGCCAGGCATGTTCATGGGACGGGCTCTGTGTGTGGGCTGACTCTGGTGCAAGCAGTTCATCTTTTCCTTAAGTAGAGGGAACAGTGAAACTGGAAGCTGAACTCCTGCTGCCTTGGGAACATTATGTACAAAGTACTGCCAGGCAATGGTCCTGACACTACTGAAAGAACTGTTGTACTTGACTTGTTTCTACCCTTTGTGGCAGAAAAGATGGAGACAATTTTTTGCTACTAGAGAAGATGATCAGCAGACACTTCTAATGGCGGAAAAGGAGGTAGTTGATGCTACTGAGGGCAGGTCAATACCTGCCAGCTGGGTTTGGTTCTTCTGGAGAGCAGCTTGGCAACATTAAGATTCACCTTGTAATAGCTAACTCCCATGAAAAAAACAACTTTTTGTGTGGGTGCTCAAAAGTTTATAGAGCCTAGTGTGGACACTGGGCTATTCCCTGTCTGTTAGGATATACCAAAGTTAAAGGAAACATCTGACTCTACACATGTATTTTTCACACAACAGTGGGATAAGGGACAAATTCACAGCCTCTGTGAGCAAAAATCTAAACACATATTGCTTTTCTCTGTAACCCAGTTTGTTAAAAGATGACAATATTTTTATGTCAAGAAAAGCACTGTAATACCTTAATTTTTCTTTATTGGAAGTCTTCAATCACAGACTGACATCAGTTTTATTTTTTCCTAATGATATTCATTTCTAGATCACATATACATTACTGACCTGGCCTAGGGCTATGGCATTTTCCAAAGCACTGATGTTTTTTTTTCTCAGGCATTTGCTAAGTTTACATATTTAAAATCAACAGTACAGTGGTCAAACTCTACAGCTCATTAAAGAAAACTCCCCTGGAGAAACTTTTAAAGAAGGTAATATATAGTTGGCAAGCTTGACTAACCTCTAGGAATATTAACTATCAGTCTTTTAGGCCATTTAGGTGGCCTAAATCCTTTTCTTTTTCTCATGAATACAAGCCTTCTTGCACCAACAGGGCAATTGAAAAAGACATATTCAAGCATTTGTAGAAATAGGAATGCAATTGCTTTAGGGTAGGTTCTTCAGATGCAGGATTGATGACTTCCTCGTTACATTTAGATACTGGGATTGCAGGTCTCATACTTGACACTACATTGCAGGACAGCTTGGCAGAGCCACGTGTCAGTCACTCTTTGCAAGACAGGAAAATAATGAGCCGCAAGGGCCTTTCACTGCACAGCTCAGCAAAGTGCTCATTTTGCAGCCAGTGCATGTGTTTTTTCTTTCCTATTCTCCCTTCCTGCCCAGTGCATCACTTATATACGGAGCTCTGTTTCTGGAAGAATTGTAGGGGTATGACATTTGAGAAACTCTTTGTGGGCTGCTGAGGAGGATCACGTGAATGATTAGCAGTGGGTTTGTTTTGTTTTTTTTTTAAATTGGGATTGTCAACAAGTGTCAACAAGGGTATGACCTTGCATATGGAATGGGAGGTGGACATGCACTTCTCACTTCTACATCAATGTTGCTCTTCAGGCATGTTCAGGAGGTACACCTGTTTAAAATACAATTTCTCCTTTTCTTATTTGTTCCTGGACAGTTGGTTTTGTTATGTAGGGTTTTGGTCTTTTTTACAGGAGCTGCTATGTAGCAAGCTCCAGGCTTGCTAAGGACTCGTGGAGGGAAGAGGGTTAAAATGCCAAGTCATGATGAAATAGCAAAAGAAGCCCCTCTCTTCTGCCTTTTGGACCCCAGTTTATCTCTCTGTAACCCCATAGGTCACTTTTCCTTAACCCCTGCTATTGGACAATTTCTGATCCCTTCTAGCCCTATATAATGGGCTGGTTTAGCCCATTCTGGTTAGAAGAGCCGTCGCTGGAACCCTTCACAGACCCCCAATAAAGCCATCGCTGTGGAACGCCAAGATTGCCTTCTCCTATCTCGCGCCTGCACACTGCCTTAGCAAGCAAAGGAGCTGGAATCACAAAAAGAGCTGACAGTCACTAAAAAGAGCTGATAATCCTTATGCTTGCTAAAGGTAGCCAGCATCTGAGAGCAGCTTGGGTTTCGGGCAGTCTGTCCCCAAAGGTCTGAGCTATCTGGCCCATGCTGCCTGCCTGGGGGCAAACCTGCTCTCAGCAGGAAGCTGGAATGCTGCTAGTAAAAGAGAAATGGTGTCTTTAAATAAACACAATTTTCCATAGAGGAGACTGGATGTGCTGTCTAATACTAAAAGCAAAACAAATACTCAGGAATTAAATCCTGTATATGATGGAATTTGCTGCAAGCAGAAGTACTCAAATAGCTGACCTGTTCAACAGTAACAATGAACTAATCTTTAGTGAATTAATCTAAAATGTTAATATTGCTATTTAATTTGTATGGAGTTTTCTCTCCAGTTGTTTTCACTAATTGAACTAATTATAAAGATATACAAAAAATTTACTAAAAATTTATTTCTTCATTTATGGCATAAATACGTGAAAAAAATATGTGAGTTACTACAAACAGCAATGTAAATCATATTCTTTGAAATTTATCAGATCTAAAGACTCAACTGCTAAGATTTTCAGCAACTAATTGCTACTGAAATCCATAGATGTTAAGAACTGACCCATGAGTACTTACTATGGTGCAGATATCTTACTGAGGGCTAGAAAATAAAGGCAAGTCATTCACATTAACCAGGTACCCTTGGAAGAATACTCACTAGTGATTCTTAGCAGTAGAAAGAAGGTTGGAAGGAAAAAGGCATGTAACTTGCTTCATTATTACTTTATTTCACTTTCCAATTTGAGAAATTGCAGTCAAAATATTTTATTAAATTACCCAAGACAATAACTATATCTTGTCAGAAGCACTGCTGTGCTTAGACATAGTAAGAAATCATCAATCAAAGCTTAGAAGTCGATAGAAAAATAGGGTCTGTCTCTCTTTTAACAAATGCAAACAATCTGTTTGCTGCTGTTCTACCTGGATTAACACATTTGCATTAAGCACAACAGTATTCATGCTGCCAGTTCCTGAAGTGGAGGCTCACACTGTCTCCTGGAAGGTGCTGACAAACAGCTCTGCAGAATAAAAAAGAAGGAAGCTAAGGGTCTGGTGGGGAACAAATTACACTTGAGTAGTCAAGAGCACTCACAGTTTGCTCTCATGCTTGCTGTTCCCAGAAATCTACCCGGCGGAGGACAAACAGCAACAGGTGGGAATGACAGGGGGATTAGTAACGTTATGTTACCTTTAGCTGGCAAAAATGGTGACCATCCTTCTCTGTTTCCTATGAGTTAATTTACTGATGTTTTTAGAAAATACTTCCTTATCTTACTAAAAGGAATTAAATGAACTAGAAATCCAGAAAAACCAGAAACCCAACTGATGGCATGTTCAGATTTGACTCTAAGCAAAACTGGTTTGAAAATAATATAGCTGACAAATTTAGCAAATGGAAAGGGTAAGCAAACCCTGTGGAGCAATGGCAGCCTGTGAAAAGAGATGCCTAAGATGAAAAAGCCTGAGGGAACGGGTAGGATGTAATGGATGTGAGACTCAGGATGTCTCTGTCTTGCAAGCAAAACAAGCATCAAAACACACCAGTTCTGTTTGCAGAGACAGTGGGGAAAGAAGGCAAGGGAACATTAGGCTGAGTTGTAACAGAAAGTGGGATGCCTGCATGCAGAATTAATCCCCTTAAAATTAAATTTTGCTTCATAAATGCCTAGCTCAAATCTCAGCCAGATAATTAAAAGTGACATGACTAAAACTTTTCTAAAGGAAGCCAAAACTTAGCAGGACTTTGAAGATGTGGAAAAGCATAGCTCCTTCACAGGGCTGGATTTAATCAATGACATTCAATCATCAATGCCAATTCTTTCCTAACAGAAAACTTTTTGCTTAAGTAGTACTTGCAGATGAAGGAGAGCAGTAACACGGAAAATGTTTTTGTGTGAGTATAGCTGCTATCCTACACCAGTGGAGGATCTGTGCCTTTTGGAAATCCAAGTTTCAAAGCTGGCTGTTAGGGAGCCTTCTGCACTACACTATTCTGCTATTGAACAACTGACTGGCATAAGCTACCCGACCCTCACCTCTACTGCCTGAGCTGTTTGGCCAGCCTGCTGTTTACTTTCCTGTGCAGACCAGCTAATTTTGCATTGCCATAAGGACTGCAAAGCAGAAGTGTCTGTGATCACACTGGGTGGCTCCTTCTGTGTTTGTTTTCAGAAGGCAGCTGGCAGGCAGAACTTTGGTGATAACCTCTCTATCTGTCATACCTGCTGATGCTGCTTGTTGAACTGGCCCAGATCTCCTCAATGCTCCCGTTTCTGAATAGTGTAATTTTCAAATACTTACACTAACGCCAGCAAGCCACAATCTCACCTCTTCAACTCATAATTTTTTATTGCAAGTGAAGGCAAAACTGAAGCTTAATACCCAACTGAAGCAAGCCTAATGCAAATAGCTTATTTCCCCAAAGATACAATCCTAGTGCTATTACTTTTCCTGAACAGAAAATTTATCCAAGTCCAAACTAGTGCTTTAAAAGAAAAACTGTAAGAAATATTAGTTTGCATGTGCTGGTGGAAAATATGCTTGTTGATTTAATTGGATTCAAGTGAACATCTGAAGTCCTCCCAGTTTATTTCTCCTCAGCCTCTCAATGGACAGTTTCTCTGAAGAAGCTGTGTCTTCTTTCAGCTGATACAGATCTCCCAGTCAGCATCAACACTCAGGGCTAAGTTTTCCAGTGTCAGTGCAGAGGTCTTCATATCATATGTGAAAACCACTTCTTTTTTTTTCCCATCTGAACAGGACAAGAGAGTTTTCTATTTAATTTAAGCAGAATTCATCTGAAACACAGCTACATGTGACTCTCTACAGTTGTTAGTTCTGACTGTCCCTGCCACTGATGGAAAGGATTGATTAAAAAACAAATAGAAGTCAAATCTTCCCAGCACACATATAAGAATGCAGTGGAATAAGAAAGTAACTATTTCTTTTTTTCTGATCTTTCAAACTATGGTACATCAAACTATGGAACTACTCAAGAATTTTTCTGAAAAAACATCGCCCTGGTTTCTGCACAGGTGTTCCTCCAAGCACCCATCACAGGTGGAGTCAGAAAGTCCATTTCCCCATGACTCTCAAAGTAAAGGGACATGATTGGAAAGCAACCAGAAATTGTAAGCCCTTTCTGTAGCTGCTATTGCCTATTCCTATGGGATACCTCACAATTTCTAGAGATCTCCATACAGTCAGGAACTCCAGAGCTTTTGGATGAGCATGGAAACAGAAGAGTAAATCTGGGTTTGTCTGCAAGTTTCCTGTTCTAGACTAGGCAGGTTAACAGACCTGAGCAAATGGGCTTTCATTTGAAGTGCCATCTCTGCTCATGTTCTGTGCGGGACAATGTTGTCTGAATGTGTCCATTCCAAACCACATTTACTGATGTATTTATCATCTTTCAAAGTCACTGTTCTTCAGTTCTGCATGTAGTATTAGTGGTGAATAGCTGCTGGCTCCTTTCACTAAATTCTGTCCTTGATAAAGTAACAAAGAAAGCTAAACAAAGAGGCTTCCTAAGCTGTAACACTTCTGCAGACCTGTCAGTTTGACACCTCTAGTGAACGGCAGCAGAGTAACAGAATTTGAAAAAATTGTAGCAAAAGAGAAGTCAACTCATTACCCTTGGCACTGGCTGTCACAAAAGTGGGTTGCTTTCCAAATCCCAGAATTATCACCCGTTCAACTACACATGTAGTGTGGTATTGTCCGCTTTCATCTACGCAGCTGAAAAAAGAAAATAATTTCATATTCACTTTCTTTCCATCAGTATAAACTCAGTATCACAAAAATATTATTGCTTCAGTCTCATCCTGAAAGCTCCCTATACTGGTTTCCTTTCTTCTATTTACCTTTCTCTTAAAAACAAGTAAAACTTTCTCCCATTGTCTGGTTTTTTTCACTGCATGTCAGATTTCACAGACAGAAGAAAAACAGTTTAAGAACTATTTTATGGCAAAAAGCATGGCTTTGAGAATCAGAAAAGTTCTGGATTTTCAGAAAACAGTAGTTAAAACTTTAAAATATAAATGTAAAACTAATTTTAACATTTTTTTCAAGTAAGATATTTCAATCTGAGGCAAAATTATGTTTAATTTTTTAACTAATTCAATTTTAATTAAAAACCTCTAAAAACCCTCAAATCATATCAAAAGGTACCTCTTTTTTAATGAACAGGATGTCATTCCTCTCAAAAATTTTTTTTTCCAACTTTAGATTTGCTAGAAATTTAGCAACATTTTTCTTTCCCATCCTGAATTTTGAAGCTTTTCAGATTTCATATTCCATATAAAGAGATTTGAAGTATACTTTTAACCACATTATACAAGCTAAACTAGTTTTGTATTTTGCTCTATGTTAAATTTTATAGCTTTATGACGCTTTTTATAGCTTTATGCAGCTTTAAGCTGCATATTTATGAAGCTTGAAGGACTAAAAAATGCCTGTAGAATAACCATTTATGCACTACATAGCTTTCTGTGCAATATACCTCTATAGTAAAAGCGTTAAAGTGACATATTTGGCATCTCTTTGGCTTTTAGGTTTTGTCACTGAGCCTTTGCAGCTGCTATTCACTTATGCCTCCCTTCAAGTGCTTTTCTTCATGCTAATATATATGGTGAATTGGCTGATTACTTTGGGAGTGTGGTTTTGGTTCCCAGACAGAAGCACTGAATATCTCAGGTTGGAAGTGACACATAAGAATCAAGCCAACTCCCTGCTCCTTGCAGGACTACCTAAACCTAAACCATGTGGCTCAGATCATCATTCAGATGTGCTCTGAACTAAGAAAGGCTTGATGCCTTGACCACTTCCCTGGGTAACATGTTCCAGTGACTGACCACCCTCTCAGCAAAGATTATGTTAGAAAACAAATCTTAGAAAATATAAACACTCCAGGTGTTGCCTACTTGCAAATCTCCTGAATTATCTTTTTTGTCTCTCAGATAGACTGTACTCTTTCTAATGACTTCCTTTATATTGGCGTCAATCTGCAGAATCTTGAGTTTGACTAGACTGAAACAATATGAGACAGCTCAGCATTTCATGTGTCACTGCCTTTGGACTTATGCAGAACAGTTTACCTCTGCAGTTTTATGACAGATTGTGCACACTCTCAGACTTCACTAAGCAATAGATGAGACTAATACTGCTACATTTGTAAGAAGGCCTCATGAACTAGAACAGGCATTTCCAGTGTCAGTGTGTTGGTGGCTTTTGTCCATAATTGCTGTTACCTGGAAGAGAGAATGTTCTTGTTGAAAGAGAATTTCCGATGCAGGAACTGCTTCTTGTGGAGATATTTAAATGAATGCCCATCATCTACATAGAGCTCACCTATGGAACAGGCCTGTGAAACACACCAGATAGAGCACAAATTAACAGCAGCTTCTAGTGTTGAATAATTAAACTGTCTCACTATATGTTATGCTTCATATTGAAGGTGTGTGTTTATTTTTCTTCAGCAGCTTGGATCCCTCGAAGGCTCAAGCAATCCAGCTCTGAGAGTGCTAGACATTCTGGTTTTGTAAATTGATGCAGGTACCATGTGTCACCTCTTTATTAGCAAAGACAGTTGTAGGAAGTTCCCTCTCTGTGTCCAAAAGGAAGTTTGTGGCCTGCTCATTCTCTGCTCCTTCCTCCAAGGGACTAGACAAGGGCTGAAAAAAGTCAGAAAACTATTCTGGCTCTGCTGTGCTCAGATATTCATGCTTAGAGGAGACAGTTGGGAAGAGGTTTGAGTCCCCTCAAACAGCACAGGTGGAGAAGAGCCATTGTGCTGATCAAACAGGCAGCAAGTGCCTACAAAGTTCAGATGGAGTAGAAGACGTCTTTGTAAAAAGGGAACACTATCCCAGCGTACCTCTGCATCTAAGGCCACGTGGAGTTCATAAGAAATATCTATCATCCATTCAGTGGATTTTCCAGCTGAGGTCTTCAGAGGTATCACAGTACCCCCCCGCTGGAATACAGGAATCTGCAAAAACACAAAACCAGGGCAGAAAGGTTCCCGCACTCCGATAATGGAATTTTAACAAGGATCAGAGATAACAGAAGTTTGCTCAACTTAGAAATGAAATTTTTCCAGAAATATATAAAGAAAATCATTCAACTAACAATGGTAATAGTATTAAACTTCTGTATGTATATAAGCAAAATAATTTTGCTTGGAAAAGTAACCGTTCTATCACCTCATTTTACCACCAAGACACAGTAGGGTTACATCTAACAGCAGAGGAGATGGGAGTTTTAAACAAAAGCTATTTTAGATTACATTTCTACAAGGAAATTGAACTGTAACTTTTCTGATTTTGAATACTGACAAAACAAAAGCTTAGGGTATTTTTTCTGCTCCATGAAAGTAGCATTTCAAAACAAAAACATACATTCTCCAGTGTTACTGGGATCTTCACTGTGCCTGCATCTTCCACTCGCTTAAATTTTCTGAAATCATACCAAATCTAGAAAAAAATGAAGTAAGAATGAGCATGACACATATGCCAAAATCTGTTCCCTCTGTAGATGCAGTTACTCTCCTTAACTCGTCAGTATTCCTAACAACCTATTTGATAGGCAAGAAAAAGCATTTGTCACTCTTGCGCTGAGAACGGCACAGGAACAGGTGAGAGGCAGTACTGTAGAAAGAGCAAAAGAAGGCTTTATGCAAGAGAACTGCATGGTTTATATACAGTACATTCTATACATTCTATTTGATTGGCTAAAACAAAAACACCTTTCTCATACTGTCCTTGAGAAGAACAGAAAGACGAAGTAGAAAAACACCACCTGCAGATTGTTTATACTTAACAAGGTCTCACAAGGTCTCACAAGCCGCTATGAGAATCGCTTGCCGTTTCTCTCTCTGTCCCATGGCATCCACAAGCATTTACTTTTTAAATGAAATGACCTTCTGGATGAAAACAATAAATTGTAATTTCTGAAGCACAAAAATAATCTGACCTTTTCTACAGTTTGCATAGTGTCTTGTATGTCTTAAAGCATCTGGAAGTGCAAAACAATGAAACACTTTAAATTTTTTTTAAAATATAATTCTTGAAAAAGCATATTTATATCAAAGTGAAAACTAATGACAAAGTTGCTAATAACAGGTAACAAAAGAGAGCTGCATCTGAATCTCCAACGCACCACACTTGATAGCAGGTTTAAGTACTTTAAGTGTGCCAAAACTCAATTACCACAGAGATCTTGATAAAAGTATTTTCCTTAACTTGTCTGGAGAGCCTAGTCTGTTTTTCTCCTTAAACTGAGAAGAATTCTAACTGTTCTCAGTTGGTGGAGCCACAAGGCTCTGCACGGTCTCATACACTCCCTTTTGCTGCTCACTCTCTAGAGTCTCAGGCTTTCCCTTAGTAACTATTTTCCCCAAATCATTTCCCTTCCTCCGTTTCACTGCTGCTGTAGCCAAATGCTCTTTGTAGGAGTGAACCACTGTGCCATCCTGTGGATAAATACCTTTACTTCAGAGAGGAACTGCTCTCTGTGTGAGTCAGTGTTTGGTATACATGTCCCAGGCTACTGAGGCTTGTCTTGTTAAAATTTCCCTCCCCACAGTTTCCCTCTGATTTCCTTTTGACCCTTCTTCCAAGTTCCCTTTTTTTCTACATAAAATGAAAAGTTTAACCCAAAGAGAAATACATGTAAAAAGAAAATTGACAATGTAGGGAAGCTGTTTCATGGTGATTGATGAGCAAGCTTTGAAGGGAGATTTAAACTGTAGGTGACTTGAAATTTGTCCAGCAGCTCCTGGAAAAGCAAGAAAGCAAATTAACTGTGAGCCAAGCAAGCAAGGCATAAAGACGGAAGGAAGGGCTCAGAGTGGCACAGCATGGCCAGCCAAGACTTGCCACAGCAGTAGTGCTCAGCAGTTATTAAATGGGGAGCTGAAAGGTTTCTGCATAATATACTTCTTTGAGCTGAACATCTGAGAAATTCATATACATCCTTACCTCCTCCGGCCCTGGAAACAGAACTGTCACCGTCTTGGCCTCTTTCTCTGTGACTGGATGAACCAACAAAGCATTTCCTGAAGAAAAACATAAACACAGCTATGGTCCTCAAGGCTGCCTCTCCCCAGAGCAGAACCTCTGTGCTCTGGGATTGTCAACCTCCCACAGCCGTTCCAGGAGCTTACTTGGGCATGTCATATGCTTAGGTTCACTTTCTGCTGAAGAAAAAGGCTTGTGTATTGGGCTGATGGCTGACTGTGTACCACAGTACAAACCAATCATGTTTGGGTGGCAGGTGTTTACTCCTGCCATTTTTGAAGCAGACTGTGATCTTAGCTGCTCCACTGAACTTGATGTTTCAGGTCAAAACCAATCATGTTTTTGTCAAAGTGACTAGTGAGATACAACTGAGTTTTTGCATCTCCTAGGTCCTCTGTTTTCAAAGTGCTGTTAAAAGTAGTCCCTTAAAGAGGTCCCAAGTTCTATATTCAATTATAAGTTTTTTAAGTCTTGGGCAGTGTTTTTATGTTTTCTTTTTCTCATGCAACACCTCAAAAATATTTAACTCAAATTTTAGGGAACAAGACACCTGCTTACCCAGCATGTACTCATTTTCCACATCAAAAGTTTCCACTTTCCCTGGAAACTCTATCCAGAGAGACCTGTAGAAAAGAAAGATAATGGAATTCAGTTACATTTTTCCTCTCCAATCAACCTGTTTAAGTCTTTCTGGCATTTTCAGGCTCCATTTCCTCCCTCTCTTTACAAGGCACAGTTATCAAGTGAAGACAGGGCAAGGTTCTCTTTTGTGTCAGTGACTCAAAGTGCCCCTTTGCCCCTGCTAAGAGTCCCCAGTACAGTATGGGCTAAGACACTCCAGTATACCTATCTTCACATCTGTGGCATCACTTTCTTCCCTCCTGCCTTCTTCCTTACAACCTTGCACTACATCTACCTTCCTTCTATCAAAGGAGACATGAATGAGCCTTTGTGTCCCAGTCTACCAGCAATGCTGGCCCCTGATGAGCTAGTCCCTGGAGCACAGTCCTTCCTGTTCTCAACAGCTCCCTGCTGCTTTAATAGAAAGTCTCGTCCTGGCCACACCTGAAAAACTTGCACCAGAAGCTCATTTCTAGTCTTTCTCAAAAAAGGGTAGTGTAATAACCATCTGGTTATGGAACAGATGTTGTATATTTAAAGTTTGAGAGATTATGACAGCAATAGCTTGTTAAGAGACAGAGTCTGGGTTTCTTTACACAAAAGCCTGGCTCACCTGCTCACTCACAGGCATCCACTTGCTCACTGCAGTCCTGCTGCTCGTGTGTTTGCTAATGAGAGACACTTTCCATTCTGCTTGTCTCAGTGAGAAAAATACACTTCCCCTCTAATTCTGTACCTACTGCAGCAAACTTAACACAATGGAAGTGTGATTTAATACTGTGGGCAGTTCACATGCCAACAAAAGCTTCATTTCAAGAAAGACAGAAACCTACTGTCTCTGTCAGGGCATAAAACAGGTGCATTTACGCCTACATACGTGCAGACAAACACTCACACTGCTATGTCTGTAATGCAAATTATCTTCAAAACTCAAACCACTCAACCCTCATCAAAAAGACCTATATGTTTTTAAAACTTATGAGATGTAGCTGCATAACAAAATATAAAGGCAAATGTGAGCAAAAGAACAAGTTCTAGGGCAACTGCAAACACACAGATTATAATACAAACAAACACAGATGGACTATAATCCATACCAGAGAGATTAATGACATTAATCTCTTCCCAAAAGAAATGCTGCATTCAGTTCCATAGAGGTACATTTTTAAGAGGTTAGAGAGCAACAGAACAAATAATTTATTTTGTAATTTCATTTCTGTTCTACATTATTAAATTCTCTACTAGAAGAGACATTATAAGCAATACTGCAGAAAAACGTGATAAAACTATCATTATGAAATAAGATTTTATAACAATAACAGTTAAGCAGTAACAAATATTTTCATGAGAGGCAAAACGGCATTTACATTTCTAGGTCAATAAGTTCACAGTCCATTAAGGACTGTTTTAGGTACTGGATGGACTACTATGTGATGGTCTTTATCATGATGAAAAGTTTGAAGCCCAGACTACTCTAAAAAGTTCAAAGAACTGCAATGTGTTTATTGAATTAGTGTGTTCCAGGTGTCATTTGGGAAAAAACTCAGAACATAATTTTCCTCTAATAGCCCTAACAAAACTCGCAGAATGCATGAAAAGAGAATTCAGTGTTAGAACTTTTGTCCCTTTTAATAGTCAAATATGTAACTAGAAAACTAAGAGGTGGTAATTTAACCTCCCTTCTCCAAGTAAGCTCCTGCAGATCCCCTCTAGGCCTGCTGGCTGATGCTCTTACCTCATGACCGGTTCAGCCGCTGTGTGTGCCCGATAGAACAGAGTGTATAAGTAGGGCAGGAGGACGTAGCGCTCTCTAATGGCTCTCCTGATGATCTGGGTGTTCTTCTCCCCAAAGAGCCACGGTTCGCGCCGTTTGCTCTCCATGTTAGAGTGACCTCTGAAGAAGGGCTGGTAGGCTCCCGCCTGATACCAGCGAACAAGTAACTCTGGCTCTGGATCTCCAATAAACCCTCCCACATCAGCTAGATATTGCGCAGACAGATAAAAATACACAGTTTTGGAGATTGCTCTGGAAAATGGGATGCTCTCCTCTAACAAACATTCTAAGTGTATAAATCCATGCATTTCACAGTTTGCTCACTGTTGTGTTCAGCTGTTGGGCAGCTGCTTGTCCAAATAAGAGTAAAACACCAGTGCAACAAGTTATGTTTAAAAAAAACCAAAAAACCTCAAGAGAGATTTTGAAGGCTAAGTGAATGATTTTCCCAGGGACAGAGCACTGTCACAGCGATGCTGTAAACAGAACACAACCTGAGGATTGCTGTTCAAGATGGGACAAAAACACTGCACAAAAGTTACTGGAGACATGGACATGATGGACATTTCAGGCTTCTGACACCAGACTAATCTGTGAAACCACCTGGAAATGCAGAGGGCTGTTGAGCTTTCCACCGTCTGTGTTGAAGCCCACCTTGGGAATACAAGCTTGGTGGCACCTTTTATGCACAGTGAGAAACACATTACCTCCACAGAAGGAAATCCCCACCATGTTGATGGTAAGAAGCATTGGAATGGATATTTTCAAGTAACTCCACTCTGCTGTGTTGTCTCCAGTCCACACTGCCCCTGGAAATACCCAGTTTCAGGATTATGCAGGAAAATTGAATGTTTATCTCAGTTTTTGCTTGCAATTAAGGAAAGAAGACAAGAATAATCATGAACTACTCTGGAATTCCTGTACATTGCACTTTTTTTTTCTTTATACATGCGTGCTTCTGAAATAGGCAATAAAAACAGGTATTGATTTATCACAGGACACAGGTTGCTGTTCTACCTTTGACTCATACACACCTTGCCATCCTCTCCTGATTTTTTTAATCATTTCCACTCTTATGAGCTTACCACATCAGTATTTCTAAGGCAGTTTCTGTCCTCTCTAGAGGACAGAACTATCTATCAAACTTTATAGAATAAAGCAGCAAGGAAGGCATCCAGCTAATCCTTACTAACCATACTTCTGTGATCCAGCAAAGAAAGATCTTGTGAGGACAAACGGTCTCTCTTTTCCTGAAGAACGTCTGATGAGTCCTTCTGCAGTTGCCATTTGCTGAAAATCATTAATAGAAAAGTCAGGAAGACAAACTCTTTAATTAGGGTACTTTCTACATTGTCTTTTTAGTCCACCTAAGGCAGAAAAACCAAGACAGTTCTGTTCCCAGAAATATTACCTATTATTAAAAACCATGTTCTTATTAGAAGATATGTGAAAAAAAGGATTCAATAGTCACAGCCAATGTAATTTACATTACTATGGTAGTAAGGCACAGATGATGTCACATTTTCTTGTGACCAATCACAGTTTATTTCAAATACTGCAATATCCAGCAGAGTTGCAGGCCTTGATGAAGGTTATAGAATATCTACTACTGTGTGAAGTACCACATCACTCATATTCCGTAATAACTGATGTTTGTGCCTCCAGATACTCTACCTGGTAGAATCCGTAGAGGTTGTGTACATCCCGGTGCTCCCAGTTGTTGTAGTGCACAGCATCTTTCTGCATTGTTAGTTCTGCCCCCTTGAAGACTGAAGGCTCATTCATATCATTCCATACAAAGAGGATATTAGTGGATGCCTGTGACACAGGGCTTCAATTAGGTCATGACAGAGTCAATCCTGTGATTTTGAGTGTTTATCTCAAGTGGGTGTCAGGCCAGTCTGGCGTATGAGTAGAAACAGCAGCACAAAAGCAAGACTTGGTAATTACACTTCTCAGGTCACTTGAAAGCCCCCAGTAATTCATCTCATCCCTCTTAAGAGGCCCTTCTACTCAGGGTAGCAGCCTACAAGCCCACTTGATCTTTGCAATTCTTACAAAACTCAGTAGGCACTTGCTATTCCTGCTTTCTGGTGAGCGAAAGAGGCAGGGAAAAGAAAAGTATAAAACAGCCATAAGGAAAAATCAGAGAAGGCCAGAGGTGAAAGCTGGAGAGAAGAAGCAGCATGGGAAATATTTACTATGTATGCCTACTAGGGAAGTGATTTCAACAACTCTACTGCAAACCAGAACTTTGAAGCAGGGTGAAGGGAACTGGAGGTGTGCAGCAATGGTCACCCAGACACTTTCAGCACAAGGCAGGAAGGTCAGGATAAAGTGACTAAGCTGTGAGAGTGCACTCTTACATCAATCCTTGTGTGCTATCATGGTAGTAAAGGCTGGAATAGCAGCAGCTGTTTTAGATTATGGGTTCTTAAAATGCCTGCAGTTTGTCCCTTAAATTGCTGCAACTAAGAGTGTATGTTCACTGGTGCCATATGGCTTCCAACTAGCTCAGTGTAGAAAAGTCCATAGAGAAAATCCTTCTATGGTACTTCAGCTTATCAAGGTATTTTTCTATACACAATAATAGATCTACAAAGGCCAACAACTTGCTTAGACAGTATCTTCTCTCTTCTCCCTTTTCAGGCTTTCTGGGATATGTAGATCAGAGCAAATAAATACAAACCTTGTATGTTTTGAAGGCAAATTGATCTGAGTACCATTTTCGCACTTCAGGATTGGTGAAATCCAGGTAACAAGAGGAACCTGTGGATGTTGGAGATCCCAATTATTTATCTGATTTTAAGAATATTGTCTTTGCACCTATACACAATGGGCTAAAGCTACAATGGTTTCCATAGGCAGCAATAATGTAGTTGCTATTTTTTCTGAAATTAAAGCTCAAGACCAAATTCCAGGCTGACTTTGAATTCAGTATACCCCTTGCCATGTTGTGAAGGTCAACACACTTAGATTCAGGAGGTCTGAAGCTCAGCACCATTTAAGGATGTCTGCCAGTAGTTTCAAATATGTTCACATGTGAAAAAGCAGTCAGGGAAAGACAACATCACTGGTATTCTGAGCTCAAACAGAAAAGTGTCACTGAGAAGCTGAATAACTGCATCCTACTATGCTAGTAGAAGTTGTAATATGTCCTTGATTTTTCCCATAACCATTCCTTTGCCAGGACTGTGGGCTTCCTGTCTGTAAAGAAGAGAGACAGCCTCCTTTGCCTCCCTGCAATGAGATCTTCTCATGAAACATAATATGTCAAATCACTGTGTTACTCTTGAATCAAAGTCTTCTGGATCAGGGTTCAGTAAATTTCATCCAGCCTTCATTAACTGTGCTCACTGCAATGGACCAGACTGTATTTCTGTGTCCAAGACAAGTTGGGAAGAGAAATGGCTGTTCTCATCAATAAATCCAACTCTTTTAGTTTTAGGCACTGGGACTAGCAGCAGATCCAATAGATATAACAGAGGCAATCTATACAGCTGAGGCAATCAGGACATGATGATACCAACCCTCCCCCATTATTATAAATTATATTAATTTTAAATTTTTATTATAATTATTAATATTTACAACAAATGCAAGGAATTTGAAAGGAATATAAGAAGTCAATTCTGCTTCCCTGCATCCAAATTAAACTATTCTGCAAAAATTTTAAAATAAACGGCTTAAAATATAAAGACACAGTGTTTTTTACCTGGCCAACAGATGCCCTCAAAATCTTGCCCATTTCTGTCTTTCACAAAATATCCCTTTTCTTTTGCCTGTGCATACAGGGGATACGAGGGATCAACCTTAATATGAGGATCTACAATGACCACAAGCTGCCAGGGTAAGAAAATAAAACACATAATTAACATAATTAACATGTGCTTAATAAAACAGTAAGAGTTCATTTCTGCTAAAAGGCAGATAATGACTTCATCTCAGGTAAAGAAGAGAGCTGTATCCCTAGTTTTAAAAAGTAGATACCAGGCTTCTTATATACTGTGTTAGACATATGTACAGGACATAAATTTACAAGGAATGCATGAACTCACCCTTCTGAAATAAATGACAAAAGCCATTGTTTCAGATAAAAGCAAGTACCCCAACCCCTAAAAACATTCTGTTTAATTCACTGCTGTATTCTCTGAATGGGAAAATATCTGACTTCCGTGTTCATGTGCCTACAAAATCATACGCCTTAAGCCAGTTAAATTCATTTCAGTTTGTGTATCATACAACAGCAACAGGTATTGTGTTTTGCAGTTACATTCTGCTGCTCTACTGCAAAGCTGAGAAAGTACTATAGCTTCAATTGAGAGACTATAAAACTTGAATGCTGCTTCAGCAATCTCCTGTTCACTGACTTTTGGCAAAGATCAAGCATTAAGCAATTCTACAACTCAGTCATTCCAATAAAAAATATTTTAGCTGTAAAAACAAATACATAAACACAAAGAAAAGCTGAAACAGCCACAGAAACTATCAATGGTGAAAGCTCATGTTAAGAAGAAAGATTTTCTGCTGCATTCATCAATGACAGCACTGAGCTGCTTCTGTAAAATGGAGTTTCACATGAGTCAGATTTAGCTGGATTGCCAGGATACAGAACAAACTACTAAATAATAAAAGGGTATGAGGAAATGAATTAAACAAGATAGCTTGCATGCTGGAAGTATCACCAGATGGCAACACAGTCTAATTTATTCTGTTGTAGTTCACCTGTTTCCAGTATCAGAAGTATCATGCTTAAAACTAGATTGGGTAGATTCACACTACTGAGAAATCTTTTCTTTCTTCTTGCAATATTATTTACCTTGCGTTTTTTCTTCCTGAGATGTTCTTGCATCTTTCTGGGGTTCTGGAATTTCTTTTTGTCCCAAGTAAAATATCTCTTGCCATCTGTGTGCTCTATATCCAGCCATATGACATCATAAGGAATGTCATGTGCATCAAAGCCAGCATCCACTGCCTTGACATCTTGTTCATCCTCATAATTCCACCTGCACTGATGGTAGCCCAGAGAAAAAAGTGGGGGCAAGGCTTGAGTGCCTAGAAAGAGTATATGAATGAAGATAAAACTCTCAATTATAAGGTGGCATGTCTTGATAGTGACTGGCAGTTCTAGCCCCCTGTGTTTCAGCTCTTCCTCTAAGGGTGCAGTTTCTGATGGCAGTGATTATGCTGGCTTCTCAATTAGAGGCAAGTTTGACCAGCCGTGAATGCTAGGGAAAACAAGGATAGAGGGCTGTCTTCACAAAGCAGGAGCCTTTGATCTACACACTGCAGTTTGGGAACAAGTGGCCTCCTGCAGACAATGGGCTAGGTAAATATTGACCCACTCTTGGGTACATCATGTTCCTCAGACAATCTCCAGGGTAAGTGTGCCATTCTGACTCCAATTATGTGAGTTAATACCTGTCAGTTGTGCAAACTGCTTGAAGACATCAAATGCAGAGGGTCCCATCAGGAGGAAAACATCAATGATCCCACTTTCTGACATCCAGCGTACATCAGTTAGAGGCACTGCTCTCTGCTTAGCAGTCTCTGAAGCAGATCTGGATGGAGTGTGCTTAGAAGGAAAATAAGGTAAACCTGAATCCCTCTCTCTGTCAAACTTTTATTCAATGAAGGAGCAAATAGGGAAACACACAAAATTCACCAGCACATACCTGGCAGGTATTAGGAATACACACTGAATGCTCCTTACAAAGTCTTCACAAATTCTTTACCACTTACATAAAGTAGAGTAATAGGTAATAAGAAAAAATGGGTAATGAGTGGAAAAATATTAAAGAATTTCCTTAATTAAGGACTGTGAATTTTCTGTCGGATCTTTGAGTAATATCTATATCATAAATTTAAAAAAAATAAAATTAACCACATAATGAAGTGCTGGAAAATCAAGATTTGCTTGTCATTGTTTCAATTTTAACAGAATTCATATGTTTGTGTTTCAAGAGTGAGCTCCTTTCCTGAATATTTTATATTTCTTCAAGGTCAATTACATTCCACAGAAGAATGAACCTGCTAAGCAGAAATCTGTGGCAATTCCAAGAATTTAAACACTCATAAAAATTTCTCAAATCCAAGAGAATGTCAAGATTTGTGTCCACCATTTCTTCTACCTTCTACATCTGTGTAGATTTTTTCTATGTATTTTCTCTCTGTCTCCTTCTGTAGACCTGTTAAGATACAAAATCTATAACTTGGTTCTTGAAAGGAGTGATCTTTTTGTTCTTTTAGTTTAATACAACAAATTTAGCAATAGGGAGGACAGGAGGAAGAGACTGACAATTATTCATTAGTGAGCAAAGGATAAATCTCCAATCGTGTTAAATTCCTGTTGACCTTGTCCTGAAGTGTTTTCTTTTGTAATTTAATTCTGAGGAAAGTGAATAACTCTCACCTCAGCTACTGCCTTTGTACTAATATCCACCAGTGTTTCTGAAGAGTTCAGCCAGAAGATCCCTGAAGTTCTGTTAGGCTTGTGTGCTAAGAGAAGGGGTACTGAACCATAAATACCTATTTTGTCATGTATCTTGTGGCCGAAAATATCCAAATTATAAAGCCGGTAGGCATCACCATCACTAGGACAAACAAACAGATGTGTTTGTTACACATAAGCATCTTGCACTAGGCTAGTTTTAATTCTATTGCTGTCTCACTAAACCTGGTGAATACTCAGTGAGTGCTCTGTGTTCTGGTCTTTTGTTTAGCATCCAGAGATGAAATATGGACTGCCTAGATTACTGCTTCTTTGCTTTGGTCCTCACTATCTGAGGCAAACAAGAATTTTGCTGCCAGGGAGACTACTGTGTGTTTGCCTTAAATCCTAAAATATTATTTCTGAACTCTCCCATCCTCCCATAGAATTGCTCTTTTATGAGTTCTGCTGAAACATGACCAATCCTGGAAGTCAGAAAAAAACTGCATGGAAAATTGGGAGAGAACAGAAAGGACCATTCATGAAACTGCACACTAGGGAAAGCAGAATGCCTTACTCCACATGGATAGGGGCTACAATTTAACTAACTAAAATATTAAACTAAAATATACCCTATATGATACACATATCTCAAGCTCTTGTCTGGATTAAATTATTAATACTATGTTATAGCTCTCTCTTACAAAACAAACAAAAAAACCCCACTGCATTCACTAGTAATGTGATGCCTTGACACCTTTACCTAGTGTTTTTGAGAAGAAGTGTTTCTGTGTGTTGTGGTATTCCATAAACATGGTCATATCCATGTAAAGAGAAGTCCATGCCTACAGAAGTAGGACCTGTGGAAATAATATTAAATTATGAGAATGCAGAGTTCTTAGGCTTATCTGAAAGGAATAAAGCAGAGCAACCTAGCTGGATAAATGAAAAGAAAATAGGTTTTAATGTTTCAGTAATTAAGGCTTTCATGCTTCCTTTCAACTTCACTTCCATTATTACTGCGGCTCTGTAGAGGTAATGTTTCAAACAGATTTTATTTATTTATTATTATAGTTCCTTTGATTTTGAACTTCTTAATTAGATAAAATGAATCACTTTAACAGAAAAAAACTCCCAAATCCATGTAATAATCATGGGTCACTTTATTTGGTAGTGAAACAGCTTAAAGTTATCTCCTGTTTCTATCCCAGTATCTAAAGGCCATACTTTGCAGCACAGTGGACTTCAGGATCTGAGTTGTCTATTTCCCACTGCTTTTCTCTTCAGCCTCAGCCAGAGGAGTAGCATGCACAAGAGTCCCTACCAGTGATATCATCCTGTCACACTACTGAATCCAGAGCAACTTTTGGCAGGCAACCAGAGATCCTGCAGACTGACAAGCACCGGTTTCAGGATCAGAATCTGACCATATGGATTTTATTACTCTGACACAGAAAATACAAAAACATGATGCTGGCTAAGACATGAGAAATAGCATGAACAACAAGGACAACACCCTCCTGCCCTCTGTGTCTTGACTGTGAACTGAGGAAGTTTCTGCCACCAAAAGAAATTGCTTTCAGACTTCCCTCTTCCTACTGCAGCCAGTGGTCACTATAAAAGTCTGCATGATAATGGTAATGGACAAAGCCAACCAACTTAATTAATTTAGAATACAATGGGATGGACAGCTGATCATCATATATTTTGGTCATTTATTATTTAAATTGTATTTGAGCTATTGCTGTCATGTGTCTATAACCTTTGTCTTTATCACTTCAGATTGCTCAGTATTCCCCTTTTTAGTCCACACTTCAGAAAAGTTTATTTGTGACAATTATTAATGCTTAGATATAATGATTTCTGATATGTCATGAGAATAAACTATAGGTGATGTCAATGTTATGTATTAATACTAAAAAATAAAAGAAAATAAAAAGGAAATAATGTACTATATACATATATATGAGAAGTCAGACAATGCAGACAGTGTTAATGCTGTCTCAGAAATGGCATACAGTAAGTTGATGAAATGGGTCACATTTAATATGTTCCCTCTTAAACAGAGACCAAATGAATATTTGCAGAGTTTTTGTCAAATTGTTACCAATCACTGATTTCTGACTAAAACACAGTTAAGGCAACTGAAAAGCAGGAGCAAGTGGGACATTGATAAACATTAAGCAGCAAAACAGAAAGCAGACAAAAATATGAATTAACATGGCTATATACAAAACAGTAAAGCTGTTTTCAGAACTAGACTGAGACTTACCATGAGCTTTGATGTCCAAGAAACTGCCAAATTTCTCTTGCCAGAGACCTAGATCCTCTTGTTTTTCCTGTACAAATAGAAATAGCTAAGCCTAGCAAATGAAACTGCGTACATCATGTAGTTTTAAGACAAATATGTTTATTCACACAAGATTTATACTGCTTTTTTTTTGTTTGCCACATACAGCTAATATAAATAAATCAAAACCACAAATCAGATTCAGATCTAGAAATTTACACTGAAGAACTGATGTTCATATGTTGTACACCAGCAGTCTGCTACAGCATAAAAGTAATATCTGAGGTCTTAGATAGAATCACAGAATGATACAATAGCCCAGTTTGAAAGGGGCCTGAAAAGATCAAGTGGTCCACCCTTTAATGGTAAAGGGAGCCTTGATGAGATTATCCAGCAGCCTGTCCAAACAAATCTTGAAAATCTCCCATGATGGGATTATGCCACATCCCTGGGAAGGTTGTTCCAGTGAGTGATTATTCTCACTGTGAAAAATGTTCTCACTGTGTTTGTCCTTGATGTTGAATAAATTTATGAAATGCATGGGTAGAACCAAACAGAAAAAAAACCATACAAACAGAAACCAACTCACTCCCCCAAATAGTAAATGTCAGACAACAGAAAAGCTCTGTAGACACTCTGAAGTGTCTGTAACTGATACTTTTAACCTCTTGCATCCTGTAATTCATTGTTGTAGAACTTACACTTCTTGCAGTGCCTTCCCTAGTTTTCTTTTCTACATTCATCCCACAATAAGTGGACGTGGCCTCTTTGTGCTTTCCCTGGCAGAAATCAGAGCTGAAACATAAGTATGCTGTAGGCAGCACAGCTCCTGCCATTTATAACAGGATAGCAGAGTAAGCAGCCATCTGCTCTGCAGGGGGCTAAAATTATATCCCAGACACAGCTCAGCCTCCTGGGAAAACTGCTATGTGCCTCTATGCACTGCCAGGATCTGGTCTATTTTAAGAGAGAATTTTATTTCTGTATTAAGCCTGAATGTATGTGGAGACATATTTTTTGACTGTTATAAAAAAGGTCTTTTTCTTTTGAAACTCTCTTTGCAATGAACAGGGAATTTGAAAAATAAAAATATCACCACAAAGCTCCCTTTTACACATCTACTCCACATCAAATGGGAGAACAAAAGAGAAATAAATTAGTATTAAAAAGGCTATAGAAAAAAAAAACATTTTTGCGCTAAATCTACCTGAACTGATGCCTTCTACGATGTGGTAAAACATATAAACCTTCCTTCAACTATGAATTTGTAAAATATCTCAAAATGTTATACCATGTCCTTTTTGAAAGTGGTTGGACTGCATTTGCAAATACTATAGGGCAAAATGAACATGTTATTTAATTATTTTACAAAATAATCCTGCTGGAATTGCAGTAAGTATGGTTTACCTTAGAGGAATCACTTGCTGCCTCCTCATTTTGTGCTGTAGGTTTTCTAATGGAAACAAATACATACAAATAATCAGTTTATTGTTAACATAAGCAAGGATTTCAAACAGAAACTTAGAATAGCACCATCCATAGCTTTAAACATTATGTAAAACTTTTGGTGCAAACTTGGAAATCATTTTAATATTCAATGCCTCAAAATAACCTTCACTCAATACTTGAGTTAGGTTGACTTCTTGGCCTCTCATGTTTATTTCTATCTGCATCAACATTTTACCTTCCCAGAAGATCCTCACTTTATCATTCTGCTAAGGGCTCTCTGTTGATTTCAATGTTTGAAATGATGCTCCACAAGAGATTCACTTGCTCTGCCCGTTTTCTAATCATAATAGGTCCTGCATGCCCTGAGGTTTCTTGTCCTTCCAGCACTTTGTAGTGTGATTAACCTATGATATCTTGCAACTAGATGGCACATTGCAAGTTGGACAAAACTTGACTTCTAGTGAGTAACACTTAAAGAATAAATTTAGTGAGAAAAAATATGTAGCTAATAACCTCATCATACTACCATCACTCATTCCCAAGAAAGACAAGGGGTACCAGGATACTTTAGTGTTTTGCAGAATTGGCCATTAAATGAGGTAAGCATTTTGCACAGGGCTGCTGCAAGGGATTAAAGCAGTCTGCAGCTAATTGACCTAGAATTTGTTTGTTAAATTTTCTCCTTGTATTTACTGTATTTACTGTATTTATGAAGTAAAAGAGAAGTCATGTTTCAGTGTACAAGAGTTTTCAGAAATTGCAATTCCATACTTTATTTTCAGCTACAGAACAACCAGTATATACAATGATGTGATAGACAAATGCTATACCTGTCACTGGGAGGTGGTTGTAGGTGCTCAAAATACAACAAACCATTGGAATTCACACTCATAACAGTCTCACCCTTGGACTGCAGCTCAACTTGGAAGGGATTTGCTGTGATTCGAAGTTTGTAGTCCTCATTAACACTCGACAGTACCAAAATACCTGCCTCCTTGTGAGATATGAACAGTCTTGCAAATGAAAAGCAAAAACAGCTTTATATGAAATCCACTGTAACTAAGTAACAATTGATACAGAAGATGGGCTAAGAATATCTGCATACATTACACAAACCTCAAGGCTAATGTTGATCCAAAGATAGCCAGAACTACATGCTGGGCTCAGGGTTCACTGCATAGTGCAAAAAGTGGCTACAGAACTGCCATTAAACTATCCAGAGCTTGCACTCCTTTCACATTAACAGGTAATGCCTTAGGTAAAAACTCTGCATTGTAACAAGTAGGCTATTTTCTGATTGGGTCAAACAGGCTGAAGTTTCTTATGTGTATGATAAAACTTTCTCTATTTTATAAATACTTTCTTAAGTATTTAACATATTTTTTTGAAAGTAAATAAACCACATGCATTTTTGTTTTCTCTTCCTGTAGGAACTTTATATTGTAGAGGGACAACTGCACTGTAATATAAAGGAGGAAGCTGTGTAAAATATTGAGGTGCAAAATCATCATCACTTAAATCACCCATCACTTACCTCTGGGTGGTAGGTTCCTTTATAAGAACATCAGGAACTTTGTATCTTGCTCTGAGAGGAGATGCCTCATCGATTTTAAGCCTAAAAATATTGCCTTCTATTTCATAAATTTCTACCTGTAGAAGAACCTGTGAGCAAACAAACAGATAAACTCATAAGGATAAAAAATACTTAACACAACATCATCAATCACTTACTGTCTGGAAAAAAACAAAACATGCCTGCTTTCTGAATTATTGCTCTTTAGCATTGTTGAGAGTAAAATTTATCATCCATATGAATTTACACCAGCTAACTCTACTTCACCCCTTTGAAGAAGCAATGCCTTTTAAGTGAACTCTTCAAGCATTTATCTGATATCAAGCATTACAAAAAAAGAACTTATTAAAGAGTGAAGAAAACTCTGAATTAAAAATATTTTTCAGGGAAATAGTGTTCTATTCAGAACACTCTTTTTTCATAGAGACATTAATTTTTTAAAAGTTAAATGCTGATTAGTAAGGACATATTTAGGCTGATACTTTGCATTACCTCTCAAATATCTATCACTGAAGAATCTCAAAACCTGTAAATATTATTAGTCATGATGATAATATTCACTGCTCTTTCTGTAAGCACCCTCTTATGCTGCGTGGTATCTCACCTTATTCTCCTCATGAATGATTTGGAATTTGACATTCTCATCACTTAAAGTGACTGAATCCAACAAAACTCGATACAAGGATTTTCCAGGACGTAGAAGTTTCTGACGCCTGTCAAGACAGAAAATTATTTTTGGTCTCCCCAGCTCTTGTAGCTTATATCATACAGAGGGACATCAAACTGTTAGAAATGTTCACTTCATCATTTTTTATTGAGATTTTTCAAATACAATTATTAGCACTTTAAGTTGAGAGGAAAAAGAAGGAATATAGTTCTGAGCATACCTAAATGCTTATGAATGAGATGTTAGATGGGTTGAGGGGGCTCACCCATCACCACTCTATATGGTTTTTTATAACAGTAATAGTCTCAAGTGTCCAGTTTTTAGAAGTACAATTCCATTATCGTTCTTTCATTTATGCCTGAAATTTCAGTTGAATAATCAGTTTTTCATTTTCTGTCGTATCTCCCTGTAACTTCCAATGAACACCTTCTACATTCTGGAGTAATGAAACACTGTGTGTTTGTAATTTGTAACCTTCTAAAATGCACCAAGCAAATTGTTCCTCGATAAATTTGATGACTACAGAGTTTTGACTACAGCTTTTGGCCCTGATGTTTTTAGGTCAGAGATCCTGAAATAAAGGCTCTTTCAACTGTTTGTGTAGAATTCTCCATGCCAAGGCCAGGTTTTATGAAGTATTTGAAGACAAGTGTCTTGGACGCTACCTTAAAGACAAACTTCTTCATTAATAAACCAAATATGTCAGTGACTAATTGGTGTAACAATAGGCAATCATTTCTTTCAGTCAGCACAGGAAAGAACACAATGGAGGGAAGAAAAAGGTCGAGAGCACAGTTAGAAATGGGATGAGAAATATGACTTAGCAATAGGCTAACTTTAGGGGACTAGTGAGCTAGAATTTAGATTTGACACTGAATTCTGACCAAGGTACTTGCTCAACAGAACTGTAATCACACGTGCTGTTTTCACAGACTAATGATTTCTACTGAGTACTCTGCTGCTTTGAAGTGCAGATAGTCAAGAAACATCCATGTCAAGAGAACAACCTATGTCTGAGTGCACTTAAATTAAAGTATTGCTGGGGCTTTGTCAGATGAGAGGACTGATCCTTTTAACTTTAATGGAAGACATTCTGGGTGTAAGACTACGCGTTTTAAAGTCCGCTGATTATTGCTTGCTGATAGCTAAGTGGAATGCTCTCATTTGGAAGATAAATTCTGAAAGTAGCAGACTTGCTGTGATTAAAAGTCAATGTGTAACTACACTATAATTCTCCATACCTGTAAAAAGCAATCTGGTTGCATTTCTTAAAGTTGCTTTTGTCCACAGCCTCATCTTGGACACTAGAAAGAGCAGATAAAGGAAGTGTTTAGATGTGTCCTTCACACACCTGCTGAACGATCAAATGATGGGGGTCCTTTTCAAGAGTGGTCAGGATTAAAAACAGTGCAGAAAATTCTGGTCCAACATAAAATGTGATGGACCTTGAACTACTATGGGAGGAGGTTCTTATACATTTAATTTCATGCTGAACCATTGCCTTTTAAACCCTGAAATTTTGAGAAATGATTGAATCTATGAGTAACAGAGATGGATTTCAGCATAGCTGAATTCTTATGCATTTGAAACCAGACCTCCCTCTGCAGTCATTACAGTTAATTATTATTATTCCAGTAGTAGGAATGGAGAAATGGGGAGGACTGGCAAAAAAGAAGAAATACTGCACCTTCAGTGGGACCAACAAAGGAGGGAGGCTTCCAACGGTCCATGCTGACAACTCTATGTTATCGTAGGCTTGAAGTAACTTTTAGATTTATTAGATAACAGTAAATTTTTTACTTGCCTCAAAGAAAATGGGCTGCCAGTAGTATCTATCATCAGTGTATTTCCCAGATTATGCTGGGCTCAAACACAGATGGAAGGGAATAAGGTATTAGCTCTGGCAGATGAAGCACTGATGCTTATGGAAGACTTATTACATACATGCAATATAGGAAATGCAGGCGGCACCCACTGAGGCTGTCACAATTACAAGTCCTCGATTATTATTTGAGATTATACGAGTGACCGTATATTCCGATCACTAGCCCTTCCCATTTTTGACTGAAGACACGTTTGTCCTTTCGGTTTTGCTCCAAGTTCGTGTGCCTCTGTTGGCGCATTGAACGCGGTGAAGCCCGAACCATCCCTGGCGCTGTGGATCCGCTCGCTGCCCCGCTCCGCCGCAGAAAGGCTGTGCCCGGACAGGGCGGCGAGGACAGCACGGCACGGCCCCGCACGCCCGCCCCCGAGCCCCGACCCGCTGCATGAGACCGGCTCCGCACCCCGCGGAAACTGGGGGAGCCTCCCCGGCAACAGCGGGAGCGAGGAGAGGGCCGGCCGAGGAGCGCCTCCAGAGCTGCGTTACCTGACTCCCCCCAGCGTCCCCGCTTCCATGGCGGAGCTGCCCCGAGCGACCCCCGCCGAGAAACGAGAGAAGGGGTGGCAACCCGCCGCGCCAGCCGGGGAACGCCACGGGCTCCCAGCGCGACCGGGCCGACGAGTGACACCCGGGGGCGGTGACAGCCCGGGCCGAGCAGAGAGCGGCTCCGCCCAGCGTCGCTCTCGCCGGCCCACGACGGCCGAGTCCCTCCGCGGGGAGCGGAAGAGGCGCGGCCAGCGCGGCGGCCTCCGTACGGCGGGATGGCGGCGGCGCCGCGTTCCGGGGGGCGGCGGCGGTCCGGAGCCGTCCTGCTGCGGCTGCTGGCGGTGCTGCTGCTGGCGGGCACGGCGGGCGCCGGGCAGCGCTCCAAATGGCGGCTGCCGGTGCTCCTGGTGAGTGCGGGGAGCGGGGCCGGGCCCGGAGCTGCCGGGCCGGCCGGTGTGGCGACGGTCAGAGCGAACGTGTGCGTGCGGGAGGCCGTGGCCGCTCCGCGCGTCCTCCTCGGGAGGGACGGCTGCGGTCGGGGGCGTCTCTGCCCAGGCCGCGCCTCTGTGGAGCCTGACTCGGAGCTGGTGCGGGGGCTCGGGGCCGTGGCTGCCTCCTGCCTTGCTGCCGGGCTTCAGCCCTCTCGGCGGGTCGGCGGTGGCGGCAGGGGAGAGAAGGCTTGTGCGGGAAATAGTCCGATGGGCGGCGGAGGGAGAGCCGCCCCTGTGAGGCCCGTGGGAAGGGAGGTAAGGAGGGAGCGTCTTGCCCGGCTGGTGCCCGGCCTCGGTGGGCCCTGTGCGGGGGAGGCCGCCCCGCGCCCCCCGTGCGGCCCGCACCGCCGGGCAGCGCCGTGGCCTGGCCTGGGGAAAGCTGGGCCGCTGCAGCGCTGGACCGAGAGAGGTACGGGCCTTAGGGCAGGTGAAAGGATTTCGGCACTTCTGATAAACCCTGCGTGGAGGAAAGCTGTTCTGCCTCTAATTCGGTCGTACTTTTATCAGCCACTGAGAGTAATATGCACTTTATGTGAGGCCTTTGAGCCTCAGGAACAAAACTGAAGGATCATGGTGAACGCTCCTCCTTTGGTTCTTAGCAAAGGATTTTTTTTTTTGTTGGATGGTCCAGACCATCTCATCAGCAGGAAACCGTAATAATTTCAACAGATGTCAAGGTGAAGTTGATTCCGCTTGCAAGTCAAAAAACCCCCAAGCCTCTTAAACCATCTTTAAGAGTATGTTGGAGGGTGGTGAAGCATGACTGGAAAGTCCAGTAAGACTGGCTCCAGATTTGACATTTGCTTTCATTGCTGTATTGACTTAAAACTTAGAATGGAAGATTATGTTTATTTAAGCTCAGTGACATTAAGTCTGATGCCAGAAGATTTTTGCATTTTAGGTATTTGTCGTCTATAGACTATTACTGTATACTTACTTAATTTATTAGCTAACTTCAGTACTTCTCACACTCTGTTAGGTTAGACAAACACATTCCTGGAATCCTACCATAATCTTGCTTCTTCAGTGAACTGAGGATATTTCACTTTCACATGTATTTATACATAAACAGTGTGGGGCTAGAAGCAAGGGGGAGGCTTCTACAGTAGGGGGTTGAACCAAGAGGGGATTTACTTGCTTAACTGTACTTCTGATTGGGAATTCTTGTCAATTATGCTAATTTGCTAAACTTAGAAAAATGTCGAAGCCCTATATCCCTTATGGTGCACTCCACCATAAGTGCACCTGGAGCACTGTCAATAAATGGTAACTGCTTTTCATAATTTCTCACTTGTTTGGCTTGTGATTTTAGGGCTGATAAGGCAACAAACCCACTAATACTGCTTCCTTTTTTGTGCCTTTGCAGGGGAAGAAGTTTAGCTTTGGGAAGATTCTCTTCAGCAACACCACCATTTTCCTGAGATGTAAGTGGTTGCAAGGGATTAACCTGCTCTCTCTGCTTTTTGATGCCCCTCCTATTTTGAACATTTGGAACTCAAAACACTGTGAAGTGTTTAACTGCACTGGCTTCAGAAGCAGCAAATCTAGCACTTCATGAAAGCCACAGCTCTGATATGGTTGAGTCTGTTAACGGCCTTGGAGCTTCCCAGTTGTAATCTGCTTAGGTTGTAGCAGAAATGAATGGCTCTATTCATGCTCTTTGTGGAGAGAGCAAGATGGGCATTGGGAGCACCACTTTGTTTCATGTAGTGGGTAATCATGTGTGAGGTGTGCTGCACTCTGCTGTGAGGTGTGCTTTTCCTATCTAAGATTGTTAAATTCCCCTGTCTGGGAGATCTGGTGCCAGCTGGACAGGGGCTGTTCCTTTACTGACAGGAATACAGAGGGCAATGTTTTTTGAAGCCTTGTTCCTTTTTAGCTGAGTGCTTCTGGGTGTTGTGAGGGAATGTTGCACATTGCAGCAGAGCTCTCCTGAGAGGTGTTTTCTCCTGATCCCAGTGTGTGAGTGGCATCATCGTGTTTGTTCTGTCGGGCAAACATGTTGGCAGCCTTCTCATTTTTTCTGTGTGTTGCTCTTCACTGATCTGGCCAGGTCTATGGGTTATGTAGGTTTCTCGTCCAATGAAAGTTTCTGTGAAATACCCTCTTACCTGTGAACATGAGGACAGCATCTAGATGGCAGTAAGATGTTATAGAACTGACTAGTTGTTTTAGAAAGGTGTGAAATCTTTTTTGAACACGTTAGGTGGTTGTTTAGACCAGTTTTTACCATGAAAGAAGGTGGTTTAGTCTCTGTACTTACCCTGTGGTTTTTCAGGTTTAATTTTTAATACATGCCCTTCTTGGGGCAGTGTTTCAAGGAGAATTTGTTGAAGTGCCTCTCTTGATCCCACATGAATCTGAAACAGGAGGGTAGAATTTGAGTGCTGCTTGAAGAGGAGGGGGGTTGAAAGGGCATTTTGGTGCTTTGCTAGGTTTTAGGCTTTCTTATCTAAAGTTTAATAGAAAGAGTACACTTATAGTGATGTGGTGTCTAAGATACAGGTCTCTGAAGTGATGTGTGTGGTAAATCTACTTGTGACGAAATAACTGACAGAAGGAGCTAAGTCATGGGGAAAAAAATTATTTGTTGTAGAGCAGATCTGTCAGTAAGAATTAAACTCTCTGCCTCCTGATCTGGAATTGAATTACACTGTACTGTCAACCTTTAAACAGGCATTAAGCCTTAAAATTCTTTAGTGAAGACTCCTGTTTTACATACTGGTGTGATAAAAAGACTTGCATGAATTTGGAAAATGAATCACTGAAAGAGGAAGGAACGAAGGCTGGGAACTTAATAATTTTCTCAGCCTAGATGAAACTTAAACTGCATCTGGTGCTGGGAAGCTTCAGCTTTGTGATTTTTCTTTTCTGCCCATGCCTGTGTGGCAACTAGCATCTTTTTGTTTCCTGTCTGTTGCCTCTTACATCTGCTGTCTGATGTTTGTGGGGACAAAATGACCATTATTGCCAAACATTATTGCTCATGACTTGTTCATGGTTTTCTTGAGCACCTACATCTCTTTATCTCCTTTTTTCCCCCCCCTCTTCTTGATTTTTTTTTTTTTTTAAATCTGTATGGCACATTGGTGTCTGACGCTTTCTGCTTTTGACTGGGAAGATTGCTCCTGGCATGTAGTGTTGTCAATAATGAATTTATTTTTATCTACTTTTTTGAAGTGCTGTTCTGGAAGGCATTTAGTTTCTTGTATAGGATCGTGATAGAAATCCTGCTTTCTGTAAATGAGTACAAAGACTGCATTCAAGTTGAATATTACTGGCTTTTGTTTGGAGGCTGAGGAACTTAAATTTCCATATTGCTGAATTCAGTAAATGCCATGGATACTTTTTCTGACTTTTGAAGTACTTCCTTTTCAAAGTTTCTGTAACTTTCATGTTTGCAGATATTGCGGATTGTTCTAGTGACCTATTTTACCTCTGTGAGTGTACCACTGAATATGTAGTTGCTTGTTTATTTTTCACAGAGAAAAAGGTATTTAACAGGCATTTTTGAATCTTATTTTTTGCTAGCACTTTTTTTTGAGATACTTCTCATTTAGTCAGTTTTATCAGAAGAGCCTGAGTAATCAAAGAATTTGGCATCTGCCCATGTCACTGCAGTGCTTGTGCTGCCTTTTAGTTTCCTTGTTGTGCCCTCTGCAACATCTAGGGCAGTGTGGAACATATATGCCTTGTTTTCATGCTTACCAGAAGAAACTCATTTTTTTCAATGATTTTGCTTAATTTTTTGGTGTTAGAAACTCAGTTGTTGAGGGTTTTTTAGCTGTATGTGTTTTAGTAGTCATGAGGTATAAAGTGAGATTAATCAATTAATACCCGGCGGCAGGGTTTTCCTTCTAACTGCTTTTTCTACCTGCAGTGGTCAGTATGGAAACATTCCTTAGAAGTGTACTTGGAAGAAAGTTGTAGATGCATCCTCTGATATGAATGTTGCCTGTAAAGTTGTAGGAACTTCTTAGCCACTGCAAGTATTCTGTTAACTCAAAAGAGTTTTGTCATTTGCTGACTGGGGAAACACAAATGTAATCATCTAAATGGCTCTTCCAAGACTCAGAGTAGTCACTGCTCATTTTATGTAAGGATTGAGCTTGCCTTCTTAGTGTCAAATTCTCATCATCAGACTTTAGTTTTAGAATGAGATTTGAAACACAAAAACCCACACAACCTTTCCTGACTAGGGAGAAAGTCTTGTGTTTCACTTTTCATGCATGTTGTTACTAAAGTAAATGAAGGAGGAAAGTTGTCTTATTGCTGTTTTAGGTAGCATTGCAGCTTTGACAGCATGGACTAGTGTATAGACACCTTGTTTGTCTTTTGGGAGGCTGGATGTTGACTGGCACAATCTTACTTTCATTTCCTTGGTGATGGCATTGATATATTTAAATTATATGTGGAAATGGCTTAGCATTATCCTGTTGCTAGCTTTCTCTGCCTGTTATGTGTGCCCCTATCTCTGAAAGGGAGGCCCATTTTGTGTATTGGAGTCGCTGCTGTTCTCCTCATTTGGTATTTGCAGTTGCTGAAACATCCTTGATTGTCTTCAGAACAAAAAGTTTCCAAATGATCTTCAGCTCTTTAATAGAATTGTATAATGCTATAATGGAATTCTGTTCACATGGTTCTTTCTTTCATTGAACACTAATGAATTACTTGAGGAAAATATTTATTATTTTTATATTGTTTTGATTTCAGTTTCATGTTTAAAATTTAATTATGTTGGTTTTGCACAGAATGGGAGGAAAAACCTGGAAACCTGGGAGGCAGATGGTGTCTTACATATCTCATGTTTGATTTTTTTGTTTGTTTGTTTTCTTAGTTGAAGGAGATGAAAAAGCTTGTGAACCCTCCCAGGGTTTCAATGTTACTTGGTACTTAAGATACTCTGACTGCTACAATGAAGTCTTCAACTTTGGGGTAAGAATTCCGTGGGAAAACATAGGTTATGATTTTTAGAGGTAAGCAGGTTTTGGAAGGAGGGGGTTAGAGATATTTCTCTTGCATCCACATTGTGATTTGGGCCTGAAAGACACATTCTTCCGTTGGAAGATTACAAATTTCTGGAATAGAATTGAAATGATCCACAGCTTGCTGCAATTGCTGATTTTTTGGGGGTTTTGGGTCAGGTGGAAGCGTTTGTCAAAATTGTTTTAAACCAAGGAACTGAAGTGAATACATTGACTCTAAAATGAGTGAGTTTATGGTATTTGAAAATATTTGACTGTGAATAGTCAAATTTGAATATTTGATATGTTAATATGTAATGTATTAATATTACATATTAATATGTTTAATATTGAATATGTTAAGTCTAAATTCTGTTCTTTATGGATGCATGTGGCAAGCATTAGCAATTTGTGCAAAACGTATGTTTCTATCTAATGAGGTTGAACATGGTTGTGCTTTCTATGGTTAATATTTTCCCGTGTTTACTTAAGTTATTAATTATGACAGTTGTAACTACTAATCCAACACAGGACTGAGTCTTCACTCATTAAAATAATAATGTGGAGTGAGTTTGTGTAGACTAAAGTTTATATTTTCTGCTGCATCTCTACTTTTTAATTCTTACTCAAAGCCTGTATACCATAATTTCTACAGTCTTGTGTGGTTTTGATGCCTTTATTCTACTAAATTTGATACAAGAGTGTGTGCAGAGTGAAACTATGGAGCTTTCCAGGTCTTGTAGCTGTGTTCTGAGATAAACCATTTGAAATACTTGATGCTAACCTAAGTTGTACTCTGTTTGGCAGGATGAACAAGCAGATAACTATTTTGGGACTACAGCTGAAGAGCATCCGGGTTGGTCAGGATACTACGCCACTGCTTCTCTCCTCTTTCGAAACTGCTCTGAGCTCTTCAGGCCTCAGGTATGGATAGAAACCTCAGAGATTGCTTTGCTGTCTTATACAATATATAGAGAAAGTGGTAATTCCTGGTAGATCTACTGGCATCCTGTGTAAGTACCACTGTAGGTTGGTAAGTACTTCTTTTTGTCTGTTTATGACAACCAAGCTGTGATGATGATTTCTTAGTTTTCCTTCACTTCTAGCTTGCTATTCAATGTTTTGCTTAAAGTAGTGAGATAACCCCAACCAAATCACTGTAAAAGTGATGTACAGTGCAATGCTTCTTTTAGTTTGTAGTTTTGTATTCTGAATTTGTTTCATTCAATCTGCTGGTTGATTTAGAAGTGGCAGCAGAATAAAAATTCCACTAAACTGGAATCAGTAAAGGACTGGCAATTATTAGTCAAATAATATTTATTTAGAATAATGAAAAATGATCGTTGAAAAATGAATTACTTAAGTACTCATGGAGTAGGAGTGCTAGAATATGTTGGAAAAAATCAAGTAGAAGCAAGAAGACAATGCAGACTTAGCATAGGGAAGTAATGTGCATACATCAGCTCTACACCAGCTGTATATCAGCAGGCTGATGATAATACCAGTATAATTTGCTGTCTTTATTTAATGATATACTTAAGAATTGAAGGCAAATTATGGAGTGTTCCATCTGTGTTCAGCCATTCCTCACATATACAAAAGATTATGGATAGAATATACTGGGAATGTCTATAACTATTGAACCTAGTGTTGTGGGTTGCTTTTTGGTATTTATGGTTGTTTGTGTTTTTTAATTAAGAAAAAAGACTAATGCCTAAATATGGCTTTTAATAATCTGTTTGTATATCTCTAATTCCTTTGATGGGTGAAGACGGCTTGAAAGGTTTTCAAAATGAAAGAAAAAAATTGATGATGTGTGCTTTTACTGTTTTTACTTGGTTTTGTAGAAGAGATCTTGTGAGTTTACCTGTGTAATGTGGATTTGGGCATCCTAACTAAACATTGTTGTGAAAGCCTTTAAGGTTTTAAAAGTCTTTTCATCCAATGCCTCTGGAAAGCCTGTGGAATTCTTAACAATATATTCTTGTCAGATACTAATTTCTGAAGTTTCACAGCAATTTCTCTCTAAATGGTTCAGCTTTATTCTTGTGGTATAGCAGTTTCACTAGATTTTGAGTCACCGTATTTCAGGAGAGTAGGAAAAATTTTGATCTGTAATAGGCACTCACTCATCCAGGGACTTACTTTTGCATATATTATGGCAGAAATCTCAAAACCCTGTATCTGTTTGTGGTGAATTAATCATGTGATAGGGATGCACAACTGATTCATGTTTCAAAAAGAAAATTAACTTCACTACTATGATGTTTGGTTTCTAAAAATAGATACTTGTTATTTGAGGGGAGGAAAAGTAACTCTCAAATTACAAAACATTAAGCATTCAAGACTGCTTGCATAAATGGACAATTGTTTGATTTAGAAAAATGAAAGCTCTCCAATACAGCTGTTTAAAGAATAATGAAGTTTATTGGAAGCTGTTCTGGTAATGTCATGTTAATGTGTGAAGTGCCTATAAATGTTAAAATGCCTATAAAGTGTCTATAAATTATTTACCTTTCTTATATCTTGCAGATTTTCTATAAAGAATTTGTTCATCCAGAGCCTCTCTCACCTGAGAAACCAGAGGTAATTTTCCTTTCCTTCTAATGAGACAGTGTAGTCATGGAAAAGGTAGTTTTGACACATTTACTTATTCATTTTTCTGTGTTTTTTATTTTCCCCCCAAGGGCTTAAAAGATAAGAAGGAGAGTGCAGGAAATCACACGATGGTGACAGATAAAACTGTATGTATACTGAATTTAGGCATGGCTTGTAATTCAGCAGTCTTATTTTGTTTTGGTTTGCCTTTTTAAAATTTATATTTCTTTGTGTAAGAACTTGATGGTAGCATATTCTGTGGGTTTTTTTGACACCTTGAATTTTTTAGCTTGAAACTAGGTAGTGCTGGAAAAACAGAAAACAGAGTAACTGCTTCTTCTGTAAATTAAATATAGAACTAATACCATTCAAACCAATGGTATAAATTAAAAAATAAATTTCTTTTCCCATTGTAATTTAAAATAGGTACTTAAATTATCTTCTTTAAGTGATGACTGAGTCTTACAGAATATGTTTGGTTTTGTTTTCAGTCAGTTTTTTGAGATGTTGTACTTGAAAAGTTGACTGATTACTTTTGACTTTAGGTCCCGTAGTATTTTTATTATATACGATGTAACTAGGAACACTTTTCAAAATAACTTCAGGTTGAATGTCCTGGATGCTGAGAAAGAAAATGTATTTTACTCCTTGTGTACATAAGGGGCCATTTATTATAAAGCTACAACATAAGTAGATGTGTAATTAAGAAGTAAAGAATCAATGCAGCAAGAGGAGGTGATATTTTAAAAATAAAATTTGTGTAAATTTATTCATTTTCTTTCAAGTTTACTGTGTTTCTAAGTTTTATGTTTAGTGAATATTAGCAGAAACTCTTTTTTTAAATATATGTAATATTCTATTTGCTTTGCATCTTGTAGTCAAGAGGTTTCTTAAAAGAAATGCATGCTCTTAATTTTTCTTGGAGAGACCTTTATAAAAAAAAAATCTTTGTTGCTGTTCTGCAGTAGTCATGGGAGTGGCATACATGTGGATGGTCTAAGTTTTAACTTTAAAGCTCTTAGTAAATACTGCAGTTTCTGAGAGGTCTAGAGCTTTTTCAGTTGTGGAATTAACAGTTTTGTATGCTGGAACTCAAGGATACCTCTAATTTGATATATGGTGAAAATATTTATCTGTATAAGGTTCCTCTGTTAGTTCACTGGCAGGATTTGAGCTTTGCAGGTATGAGAGCTGTTGCAGGGACTGTAGTAGTAGCGTCCATAGGAAATAGCTACTATGGAAATCTTTTACAGCTAAGCTACTTCTGTATTATGCTGTAGGATTCAGCCTTCACCAGGGAGATGAGTTCTGTAGCTCTGCAGTTCCCAAGCAGCAGGAGTTTCTGTGGTAGTCCTAATGCTTCTGTAGTGAAAAAAAGTTAGTGCTTTCTTTGATTCTTTGTAGCTTTTGCAGTACCTTTGAGTACTTTTGCAGTAAGGCACTGTTAAATTTGCAAAACAAATCCTGATTGCCTCCCAGGTCTTTGAAGATTCTTCTGGAATCAAACAACTAAATTGTAAGGGCTATGTCTAATAAGTACCTTTAAAATTTCCATATCAGATATTTATTAACAAGTTTTAGGTCTTGGAAGAGATGAAATTTATATTTACATGAAGCTACCACCCATGTATGACTAGTCTGCTTCTGTCTTTTTCTTGTCTCTTCGACTGCTCTGTTTATGTGGGGCTGTTTTATTTTCAGGCAATGAATGCTGTTATCAAAACTTGGCGAGATGGGCCATATATATTTATTGTGCAAATTGCACTTACAACTGCAAAGGATTCTACTGCCAGACTTAAAAGAACTGAGAGAACAACACCTTCCTCATATCAGAACAAGCTCTTTACAAGTAAGATAGCTCTTTATAGAGTAAACTGAAAATACAGCACTATTTTATTTTTTTTATTTTATTTAGCACCCAGTCAAAGTATTTTTAGGTACTCTTAGCATATACTATATGGTTCAATTTCATAAGACACTGTCTTTCACTTCACATAGGTAGACTATTACTACAGCTCATGTAAGAAAAGAGGTGATTGCTTCTGTCTTGAAGATCCTAAGACTGTTCTGTCAGTTTGCTGATAGAAATCAAGAAGCACCAATCTCAAGCATTTCAATTTTGAGGCTTGGTGCTTTGTTTCAGAAATGTGCAGACCAATACAGTGATCTATACTAAAAAGACAAAGCTTAGAGTATAAAGATCATAATTATCACTGTGATCTTATATTTAACAATGCATTGATAACCTTTCCAAACTTTACAGAAGTTTAAAAATTCCTGTAAAAAGCAAACTCACATGTGTTTCTGATTTTTTTCTGTTATACATGAATCTCCAGCAAAAATTACTTTTAAATACTGCCAAGGGTTACTTGGTAATGGGGGATGTAATTTTAAACTGCATGCTTTTGGCTGAGTATGTTGAGTCTTAGCTTTCTTTATTAAAGTGCAAGTTAGATTTAAAGGCCATGTGGAGATGTGGAATTTCTTTACACTTAAGTGAAAGTCAGTTAAGTCCTGGCTTCTTCCTTTTGGTTCTTGTTTGATTTTGTGATTGGATTGTCTTTTGACAGTGACAGTAGAACTGAAGGGGCCATATGAGTATCTTTCACTTGCAGACTATCCTCTGATGATTGTAAGTAAACCAGCTTTTCTTTGATCTATAAAATTGTCAGTGATTTGAATGTCAATTAAATACTTTGCTGTCATGCTTGAGGAAACACAGAGCCAGTGTCTCAGGAGCAAAAGTTACTAAGCCAAGGGTGTTTTTTGGTTTGACAGACTGTTTTTGTTTGGTTGGGATTTTTGGGGTTTTTTTGGTGGGGTTTTTTTTTGTACTGAGTACAGGGTAGGGAAAACAGACAGAGATTTCAGTTCCTTGCATGTGCTGCCTATGTTGTCCTTCTCTGGATTATTTGAATTAATGGTTGTTAATTTGTAGTTCCTGAAGTTGTCAATATTATTAGCTCTAAACTGACAAGTTTTGCTTGTGCTGTTTTTCTCCTTAGCTCATGTTGTAGAAAATCTGCTATTCTGTGCTTTTGTTTGCAGCTACCCTTTCATTTGTCACTGCTTTCTTTGCTCTTTTATAGCTTAATCTCACTTCCTCCACCAGCTGTCTTACACCCCATGAGGAGGTCTTTAATACTGCATAGCAGTGAAAGCATAATTGAGCTACAAAAAGCTAATCTCCTTTTTATTCAAAGGATTTATTGACTTGGTTTCTAGTTTCTTTTGTTGAGAAGGCTAAACGGAGTTCCTAAATAAAGAAACTTTAAATGTTTATGTAGTGAAGACAGACTTTAGCTGGAGATCAATGCAAGTAAGGTCTCTAGTTTGACTCTATTGGCAGGAGCAGCCTGTCGATAATGGAGCCTGGCAGCATTTCTGAAACACACATTTTACTTCCTGGAGAGGCAAAAAGCCTCCAGCAGTTCTATTGAAATGTAATTCATCAGTGAAAATATCCCATGTGACAGGACCAGAAAAGAATCTGTATCTCTAAATGTTTTCTCAATGGAGCATCTGCATGTGGTCTGTCTCGCCTAAGTTCTTAGCATTTGATCTGCATAGGTTGGTCAGGTGAAAATGTGTAAGCCATCAGTAAGCTACTCACTTAAGGAAGGTGTTTTCAGTTTGTGAAAGTTTTGATGGATTTTGCAGCTAAGAAATTAATGTTTGCTTGGTTTTCTAAAAAAAAATCTTCCTTCTGAAAGAGGATACTGCTTGATTATTAAGCCCTGTCCTATGCTTTGGCTAACTACTTCCTGCTATTCACTTAATGTCTTATTCTCTCCTAATTCCTCTTTTTGCCTTGCTTTGGTATGATTAGAAAATTCAGCATTGAGTAACATTGTCAAGCTTGTTGTTTGCTGTATGAGACATACATGAAAAGTTCTTCTGAAGCAAGTAATACTGAACCAAACAAAAATCACAAAATGTTAATATTTAAATGAATATCTGGGTTTCTTTGTCAGCTGCAGATTTTTTGCTGGCCTAAAACTTGGTCAAAAGCTGAGTTTGCTGGAAATTACCTTTTGAGAAAAGTTGTCAAATTATTTGAACACAGGGCATACAAGCATTAGTTGCTCATCTCTGTTCTGTGGAAGGGTGTCTAAAGGTGGTCTGTGAGTTTATTTGCAGAGTGCTGTAAATGTATGATGAAGTTATTAATAGAACAATACATGAAAATGAATGGAGTTTCTATACTTGATGATTTGCTTGAATTCCTACCTTTTTGGAATGTAGTAGCATGTATCTTCCTTAGCAAAAATTGCCTGTGAATAAATTGGCAGACTATTCTTCAAGGGAGAAATTGCACAGAAATTCAGTTACTCTCATACCCTTTGTTGGTAGTGAGAAATTAGACTCTCACTGTTAAAGAGTCCAGAGAAGACAAATGAAACAATGCTTGTCTATTTAAAAACTTCCAAAGTTGTTATACTAGGGGAGAAAATTATGTTGTCTTACAGCTGTGGAATGGAAACAAGGAAATTAGTTTACTGGATCTAAAGTTCCTATGTCTTTCTTCTTTTTGTGCAATAGTTTTTCATGGTGATGTGTATTGTGTACGTCTTCTTTGGGGTTCTGTGGCTTGCGTGGTCAGCCTGTTACTGGCGGGATCTCCTGAGGATCCAGTTCTGGATTGGTGCTGTTATCTTCCTGGGAATGCTCGAGAAGGCAGTTTTCTATGCCGAGTTCCAGAACATCCGCTACACGGGCGAATCCGGTAGGTGGCAGCTGCGTTGTGCAGGATAATTGGGGGGACATAACACTGATGGCTTATGCTAAATTGGGGTGGCAGATACCTGTTAACTATAGGAGTACTTGAGGATTGTTTCAAAACTAAGATCAGGGTACTAGAGTTTCTGTACTTTTATATATTGTAAACATGGTGCTCTGTGTTCTTCTAAAGCTAAAATGCTGTTGCTTTCTCGGACTCCTGAGAGTAGTGTCTTAGCTGTACAGAATGCTACATTCTGTGCTGCAGTGCTGGTTTTAAGTTTAAAATAGGATTTGCTCAGTGTAGCTTGTAATTAATTTCTCACAATTGTTAATGCCCTTGGAAAGATACTTTGAAACTTCTTGTTCGACATGACAGCATTTTGGATAACTCTTAGTATTCAACCCATATCTTCATAATCCATATTAAGAGATTTCCTTTGTGTAAAACACTTTTATTCTGGTTTTGAGTTTTCAGGATGGATGCATACAAATGAAACACTGCAAGTAAAATGTCATTATAACTTTGCTGATTGGCCATACCTATGGTGCAGAAAGTTTTGTTGGTTGACTGGTTTGAAAGAGTATCCGGGCTGGATGTGAAATTTTTCTATAGCTTTTCTTTAATGCCAAAGCTGAAAGCTGATTTCAGATATAGATAATAAAAAGATTATGCACTTCAATAGCCTTTTATGTCTGCTCTATACTATAATTGCATGCAGTAGTTAATAAAACAGAAATTACATTTTAATGCCCTAACTTTGTCGTCTTTGCTTTTGGTAGTTCAAGGAGCAGTAATACTGGCAGAACTTCTTTCTGCTGTGAAACGCTCGTTGGCTCGAACTCTGGTCATCATAGTCAGCCTGGGATATGGGATAGTCAAGTGAGTAATTCTGTTACAGGCCTTTTATGTTCTATTTAAAGGGTTTTCACTATTGGCTTTTAAGAATTGAGGGCAGTATTCATCTCCCTGTACTTTGCTTGTTTAAAGGTAAGTGCTTTATTTAAGTGCTCTGAAGATCTAGAGTTCTTCTCTAGTAAACAGAGACAGTTCCATACTGTGATTACTCTTCTTTCCATCTACTTCTGTGTGCTACTGTAAGGTGGGTTTCTGAGTCATTATTGAGATGCTCCACTGACTGGAATGGGAAACTTATGGGCCTGACTTCTGAGTGAGGGGAAGGTTATATAAATGGAGTAGGTCAAGAACCACTGATAGGGGAGGGGATCTGCTTCAGTAAGATTGCGACTCATTTGTCTGTCCACAGCCGTATTCAATGGTAAAAACACATGCTAGGTGGCAGCGGGAATTTTTGGCAGTGTGGGTTTTCTGGGGACACTGGTGAAGAACTGGGATGAGACTAATTGAAATAAATGGTCCTAAAAAGCTAAAAAGGTTAACTAAGAAACAGGACTTTTGCCTGTCTTCTCCCTTAGTCACATCATACCTAAGACAAAATGAATAGTAAGTTTCAAGCACCATAATAATATTTCTGGATCTAGATGTGGCTTGTCACAAGGACCATTTATTCTTATGCTTCATACCTTATGCTTAGATTCAAGTTGACATGACTTTACTTTTTGGTTTCCATTTAATCTGAATTTCACTTTGTTTCCTACAGACCTCGCCTTGGAGTGACTCTTCACAAAGTAGTTATGGCTGGAGCCCTTTATCTGTTATTTTCTGGCATGGAAGGCGTTCTTAGAGTCACAGGGGTCAGTAATAACTGCTTGAATTTTCCCATATGCCACAGACAAATTGGCTGTATGTACTTGTGTGAACAGCTACTTTCCCTCCCCAACAACAACCAAAGCAAATTCCCACTGCTCCAGTTTTGGAGGCTGTGCCTGGTGAAGCGTGTGTGCGTGGTGATGCTACTGGTTTCATTAAATGCATCTTGGGATGTAGATTTCTCTTATTCTGTTTTTGGGATAAAGTATTTAACCTGTCATATATTTGATACTTTTCCAGTTTTTCTATGACACTGTGGCTCTGATAGCAAACTTGGCCCTGTCCATGATTGATGCCTGTATTATTTTGTGGATATCCTTTTAAAAGCTGCAGAATATATGACCTTATTCATAGCTTATTATTTCTGTCTCGTACTTGAAAAGAATAAAAAGTGTTTTGTTTGTTTCTGTTAGGATTTTGATAAGTTTATGATGTACACACAAAGGCAAGTTTTGCCTTTTTAGTCAAACTCATGGTTGCCAGTGGAGCTTTCAGTTCATCCATGGATAGTGTAAAAGATTTAATTATTACATCTCTAACAAGCTGCTTGCTAGTTTTCTGTAATGGAAGTGGCCAGAGCAATTAATCACAGCAATTGCCTCAGCAGAGACTCTTTTTAACAGTGCTAGATTGACTTAATCTGGCAAACTGCTTCTTGCCTTGCTGGTGGAGAACTGACAATGTGGTGTTGTCAGTTCCTCTCTGTACATTGGACTAAACTCCTGGTTCAAGCCCTCTGTTTCTGTAGCAAGACTTGGAAGTGTTGTGGTGGCATATTTGTGGTTTCTGATAAAACAGCCTGACCCTTCTTACTTCTCTACTTTTCAGTTTGTTCTTATTGGCTCTCTCTTTGTCTTCAGGCCCAGAATGATCTTGCCTCCTTGGCTTTTATTCCCCTGGCTTTCCTAGATACTGCCCTGTGCTGGTGGATATCCTTCACTGTTTTACTTGATGGGTTGTGTTTTCTTTTGAATTTGTTTTTTTGAGTCTTTTCTTGGCTGAACTTTTTTTAAAAATAAGATCCAAGTGTATATTTTTTTGTACTTCTGGTAAAGGTTATAGAAGTTCTGTAATTGAGTATTCAGGTAAGCCTCTGCTGCCTGCTGCTTACCTAGTTTTTGCTGAATTGGATGTGCCTTTGTAAAGCTGCTCCAAAATATAGTCTGTCTGTTATCAGTCTCTCATTGTTGAGTATGAAAGTGTTTTGTTCTAGAGTAGCATGTCATGGCACCAGAGCAGTAGCCTTTGAAGAAATGAATCAGTTTATGTTTTGGGGAAAAGGTTGCTTAGCAACATCACACCTAAAAGTCTCTGTAAAATTTGAACTAGTCTTGAAGTAAGTTAAAAAATAAGGCAGTGTTTATTTTTTGGTGTCTTGACATATTCATTTCAAGCAACCATAATCTTGTGTTACTTTAGCAACTGACATCAAATGCTGAACTTGTGTATGGCAAAATCCTTCTACAGTGTTCTTAGCTGAAGTCAATCACAAAAACTGTTTAAAATGTGAAAAGCTGGCTGCCCAGCTGTGACAACCACAGTTCTCCCCTATCATCATGTCTCTTCTAATCCCGTGTTTTGTCACTATGGAAATAAAACAAAAGAAAATGTGAAGGCACCCATATGCATTAAATCTATTAACTAACTTCTAGTTCAGATTTTACTTTTCATTTATCAAAAGCACAGCCAGCTCTTTCCTGAGGGAATGGGCCATAGTCCAAAACAGAGGTTTGGATACCGTCTTTGTGTGGCAAGAGTTGTAGGTGTAGATGACTAAATAACGTGAAAAGGACAGATTTTGCTCTCTGGTACCTTTGTCATAGGATGGGTCTTCTACTGAGAATGGTCTAATTTTTTGGAGGGTTAAGTGTGTGATTGAGAGAGTTGTTGATCATAACGTTTGTTTCCTCCTGAGTTTGTGACTAGCTTGTCCATTCAGAGACTTTTCCTTGACTTTCCATACATATTCATCAGCTTAACTCAAACAATGAAGCTGCTAAAACTTCGAAGGAATGTTGTGAAACTCTCTTTGTATCGGCACTTCACCAACACACTCATCTTGGCAGTAGCAGGTAAGCAGAAAATTTTTCCAGTTAAATAAAACCAGTTTCATTTCCATATAGGGCTTGATTTGCAAATTTTAAGTTTGGTGACCTTTCTGTAAGTACAGCAAAATTTCTGACACTTGACCCATTTCTAAAAGTGGGTCTTTGCCAAGTGTGTTGTTGATATTTCAGAGATAGTGGTTTATTAGTCCTGATGTTAAAAAGATCAGTAGTTCTATGCAGCTCCTCTAACAGAGCAATTTTGTCCCACTTCAAGATGCCAGGGGCAAAAGTTTATTATTATCTTATGCTGTTAACTTTTCAGAGATACTTTTTGCCAAAATCACAGTATCGCTGTATGCTGTGGGGTTTTTAAGATGTCCGAAGATCAGAGTGATTCTTAGAAAAACTGTATTCTTAATTTTGTAACATAATGCCCTCTCTGTTGAGGAGGAATACAGATGGAGTTTCTTTTTCCATTTATATGTGATGAACTTAATTTCAAGAATAAATTTGTCGGTGCTTCCAGGTTCTCTGCTATCAATACAATGAGCAGAAAACTTCTAAAGACTGTGCTTCTTTGTTTAAACAAAAAAGTACATTCCTTTTTAAAATTGGCTCTGATGAAATTCCTTTCAGCACCTGGTTCTTGGTCATCTTAAAATACTTTAGTGGAGGGAAGTCTCTTCTAAAACTGTGGTAAGAGCATGGTTTGAGTGTTGGAACTGTTGCAGGTCAGGATCTGAATGCTTAAGGCATTCAAGCAGATCAGATTGTTCAGTTACGTCAAGGGTAAGGTCAGCTTTACTTGTCAAGTGATAATGAAACCGTATGAATGCTAGATAAAAGTGATACAAGAATAGTGAACAGTAGTTAGGGGTTGGTTAAATACTCCATATTTGATGTGTGCCTTGTGTCTATAAAGAAACATGAGTAAAATATACTGGTCTATGCCTGAATTCCTGTCTGAGGTCAGTGCAGTAGATCCATCTCTTATTTTCCAAACTATGAAATTGGCTTTCAAGACTTCAGTGTTCAGGTCTTTGATCCCTCTTTGGGAAACGCAGTCCTGTTAGTTGGGTATTTGAATTGACATATTTTTAGTAATAAGCAGCTTGTTTGTTTGAATATTGCAGCATCTATTGTATTCATCATCTGGACAACCATGAAGTTCAGGCTGGTGGACTGTCAGTCGGTGAGTTTATATTAAATGTTTTCTACAGTTGCTGCCTCTTGATAAGTTTATATTTGGCAGTGAGATTGCCACAAAGCACCACAGGCTAAAATTATGTTGTGGGTAATGAGCCTCTTTGACAGATGCCTATAGTTCAGCCTTGGAAGGAATGAGGACATGAAATTTCTTGCTTCACAACATCTTTCATTTGTGCTGGTTTTCTTGACAGGACTGGCAAGAGCTATGGGTTGATGATGCCATCTGGCGTTTATTGTTTTCAATGATCCTTTTTGTCATCATGATTCTGTGGAGACCATCTGCTAACAACCAAAGGTTCAACTTTCCTTACCTCTTTCTGAAAATGCTGGGTTGTAGAAATGCTTGTTTATTTAAAGAGTGGGATTATTCACTGGTGGGTGATTTTTAGTTGCTGTACACTGATCAGTAAGGATACTAAGCAGTGTTTGTAGGGAAAGGTAAACCTAGAGAAGTTACCTACATAAAATCCAGTCTGTTCCTGGTGCTCAGCTTATTTAAAAAAGAAGTAACTTAAATGTTGTTTTTAAGACCAATACTAAACATAATCAATGAGATTCACAGAATAATCAAGCCATGTATGTGTTGGAGTAATGGATCTCTTGGGAAACAAGAGATAGAATACTAAGGTAGCTTTCATTCTTTCACATAGGTTTGCTTTCTCACCACTGTCAGAAGAGGAGGATGATGATGAGCAGAAAGAGCCAATGTTAAAGGAAAGCTTTGGTAAGAGAAAAAAAAAATTTCCACTCAATTTCAGTGTTGAAGACAGTTCTTTGAAGAAAGGTGTCTTGCTCTCTGGCAAAAACTACCATTGATACACAGAGTTCTAGAGGAAGCACTGGCTTTATGTTTAGTATTTACATTGCCTATTTAATTCTGGGGTTTTCTGTTGGTACTGAAAACACTGCTACTGCTGTGGTTGCTTTGCTATGTCCAGTGGACTTGATTAAATATGTCATGTCTTATGTTTTAATCCAGTCATGATGACAAGGATCTCTTGGTTATTGTTGCTAGGCAGTGGTTTAGTGTGCAGTTCTCTTTTAAAAATCCCATTTAAGAATTTTCATTTATTATCTGTTCTCTCAGCTCTGAAATCTTTCTTCATTTTCTACATTAGGGCTTAGCATGGTAATGTCCAGTGTAAATGTAGGAGTGAATATGTTTATTCATGAAATTGTCTATTGTAACTAAGCTGTGTAGAAGGCAGGGCTACATGCCTACTGCTGTGCTGGGATATATCAGTGCTGTTTGGCTTGTTTAGGAGCTGAGAAGAAGTATGTAATCCATTAGGTGCATTTGGCAAACCAGCACTATCTGGCTGCCTGCCAGGCCACGTTGCTTCTCAGCTTTTAAGGCAACCAAGTGGCTGGTGAGCAGTCAGTAGGTAAAATAAACTTCAGGAGTTGCCTGTGTCTCAGAATGGTTGAGGCTGTAAGGGACCTCTGGAGGTCATTCTGTCCATGCCCCCTGCTCAAGCAGGGTCACCCAGAACACATTGCCCTGGGCTGTGTCCAGGTGGCTATTGAGAATCTTCTAGGATGGAGATTCCACAGCCTCTCTGGGAACTATGTCTGAGTTCTATGCTGCTGATGTCTGGCTTAAATGAAAGGAATTTATATTTCCTAGGTAAAATTGTAAAATTCAGGAAAAAGTACATATTCCACCTATCAGGAAAAAGTACTGCAAGCTTTTCAAAGGGGAAGCAGTTGAAATCATTAGCTTGTCTAACTCTGTCTCTGACTCAGATGAAATATCCTGAATGAACACTCAACACTTTCATGTACAGTCTATGAACAATTATAATTCAGTTACCCCAATCTTCTTTCTTCTTTTGGCTTCAGAGGGAATGAAAATGAGAAGTACAAAGCAAGAACCAAATGGGAATGTAAAAGCAAACAAAGTTGTGAGTATGACCTCTGTACTTTGAAGATTATAAGATCCACCTCTTTGCTTACTTTTTGGTTTGCCTTGGAGTGTGAGTGAGCCAGAGTATCATAAGTTGACACAGTACTGCTGAAAAGAAAGTAAATACAGGTTTCTCATGAGATTTCCTGTAAATATGATGGGAACTCAAGAATTCAGTCTGTTCTTCAGAAATGTTTCCAAAATTCAGTGTAGATAGAACAGTATAATTCAATATTCTGATAGTGATTAATATATTATTTTAACAAATCTGTCAGTCTGAGAGGGAGGTTGAACCATATTTTAAATAAATTGCCCTCTAGTTTTGGTGATTCATTACATGAATGGGGTGATGTGTTTATTTTTATGCACCTACCTAAATATTTGGGGAGCATGCATTTTTTCTTTGTGGCTTATAAGCAAGATGGTTTCACATTCATCTAGGAGGCCTAAAACATGTCTTGAAATCTTTTCATAGAATTCATGCATAAATTTAAAAGTAGAAAGTACCTGTAAGAGTTCATTATAATAGCAATCATATTTTTGTCATTAGCATAGTTTTCTCAAGGGTTGGTTGCAGCTGTATACTTCTTACCTGAGGATAGATAAGATGAAAATTAAACTTCTGTGTTTTGCAAGGGGGTGGTGGTGAGGACTGTTACAGAGTTCACAGCAAGTGGGTGGGTTTTTCTTTACTTTTTTTTCCCCTTGAAATGTGTTTTCTGTGATCCAGAAATCAAACGGAATGTGTTTTTTTGTGTGTGTTTATATTTTTTTTTTGTATTTAATTTTTTAACTGACATTATAAATACCTTTTTTTTTTGTCAGGTAGGTTGAGAATAAAAAGGCTTGCATATGACAGCATTGTGGAAAAACTGACTTTTGTTTTCTGATTGATTTCTGTATTTGTAGCAAGAGGATGACCTGAAGTGGGTAGAGGAGAATGTTCCTTCATCAGTCACAGATGTGTGAGTATTTCTATAGTCTCAGTAAAGGCAGGTTCATTTCCCACAGGAATGCATTAGAATGCCTTATCACTAGTATGCTGCACTTCCATGGGCAGAGGTTGGGTTCAGCCTGGCACTGGCCTCTGATCCTTTGTGTGGAGTCTGCTGGGGCTGCACACAGGCTGACTTAAGGAACAGTCTCTTGGAATGTGAAACCATAGACTGGTCTGCATTTTACTCAAATTAAAACAATATACATAAATCCAGAAAACAACAAACAAACCCCTTTCTAGTGCTCTGGGAAGACCTATGAGTATCTTGCTGAATGTAAACCATGGAATAATGTAATCCAGTGTGCAGCTTTATCTGGAACATGTGATGTAATTTTTGTGCTTGTGGTAATATAGTCAGCTATGTACACTGTCTATATCTTTTCTGCTTTTAATAATTTTTTCATGCTAAAAGTGTCAGTGCCTGTGTCTACATTTTTCATAACAAAACTGAAGTTCATAGATCAGTGTATTCACAATTTTGAACAGGTAATTTTGGTAGAGGATCTGGATTGAAGTACGAAACTTAGCTTGAACTTAGGTAAAGAAAAGAAATTAGGTGAAATTTTAAGAGGAAGAAAAGTGCATTTTCTCAACTGAATTTGGTTTTCCCAGTTCTAGTATTTATATTTTGAAGACTGATAGGATTCCTTAAGCAAAAAAGGACTAGACTGGTATAAACTAGGAGAGGACACTTTCAGGTAATCTGTTGCAGGTTTTTCTGTTTCTGAGAGTGTGATCAGGGTTGCGAAGGGATCTCCCAAGATCCCAATAAATGGGAGATCTGTTGTGGCTGGAAAGGCTGAAGTACCAGTGGAACTTGTTTGACTTCTGGGATGTGTTTTTATAAGATGGTCCCATATTGTAAATGTCTTCAGTGCAGTTCAGCAGTGTTCCTATATGAGTGAAGCAGCTTATTTCATGGCAATGTGAAAATTGTTCACTTGGTACTGAGAAGCATAATAAAAAAGAATAAAAACTGTGAAGGTCATTGAGGATACTTCTTGGGCTCCTCCTTTTTTGTGTGTCTTCCTCTAATTTCTTTTAAATTGAAAGGTCTGTCTTTGTTGTTTCTTTTCTGTGCCCTAAAAACATAAGGTTGAAAATGGTTGTCAGTATGCTCTTAGTATGTGCTCTAATTATTTTAACTTCTTTTTCCCCCACTGCAGGGCTCTTCCAGCTCTTCTGGATTCAGATGAGGTCAGTAAAGAAATCTTCAGTTCAAATTAGTCTTCTGACATGCCAGGGGAGTCATGAGTCAGTTGATAAGGTCTTGGCTTGTCAGAACTGGACTCTGCTCATGTCAGCACAGCAGTAAAATACTATAAGAGGGGAAGGATAGTGGGAACAACCACGATACAACTTCTTAAAGTACAAATGTGTACTAAAATAAGTGGTATATCTGCTCCTGACTTAAAATGCATATGAGTGTTGCTTGTTGTGAATGTGCATGTTTTGAATAATGTAAATCCACTAGGGAAAATGACAAGATTGGGTATTTTATTTTCTAGGAAAGAATGATTACCCACTTTGAAAGGTCCAAAATGGAATGAAGGAGTAGCTTTTTGCTCTTGGAAGTGGAAACGCCTCTTTTAAAGTTGCTTGGTGGAGCAAGTGCATCCTGCTGATTTGTCTCTTGATCTCAGCCTTGAAAGTTTGATGCTTTAATGTCATGGAGGGTGTCTTGCTGTGGAAGAAGTTCACAAGGACATTATAAACCTTTTGGAAATTTGAATTTAAAGTTGCTGCAAGTTTGGATTTTTAAGCAATTGACATGTGTACTATTCCAGCACCTTCTGTAACTTTTCAAATATTTAATCTGTGAAACTAAAATTCCTAATGTCTGCTTGAGGAGTTTATATTTCGATGTTACAATTGACACTTAGAGGTGAAATGCCTGTACCTTTTTGGGGGGAGGGTGGGGACAGATAGAAATAAGCACTGAAGAAAGAACAGACCCATTTTCTGGTAGATAACAGCTGCTTGTTGTATGTCTTGTGTTCAACATGCGTGAAAGAGTTTGAGAGAAGCTCCTGTTGATGAAGAAAATGAAGCTGCCAGAAAGGAAATATTTGGAAAAGTTACAGTGATATGAGTTTTTAACAAAATCAAGTGCAATTTTATTCATAACACTGTGTATGAAAGATTTTCTATTTTAAATGCCATTGACCTGTAGGTAACAGCTGCCTAGAGCTAACAGTCGCTGTTGTGGCACATCTCATTGCCGGCAATGTGGTGGATGCCTGGAAAAACGATTTGCCCCTACCTTTCATGTGTTGCATGATTTAATTTAAACAAAATACCCCAACAAATAAAACAACAAAAGCAAACATCACCAGAACCACTCCTGCAGTGCTCCACAGGTGCTTGACTACATGTTAAGCATATCTTAACTGGATGTTTCAGCAGAACTCTTCCCCCTTTACATGTAACATCTCCCACCAAGAAGTTGGCACTCCTCTATGAGAAGATGGCGAGCACTGCCTGCCTTACTTGAAAGAGGATTTATGGGGAGTCCACAGCACTGGGGTAGTTCTGTTCCCAGTGTCTGTTTAGAATTGCTTCCTATGTAAGTGATTTGATACTGGGCTTTCCTGTCCCAGCTGGTCCCTGTGGCCAGGAGGTACTCGGAGATCACTGTGTTTCAGTCAAAGTTGCAGATTTCTGTTCTATATAATTGCATTTTGTTTCTCCTTTTAAAATGAAGAAGAGCTTTTGGATAATGTTCCGGTTTTTGCTTGGCTGCAACAGCTGAAGTTGCAATGACTTCCTCATGGAAACCTGTTGTGGACTGTATGACAAAAGCTCTAATTTGGGTTCATAACCTTTAAAACTGATGATGAGGAGGCAAGCAGCAGCTGGATATGTAGGAAGTAGATGTGACTGCTGCTGGAACGGTGTAGAGCATCAGTTTTTCTGGTTCTTCTCATAGCTATGTCAGCAGAAGTGAACATGTGCCTGTACTTCATTCATTCCACTGTAAGGTCTGGTAGCTTAGCTGTAGCTCCTCTTTATCAGCAATTCAAACCGAACATGGCACTTTACAGTACAGTAGCTGAGGCACAAGGACAGCATCTTCTGCTAGCTGTGTTGTGGGAAGGGCAAATAGGCAGAGAAAAAAAGGTGTGGCTGTAGCACCTCACTGCTTCTGCAAAAGTTGCTGGAGGTCTTCTGCCACCCTCTTCAGGCCACAGATAGAATCTTTAATTAGAAAACACTTCTAATTTGCTATGCTTAATTGATATAGATGAAAGAAATATTACCTCCGTGTCCTTTTGGGGAGAGGAAATTTTTGTGAAATAAAGCTACACAAAGCTTGCTATTTAATTTTTTTCTTTTGTTTTGTTTTCATTTTTAAAGAAATCCTATTGGTTTGGGCTGTTTGGGTTTTTTGAAACAAATGGGTAAAAATGTTCTCTACTGGAAGCACAAAAGTTTGTATGTACTATTTAATAAAGGCTAGGCAAAGAGTAGAAAGGCTCACATTGTGTCCTTCCAGTTTCTTACTCCCTCTTCTCTCCCATGAAGTGTTACCACCTTCACAAAGCTGCCTGATTTTAGCTTTCAGTCCATGGTATATATAATGCAGTTGTTCTCAACAGTTCTTTTTAAGATTGAAAATGAAGTCTGTCATTTGAAAAGCTATTGGAGATAGGGAAAATCAAGAATTTCTGAAAAAAAGTAAAAGAACCAACCAGTTTCCCCAATTGTATTAATAGTTCAATTATTAATTTAAATGCTAAAGTAACCATAGTAGCAGTGTGGTGCTTTCAGCCTTTGACTTCAGGGGTCTTGGGCAGTCCTTGCAGCCTTCCACCCTTCCATTCTTCTACTGACTTTCAGCAGTATTTAAAGTTGTCCTGAATTTTACAGGGAGCTTGTTGACCCCTTAGCATTTTTTTTTTCACTTGTTCAGCAGAGTTTCTGTGTTGGAAAGTAACCTCTGCTTCCTAGCCTACAGCAGGCGTGTGCTGGGACCTTACTGCAGGCTTTGGGAGCAGCTCCCACAGCACTGTGTGACAGGGCTGTGGCACTGTCATTGCAGGAAGGGTGGCAGCAGATGAGGTGTGGCTGAAGAGCAAAGGGTGTGTTTGCAGGCTGCAGCCACGTGGCCTCTCCCTCAGTAGCATGTTTGGTCAGCTATGTTGGTTGTCCTTAAGGATCTTTGCCTCTTCTGAAACCTGATCTTGCTCCTAAAGACATGTTGGTTCCCTGACTTGGAAAAACTCGGGAAAGCTTCAGTGAGCTAGCTTGCTAGAATACTTGAAACCAGAAATCCTGCAGGTTGTTACCTTTAGTTATGTAGTCAGGGAAAACAATTCAAATTTACACTCCTTTCAAAAACAAACCATGCAAGCTTTTCTGAAGACTTGGTAAGCTGAAGGGAAAAATTATCTTAGATCTGAGATCTGCAAAAGTTCTTCAAAAAGCTGTTAGTAATAAGAAAAAGTAAATGTCTGACAGGAGTATTTTAGAGTTCTCGTTCCCGATTAGTTCTGTTTGTTTGTGAGAAGTAGCTGTTGGAATTGTAGCATATATCTGTAGCATATACCATACAGAAAACTGGAAACAGAGTGAAGATGATGATGTTGACCAGCTTTTTGTTAGGGTGACAAGATGTCCCTGTTAGAAACTCCAAAGGAGGGACTGAGTAAGAGATCACATGCCCTGGTAAAGAAAGGCAAGAGGCTTGATAGGCACAGACTGAGTCAGGATCATAAGACCTAGGGAAGGTTATGTTTATCTTATTCTGCAGATGTAGGGGTGTGTGAGTTTGTGGGCTTTATTTATCCTCATGTTCACTTTATATGCCATTTTATGTTGTATGCTACACTGTAAAGTCTGAAGAGGGTGATGCTGCACAAATCATTTGCTCTCTGGAATACAAACTTGTGAAGTCTTTATTACCCAGGGTTACTGAAACATTTCCTTTCACTAATCGGTGCCATGTCCCTGTTCCTTTTATAGGGATCTTTGGTTAAAAAAGACAGCTATATGCCTGAGCCATAACACCTTTGGAAATTTGGAGTTTTGCTATCTGTGAGGAGGGATCTGACTTAGCACAGTTTTGTGCTTTAGCACAAACAAAATACTCATTCCTAAGCAGGAAAGAAGTTGGATGCAAAAATGCCATGCTTGTTCTGCCATTCCTGTGCTTTGATCTTCCAGCACAGAGCATCCTCAGTCCCTCTTTTCTAAAAGTGGTCTCTGTTGGTAAAGATCTTTGGAGAATTTAGTACCACGTGCTTTTTGAGTTTGGCTTAGTTTAGTTTCTAGGTCAGATTGTGAATGCTGCAGCTCTCCATGACGAATATAAATGCAACCGTGGCTGATTCTGGAAGGGGCAACTATGTCACTGATATGTTTTATGAAAAATCCTTTCCTTAGGATTTTTCTCCTCCTGTTGCATTCCACAGCAGCAGATAAGAATTGTTTACAGTTTGTTCCTGAGGCCTCTCAACTTCTCAGGAGAGGATTTTTCATAAAACATGTCGGTGACATCACTAGAAAGATTTCCTCCTGGAGACTGAAACTCACTGGCCGAGTTCATAGGATAAGTTCATTAAAGCAAAACTTTATGACCTCAAAAAATAGACATGTGCTTACAAGATATGCCTCGCTGTTCTCCTCTAGTTATGCAGCTCAATTTTTGCCGTTGCATCGCGGGTGACTTTCCTATTTTCTATGGTTTATGGTAGTCAACAGCAACCGGACACCTCTTGTAGTGATGTTTTGGGAAGCCGAGTGTTTCCTACAGCCTGTCCCTTTTCGGGCTGTATGAAGATGCACAAGGGTTGTGTCAGGGTCCCTTCGGTGCCGTGCCGACCAGCGTTTCTCGTTCGTGCCCGAGCCCCCGGGGCGGGCTGTTTAATGCCGGCGCGGAGCCCCGTTTTTGCGCCTGGGACAGGGTGCCGTTCCTGGTAGAACGCCCGGACAGTGCCAGCACCTTTGAGGAGTCCGCGGGGCTCCGAAGAGACAATCTGGGCGAGCTGAGCGGGGCGGGCGGGGCGGTGCTGGGACCATCGGGGCGGTGCTGTGCCGGGACAGGCGGGGCGGTGCTGGGACCATCGGGGCGGTGCTGGGACCATCGGGGCGGTGCTGTGCCGGGACAGGCGGGGCGGTGCCGGCGCGGGCGGAGCCGCGGTGCGGAAGCGGCGCCGGGCGGGCGCTGCCGGAAGGGGCGGGAGCCGTGGGCACGGGGGCGCTTCCGTCGGGGCCGTTCCCGCCGGTGCCGCCTGTGCCTGGGCCGGGCGGCAGCCGGGGCCGGAGGAGCCGCCGCCATGCACGACGCCTTCGAGCATGTGCCGATCCTGGAGAAGCTGCCGCTGCAGATCGACTGCCTGGCGGCCTGGGGTGAGCCGGAGGGGCCGCGCCGCAGCCCGAGCCGCTCCGCTCCCCCAGCCCGGCAGCGTTCGTGCGGCTGCCGTGCCCTGCCCTGCCCCGCCCTGCCCCGCCCCGGGCTCGGGGTGGCTGCGCGCCCGGCCCGGCCGGCGGCGCCTGAGTGGCCGCGGCCCTGCTGCCCCCGGGCCGAGCCGGGCGGGCCGGGCTGCTGGAACCGCTCGCCGGGTCCCGGCGGTGCCGAGCTCCGCTCCCCGGAGCGCCGGCGGTCGCGGCCCCCCTGCCCTGCCCTGCCCTGCCCTGCCCTGCCCTGCCCTGCCCTGCCTGCACTGGCCGCCCGGCCGCAGCGCGGCTTTGGGGAGGCTGCCGGGACTCCCGGGGCTGTAACCCTGGGCTGCTTACTTTATTGCTAAAGAAGCATTCCCTATGTTGTGACTTAAACTTGATTTGGAAGGCCGGTGGTGTGTTGAATTCTTAGATTTCGAATACGTTTGCACGTGTTAGTGATATATAATTGTGCGTTTATTTTTGGGCATACTTGAGAGTCAAGATTTTGGTCAGGTGACTGCACCAGCTGTTCTAATGATTAGGCTTGATAAGGCTTTTCAAAGCTGTGACCAGGTGCCATCGGATGTAAAATCAGCACCATCATGGAAAATCAGAATTTTAAAAGGTCCACACCCTATGGAATTGTGACCCCGATTAATTCTTTTAAGAGTTATATCCTGAATGATACTACTCCTGTTATATATGGATTGTTTATGGTGGAGTTATGTACTGGAGAGGATGTGAAGGTAGTTTATTTCTGCATTGCAGCTTTTATCTTTTTCTCTCTTTGAGAGCATTTATTTTGCTGAACTAGGAAAAAAAGCCTAAGCATACAGACTTACAGCAGTATGGTTTTGTAAAAAAGATGTGTAACTCTGTCTCTACAATGTTTCTACCAAGTAGTAGAAGAAAGGTCGTGCAGGAAATAAGATTTTATTAAAATGCAAATTCCTTTGGTGATAAGGAAGTACTAGATGTAGAAGGAAATAGTCATGTGTGCTGCTTTCCTGGATGATACTCAGAGAGGATGAGTCTGAAACTGTGCCTTAAGAGTTTGTATATAACGGCCCTCTTTTATAAATCTTGAGTGATTCTTGGTTGCCCAACCTCAGCAAAGCTGCCACACTCTCCTTCCAAACATAGCTGACTATTTCAGAGAGACATTTTAAAAACCTGACTTAAAAAAAACTTAACAGCCAAACCCACCTAAACTCGTTGTTTTCTTTCTGACAGTACTTCCCATTATGTAGCACAGTTCCTCTCTGAGAGGTAACAATGTGTGCAGAATAGTTTATTGCCTCTTTTGATGGCACACAAGGTGCAATGGCTTGCTTCTTTACTTCTGAATGAGCCAGTGGGTTGTGATGGCCAGGCTGTTTCTGCTGTTTTACTGCCTGCTCTTTGGCTGTCCTCTCCTGAAAGTTAAAGCTGCTTCTGTGCACTGGAGAGATGACCTGTGCAGTCACTACAGAAAGTTCTTTTTGATGTTTGAAGCAAGTTTCTAATTGTCCTGATAAATGTAACATAGCCCCATAATAGGCACTGTGAAGAGAACCCTACACCAGGGAAAACCAGCAGAGCTGTGAAGGGCAGTATTTGTTGAACTAATTAGGCTAATTTTCTCTTGTCTTTGTAGAGGAATGGCTCCTTGTTGGTACAAAGCAAGGGCATCTTCTGCTTTACAGGATCAAGAAAGATGTAGGTAAGTTTGTTTTAAGAATGGCACAAAAAAGTTGATTGTGATTTTTATTTCCTGCACTTTTAGAGTTGTAGTAATTTTAACACAAGTGTGATTAATTACAGATTTTTTTTCCTAAATAGAATTTCATGTATGTAAAGTATGTTTTATTTCAGGTTTCTATGTGTTGAAATTTATAGTAAGTGACTGTAATTTTTATGAATACAGTGTACAAATATTTGTAAAAGCAGTGCAGTGTGCGAGTGCCAGAGTTTTGATGTGTGTCATCTTTTGATGACAGACTGGATTAGTGTGAGAGCAGATACATTCAGTGGGTCCATGAGCATCATGGATGGGGAAGAGGGACAAATACTAACTAGTTTTGTCAGGTGTTTACCCTTTCCCTGCCTCTTTGACAGTCCTAAGTGCTCATAGTCTGTTCTAGGAATGCCACAAATAGAACTATTCTGTTTTTGGCTTTGTTAAAATCGATTTTCTCTAAAGATATTTCTATTTCACATTACCTGCTGTTATGGAAGAACTGATGTTTTTGAATGCAGTAATATTTTGTAGAATGGCACAGAACAGTAAACACCAGATGTAAGTTTCCAAGTTCATCAGCTCTTGGAGGGATATTAATTTGTAGTTACTTGGATTCTAGAGACTGAATTCAGCTTGATTTTTCTGAAACTTGTAGGTTGTCTGTCCAATTGGAGCATGCTAGTCTTGAGTTGCTAGTGTCTTATCTCACATGGTAAATTTCTCCCCCTTTTTTGCATCAATGCCAGGAGAGGTTATGTCATCAGAAAGTGTCTGTAAGTCTTTCTCCCTAAAACTCCTTTTAAACCCTTGTGGTGTAGTGTTTATTCCTTGTCTATTTTGCAGTGATGTGCACCCTAGCAATTTAAGTTACTGGTATTTGATTAGTGTGGATAAATTCTTTATGGGTATCTTTCCATTTCTGGGTTTCAAATTACTTAAATATAATGCTTGTAATGTAAAACTGGGGCAAGGCAGAAATGTAACTACTGTTGAGCCCTCAGCTGGGTCCAAGAAGTGTAATTTACATTTTCACCTGACTGTGTAGAAGACGCTCTGATGCATTTGAACACAGATATGGTTAAGTGTCATTCTTCCAGTGTTAAGTGGCCAAGTTTGCTTTCATAATTATTTGTAATTTACTTAGTGTAATATACAGCCATGAGCAACTTCAGTTTACATACCCTCTTCCATCTTTCTGATAGGTTGCAACAGGTTTGAAGTGACACTAGAGAAATCCAACAAGAACTTCTCAAAGAAGATTCAACAGGTAGGAAATACCATCTTCTTGATGTGGGGACATTTTGGCCAGTAATGAAATACCAAATGTACATCTGCAATCTCTGCTGTGCTTAACAAAAAAAATTCCCAAAGCTGAAGATTTTCCTAGAGGGGTTAACAGCCAGATGTTTTTGCCCACTCTTCCCATAACAGAATAAGCTTGGTTTGATTGCTAAAGTGAAACCAAAGAATTGGAACTTGCAGGTTTATTTTTGCCTTCTGTTAGGAATAGGTCTTCAATTGTTCTGACTAATGAATATTTGTAAAAATTATGGTAATGCATCAACAGACTGTATTATTTGACTCTCAGATGATATTCTGTAGGAATGTGGGTGTAATTCCACTTACTCGAAATGTGGAAATAAAGTAACTGCCAGTCTTGCTGCCTTTTTTTTTTTTTTTTTTTTTTTTTGAGAACTTGCACTCAATGATTATATTGATTCCAGGAAAAGCACCTTAAAGATAATGGATCCTCTCTCAGGATGCAGCACTCTGTGTATGCTTTAGAAGTATTTTTGTACCAGTAACATAACAATGTTACAGCTTTTTCGACCAGCTTAGGTTGCAAATGCTATGTGCCATCTTGTGAAAAGTTACACTGAAAGCCTTTTTTGGTGTAACTGAAAAGTGTTGCAATAGCTGAAGGAAGCTTGCTCATGGAAAACAGCCTTTCTCATTATTTTGAGATTTTCTTAGACTATCTATAATCAAACCTTGCTGAGACTTTTAGTTTATGAATGGAGTCACTAACAGCATTCTCCCTTTCAGATCCATGTTGTTTCTCAATTTAAAATTTTGGTCAGTCTATTAGGTAAGTGAAGAAAGGTGTTTTACATGTAATAAGTTCTTCTAGATGCAGTTGCTTGCCTGGATGTGGCACCCTTTCACCCACCAACATAGTAGTCTGGTTGCTGAGAAGTCATTGTGTGGAGCTTAGCTTTGCTTTTGCAGAGGAGCATTAAGCAGCATAGACTGAGCAGCAGCTTTGCAGCTGGGAGAACAAAGCATTAATGCTGATTTGTGATTAGGAAAGAAGAAGTACATGCATGCTTTCAAGTGTCTGTGTAAAATGCAGTTTGTGTTGGCCCCTTGTGTACAGGTACATGCATGCATGTGAATCTGTGTGCACTGTAGGATAGGCACTGAAACTTCTGACTGAATTTGCTGGATGTATCAAACTCATTGTTGATGCTTTGCACCAAATTCACTTGATATGCAGACATGATCTTTTCGTGTCTTGTGGAAGATTAAGTTTGCTTGGCTCTAGCTTTCTTTAACTTAGGATCTTCTAATAACTTTTTTTTGCTTGTATTACTACTCACTTCTTTATGATCTCCAAGTCCTGACTCTTCCAGCTTCAGTATTTGTAGATTTCTGCTGCTTGGATCCTCTTGCATACAAAAACAGTACCCTACATTTTCAGCTCTTCACTTTCCACTAATTTCAGGAGCCATTTCAGAATGATCTTTGTTCATGCAGTCTTCCATCCTGAACTTGCTATGTTCTGGCCTGCTTGCTGTCCCTTCCACTCTGCCTTCTCCTGCTTGGTTAGCAGTACCTTTCCTGTAGTTTTACCAGTGCTGGTGTTGGTCTTCTTTGCTGCATTTATTGTATTTGTATTGTATTTGCCTTAGCATTTTTCAGCTTTTGGGAAAACGCTTCTTTTCCTTTCTTGCAGCTCTTACTTTCACAAGTTCTTTTTTATATGAACATAAAATACAGTAACTGTTTGAATTAGCAATGACTCTACATGTATTAAATATTAAATAATAATTGGAGTTTTGTTTGAAACAGAAAATAACATTTACGTCCATGACCTGTTGACATTTCAACAAATCACCACAATTTCAAAGGCAAAAGGTGCATCTCTCTTCACTTGTGATCTCCAGGTAAGGGGAGGAATACAGCTGCACAGATGTCCTTACTGTTTGTGATAGATTCCTCTTGCATTTTGCTGTATGAATTAAGTTTGTTATTTTGTGTTAGATGAAAATTTCTTGGGTCCTAGTGCTTTTTAAAATTAGTACCTACTGCATTTGCTTAAGGCAACAGTTTAAAGTTATTTTTTTTACTCTGCTTCACAAGGTATTTTCCTGTGCCTGCTTTGATTGTAGCTTTTGATACAAGACTTCAAAGCATTTTTGTCCTATGCTAACTTTGACTCTTCTTTTTTGAAAGGTCCCCTTAATATAAAAGCCATTTCCTTTTTCTTTTAATTTTTTTGTTTATTGGCCCAAGAAGTCCCAGAGCAGTTGTGGTAGATTCAAGCCCTAAAATGGTCCTGTAGGGTGTAGCAGTCCTCTGTTCATGTGCTCTGGTTCATTAAGTGAGTCATTTCTGTTCAAGTGAGTTTTTCTGCCTGCCCATATTTTTAATAATCAGAAGAGATGGTTTAGTGCCCTTTATGATTTTTTTATATTTTTGCCCCATGGGAGCTTAATGTTAAATATTTTCTAGGGAGTACTTGGGGTTTTCTAGATATGAAAATGAATGTCTTTTAAAGCACCTTTACATCTGGTCATTGCAAAGTGGCTTGTTGTTTGTGTGTCCAGGCACTTAGCTTTCTTAGTATTTCTTGTCAAGAAATTTTCCCAACAGGTTAGAATATTAGATTATTAATGGTTTTATCTATTAGCATAACACATTCTTTGTGGTGTTCCATTTCCTCACCTCTCCTCTACTGCACAGAGTTCCAGCTATTTATCCTAGTTTCAGGGTTGGACTGATAGCTCTCTACTTAGCTTCTCTTTGTGTGTGTGTATGCCTTTTGTGCTCTCTTAGTTTTTTGGATGTCACAATCGCTGTCAAAGTTAGTTTTAAAGTATCCTGCCACCTCCCCTGCCTCCTTCCTCCCACTCCCATGCTTCCTTTTTTAGAGAGTGCTCTTCTGGCATGGATGAACAAAGCTGCTCTTCAGTGAACAGCTTTGCTTCTAGCAGAGGCTTCTTCTGGCCTTGTCTTACCCTACTTGCTTGTCTGTGAGTGCCTCTGAGTTGGGTCTGTCTGTTTTCACAGCAGTCCGACACAGGGG